>NC_081562.1:124652000-124738791 GCF_022355385.1 Mustela nigripes | reverse complement strand
CCCACCAACAGTGTAGGAGGGTTCCCCTTTCTCCGCATCCTCGCCAGCATCTGTCATTTCCTGACTTGCTGATTTTAGCCATTCTGACTGGTGTGAGGTGATATCTCATTGTGGTTTTGATTTGTATTTCCCTGATGCCGAGTGATATGGAGCACTTTTTCATGTGTCTGTTGGCCATCTGGATGTCTTCTTTGCAGAAATGTCTGTTCATGTCCTCTGCCCATTTCTTGATTGGATTATTTGTTCTTTGGGTGTTGAGTTTGCTAAGTTCTTTATAGATTGTGGACACTAGTCCTTTATCTGGTATGTCGTTTGCAAATATCTTCTCCCATTCTGTCAGTTGTCTTTTGATTTTGTTCACTGTTTCCTTTGCTGTGCAAAAGCTTTTGATCTTGATGAAATCCCAATAGTTCATTTTTGCCCTTGCTTCCCTTGCCTTTGGCGTTGTTCCTAGGAAGATGTTGCTGTGGCAGAGGTCGAAGAGGTTGCTGCCTGTGTTCTCCTCAAGGATTTTGATGGATTCCTTTCGCACATTGAGGTCCTTGATCCATTTTGAGTCTATTTGTGTGTGTGGTGTAAGGAAATGGTCCAATTTCATTTTTCTGCATGTGGCTGTCCAATTTTCCCAGCACCATTTATTGAAGAGGCTGTCTTTTTTCCATTGGACATTCTTTCCTGCTTTGTCGAAGATTAGTTGGCCATAGAGTTGAGGGTCTATTTCTGGGCTCTCTATTCTTTTCCATTGATCTATGTGTCTGTTTTTGTGCCAGTACCATGCTGTCTTGATGATGACAGCTTTGTAATAGAGCTTGAAGTCCGGAATTGTGATGCCACCAACGTTGGCTTTCTTTTTCAATATCCCTTTGGCTATTCGGGGTCTTTTCTGGTTCCATATAAATTTTAGCATTATTTGTTCCATTTCTTTGTAAAAGATGGATGGTACTTTGATAGGAATTGCATTAAATGTGTAGATTGCTTTAGGTAGCATAGACATTTTCACAATATTTATTCTTCCAATCCAGGAGCATGGAACATTTTTCCATTTCTTTGTGTCTTCCTCAATTTCTTTCATGAGTACTTTATAGTTTTCTGAGTATAGATTCTGTGTCTCTTTGGTTAGGTTTATTCCTAGGTATCTTATGGTTTTGGATGCAATTGTAAATGGGATTGACTCCTTAATTTCTCTTTCTTCTGTCTTGCTGTTGGTGTAGAGAAATGCAACTGATTTCTGTGCATTGATTTTATATCCTGACACTTTACTGAATTCCTGTATAAGTTCTAGCAGTTTTGAAGTGGAGTTTTTTGGGTTTTCCACATATAGTATCATATCATCTGCAAAGAGTGATAATTTGACTTCTTCTTTGCCGATTTGGATGCCTTTAATTTCCTTTTGTTGTCTGATTGCTGAGGCTAGGACCTCTAGTACTATGTTGAATAGCAGTGGTGATAATGGACATCCCTGCCGTATTCCTGACCTTAGCGGAAAAGCTTTCAGTTTTTCTCCATTGAGAATGATATTTGCGGTGGATTTTTCATAGATGGCTTTGATGATATTGTGGTATGTGCCCTCTATCCCTACACTTTGAAGAGTTTTGATCAGGAAGGGATGTTGTACTTTGTCAAATGCTTTTAAGGCATCTATTGAGAGTATCATATGGTTCTTGTTCTTTCTTTTATTGATGTGTTGTATCACATTGACTGATTTGCGGATGTTGAACCAACCTTGCAGCCCTGGAATAAATCCCACTTGGTCATGGTGAATAATCTTTTTAATGTACTGTTGAATCCTATTGGCTAGTATTTTGTTGAGTATTTTCGCATCTGTGTTCATCAAGGATATTGGTCTATAGCTCTCTTTTTTGGTGGGATCCTTGTCTGGTTTTGGGATCAAGGTGATGCTGGCCTCATAAAATGAGTTTGGAAGTTTTCCTTCCATTTCTATTTTTTGGAACAGTTTCAGGAGAATAGGAATTAGTTCTTCTTTAAATGTTTGGTAGAATTCCCCCGGGAAGCCGTCTGGCCCTGGGCTTTTGTTTGTTTGGAGATTTTTAATGACTGTTTCAATCTCCTTACTGGTTTTGGGTCTGTTCAAGCTTTCTATTTCTTCCTTGTTCAGTTGTGGTAGTTTATATGTTTTTAGGAATGCATCCATTTCTTCCAGATTGTCAAATTTATTGCCGTAGAGTTGCTCATAGTATGTTCTTATAATAGTTTGTATTTCTTTGGTGTTAGTTGTGATCTCTCCTCTTTCATTCATGATTTTATTTATTTGGGTCCTTTCTCTTTTCTTTTTGATAAGTCGGGCCAGGGGTTTATCAATTTTATTAATTCTTTCAAAGAACCAGCTCCTAGTTTCATTGATTTGTTCTATTGTTTTTTTGGTTTCTATTTCATTGATTTCTGCTCTGATCTTTATGATTTCTCTTCTCCTGCTGGGCTTAGGGTTTCTTTCTTGTTCTTTCTCCAGCTCCTTTAGGTGTAGGGTTAGGTTGTGTACCTGAGACCTTTCTAGTTTCTTGAGAAAGGCCTGTACCGCTATATATTTTCCTCTCAGGACTGCCTTTGTTGTGTCCCAGAGATTTTGAACCGTTGTATTTTCATTATCATTTGTTTCCATGATTTTTTTCAATTCTTCTTTAATTTCCCGGTTGACCCATTCATTCTTTAGAAGGATGCTGTTTAGTCTCCATGTACTTGGGTTCTTTTCAAACTTCCTTTTGTTGTTGAGTTCTAGCTTTAGAGCATTGTGGTCTGAAAATATGCAGGGAATGATCCCAATCTTTTGATACCGTTTGAGTCCTGATTTAGGACCGAGGATATGATCTTTTCTGAAGAATGTTCCATGTGCACTAGAGAAGAATGTGTATTCTATTGCTTTGGGATGAAATATTCTGAATATATCTGTGATGTCCATCTGGTCCAGTGTGTCGTTTAAGGCCTTTATTTCCTTGCTGATCTTTTGCCTGGATGATCTGTCCATTTCAGTGAGGGGAGTGTTAAAGTCCCCTACTATTATTGTATTATTGTTGATGTGTTTCTTTGATTTTGTTATTAATTGGTTTATATAGTTGGCTGCTCCCACGTTGGGGACATAGATATTTAAAATTGTTAAATCTTCTTGTTGGACAGACCCTTTGAGTATGATATAGTGTCCTTCCTCATCTCTTATTATAGTCTTTGGCTTAAAATCTAATTGATCTGATATAAGGATTGCCACTCCTGCTTTCTTCTGATGTCCATTAGCATGGTAAATTCTTTTCCACCCCCTCACTTTAAATCTGGAGGTGTCTTCGGGCTTAAAATGAGTTTCTTGGAGGCAACATATAGATGGGTTTTGTTTTTTTATCCATTCTGCTACCCTGTGTCTTTTGACAGGGGCATTTAGCCCATTAACATTCAGGGTAACTATTGAGAGATATGAATTTAGTGCCATTGTATTGCCTATAAGGTGACTGTTACTGTATATGGTCTCTGTTCCTTTCTGATCTACAACTTGTAGGTTCTCTCTTTGCTTATAGGACCCCTTTCAATATTTCCTGTAGAGCTGGTTTGGTATTTGCAAATTCTTTCAGTTTTTGTTTTCCTGGAAGCTTTTAATCTCTCCTATTTTCAATGATAGCCTAGCTGGATATAGTGTTCTTGGCTGCATGTTTTTCTCGTTTAGTGCTCTGAAAATATCATGCCAGCTCTTTCTGGCCTGCCAGGTCTCTGTGGATAAGTCAGCTGCCAATCTAATATTTTTACCATTGTATATTACAGACTTCTTTTCCCGGGCTGCTTTCAGGATTTTCTCTTTGTCACTGAGACTTGTAAATTTTATTATTAGTTGACGGGGTGTGGGCCTATTCTAATTGATTTTGAGGGGCGTTCTCTGAACCTCCTGAATTTTGATGCTCGTTCCCTTTGCCATATTGGGGAAATTCTCCCCAATAATTCTCTCTAGTATACCTTCTGCTCCTCTCTCTCTTTCTTCTTCTTCTGGAATCCCAATTATTCTAATGTTGTTTCTTCTTATGGTGTCACTTATCTCTCGAATTCTCCCCTCGTGGTCCAGTAGCTCTTTGTCCCTCTTTTGCTCAGCTTCTTTATTCTCTGTCATTTGGTCTTCTATATCACTAATTCTTTCTTCTGCCTCATTTATCCTAGCAGTGAGAGCCTCCATTTTTGATTGCACCTCATTAATAGCTTTTTTGATTTCAACTTGGTTAGATTTTAGTTCCTTTATTTCTCCAGAGGGGCTTTTATATCTCTCGAGAGGGTTTCTCTAATATCTTCCATGCCTTTTTCGAGCACGGCTAGAACCTTGAGAATTGTCATTCTGAACTCTAGATCTGACATATTACCAATGTCTGTATTGATTAGGTCCCTAGCCTTCGGTACTGCCTCTTGTTCTTTTTTTTGTGTTGAATTTTTCCGTCTTGTCATTTTTTCCAGATAAGAGTATATGAAGGGGCAAGTAAAATACTAAAAGGGTGGCAACAACCCCAGGAAAATGTGCTTTAACCAAATTAGAAGAGATCCAAAATCGTGACGGGGGAGTAAGGGGATCAAAAGAGGTTCAAAAAGGAAGAAAGAAAAAAAAAAAAGAAAAGAAAAGAATTAAAAAAAAGAAAACACCTAAGAAAAATGTAAAAATGAAAAAATATATATATTAGATAAACTAGTAAAAAATCATTAAAAAAGAAAAAGGTAACAGTTAAAAAAAATTTTACCCGAAGGCGAGAAAAAAAAACAAAAAATGAAAAAGAAAGAAATTAAATTAACTGCAAGACTAAAAAAAATCACAGGGAAAAAGCCATGAGTTCCGTGCTTGGCTTTCTCCTCCTCTGGAATTCTGCTGCTCTCCTTGGTATTGAAACCGCACTCCTTGGTAGGTGAACTTGGTCTTGGCTGGATTTCTTGTTGATCTTCTGGGGGAGGGGCCTGTTGTAGTGATTCTCAAGTGTCTTTGCCCCAGGCGGAATTACACCGCCCTTACCCGGGGCCGGGGTGAGTAATCCGCTCGGGTTTGCTTTCAGGAGCTTTTGTTCCCTGAGTGCTTTCCGTAGAGTTCCGGAGGACGGGAATACAAATGGCGGCATCCTGGTCTCCGCCCGGAGGAGCCGAGAGCCCAGGGCCGCACTCCTCAGTGCGTCCTCAGAGAACAGCACCCAGTTACTCCCGTCTGCCTGACCTCCGGCCGCGCTCCGAGCTCACCGAGCCTGCAACCGGTTCAAGGTCACCCCGAGCTGTGAGCTTACTGTCGGCTCTGTCTCTGTAGCCGGCTTTCCCGTTCCAATACCCGCAAGCTCTGCGACACTCAGACACCCCCGATCCTTCTGTGACCCTGCGGGACCTGAGGTCACGCTGACCCCGCGTGGGCTTCGCCCCGGTTTAGCCTCTGGAGCGATGTCCCTCAGCGGAACAGACTTTTAAAATTCCTGATTTTGTGCGCGGTTGCTCCGCCGCTTGCCGGGAGCCGGCCCCTCCCCCCGGGTTCTAGCTTCCCGTGGCTTTGGATTCACTTTTCCGCCGGTCCTACCTTTCAGAAAGTGGTTGTTTTTCTGTTTCCGGAATTGCTGTTCTTCTTCTCTTCGATCTGCCGATGGATTTTCAGGTGTTTGCAATCTTTAGATAAGCTATCTAGCTGATCTCCGGCTAGCTGAAGTAGTCTCAGCCTGCTACTTCTCCGCCATCTTGACTCCTTCCCCCAATTAAGTTAAATTTTTATACTCCTGTCTTGACAAGAGACGATACAGCTACACAAAAATCAGTTAAGATTGAAAGATTTTAAAACACTTGGCATAATAGCTATTTATAGGACATTACACTAAACAATGGGAGAATACAAATCCTTTTAAAGTACATGTGAAATATTCATCAAAATAGTCAAATCCTGTGCCCAGTAACAAATCTCAACGTTTTTTCTTAAAATGGAGATCTTACAATGCATATTCTAGGACTTCAATTGAGTGAAATTAGTAATCAATAATATAGTAACTTAGAAGTCCTCAGATACCTGAAAATTAAACTATATCTAAAAAACCAATTTCTTAAATAAGAAAATCACAATGGAAATGAGAAAATATTTCAAACTGAATGATAAGGAAAATACAAGATATCAAAGTTACTTAGATACAGCCAAAGCAATGTTTATAAGGATTATAGGGTTATATATTAATATTAGAAACAAAAATATTTACAAATCTAGAGAGAAAACAAATTAAACACAACATAAGTAGAAGAAAGAGAATAAGAAAGTTAAGAATCTATTAAATAGAAAACAAACAAAAGAGAAAGCTAACAAAATCAAGAGCTGATATTTTATTTTAAAAAGAATAAACTTGACCAACCCCTAGCAAGACTGATCAAGAAAAAAAGAAAACAATGCACAAACTACCAGTATTAGAAATGAATAAAAAAAAAACTTATTACTGAAGATTCCTCAGACATTAAAAGGGTAACAAAAACAATATTACTGTAAAACTGTATGCCAACGAATTTCAAAACTTAGATGAAATTGTTAAATTCCTTGAAAAATACTACTTACCAAAATTGACAAAAGATGAAATTGAAAATCTGAATAGCCATGTTCATATTAAATAAATTTGTAATAAAAAACTTCTCAAAAAGAAAAGGATAGGCTAGCTTGTCTTTATTATCCATTTCTATCACAAGTTTAAGAAAGATTGTCAGTCTTATGCAACTGTTTCAAAAAAGAGAAGAGATTACTTCTCCATTTTTTTTTTTAAGATTTGATTTATTTATCTAACAGACAGAGATCACAGGTAGGCAGAGAGGCAGGCAGAGAGAGACACAGAAGGAAGCAGACTCCCCGCGGAGCAGAGCCAAGATTCAGGGCTCCATCCCAGGACCCTGGGATCATGACCTGAGCCGAAGGCAGAGGCTTCAACCCACTGAGCCACCCAGGCACCCCTACTTCTCCATTCATATTATGAGTCTATTACACTCTGATACCAAAACCTAACCAAAATATTGTAAGAAAAGCAAATAAACAATAGCCCTCATGAATGCAGATTAAAAATTCTTTAACAAAATATTAACTAATTAGCTCTAGATATAGATAAAAGTGATAATACCTCATGCCAACTCGTTTTTATCTCAGTGATTCAAGGTTAGATTAATATGCTTTTAAAAACTCAGATATAAGTCACCACATTAATAGGGTAAAGGAAAAAATTTATATGCTCATAGTTGATAAAGAATAAAGCATTTGGCAAAATTCAACACCTATCTATAATAAAAACCCTTGGGAAAAATATCAATAGAATAGTTCTTCCTCACTGGTGGTAAAGGCCATCATCTAAAACCATACTTAATAGAGAAATATACACTTTTTCCTTAAGGTCAGGAACCAGGCATGGATGTTTGTTCAAACTAATGCTACTCAGCATCATATTTCAACTAGACCTGGCTAGTTGAAATAAGGCAAGAAAAAGAAATAAAAGGCTACAGATTAGAAAGGAAGAAGTAATATGGTTTTTATTCATAGGCAACATACTTATTTGCATCAGAAATCTGAAGACTTCTACAACACTAGAGCTAAGTGAATTTGGAAAGGCTGTAGGATACAAAGTTAATAAAAATCAGTTGTTTCTCTACATAGTAGCAAACAACTGGAAAATGATGAATTTTAAATTACATTTACTCTAGCCTCTAAAAGCACCCAGTACTTAGAAATGAATGTGTCCAAAATGTGCAGGACATCTATCCTGGAAACAATAAAATTTTAACAAAAGAAAATAAGGAACACCTAGTAAGTGGAGGAATGTATGTTATTCATACAATAGTGTCAGTTTTCCTCCACCATTGTGATTGACATCAAAACTCTCTAGGCTTTTCTTATAGAAATTAACAGTTGATTCTAAAATTTATACAGAAAAGCAACGGGTCTAGACTAGTCAAATCAATATGTAGAAAGAATAAAGCTATCAAGTTCAGCAAGAGTTATTCTAACACTACAGGACTCAAGACTGTGTTAATTGGACTAAGAGTAGGAAAATAGGTCAGCAGACAAAATACAGCAGGAGGAAATAGACCCACCTGTAAAGGCCAATTGATCTCTTTACAAAAGATTCAAGGGAAGTCGATGTGAAAATAATCTCTCTTCAACACATGGTTAACATGGCTGAACTGGATAAAAATATAGGAGGAAATGATGACATTGTTGGGGTAGGTTAACGATGTCTTTGGGAGGACACACACATCACAGAACATAAAAAGAACGGGAAATTTGGAACTTAGAGAAGTTTTAAACTTCTGCTTCCAGAAGGCATCTTTAATAAGCCTTCAGTTGCTGGGAGGGGAAGGTGTGCAGCTGCACTGGGGGTTGTCGTGACTACTCGGGCATTGTCTTCTCTGGTAACTTGTTATCATACTAGCTCATGCAAGTAGAACGTAAAGTACAATGTAAGGATGACTGAAAAAAATTGTGGTGGAACACATTGACACTGTCCTGGCGATGTTGTGGAGGATTTGATAGGATTAAACAGAACACAGGAAGTTTATCATCTGTTGGCCTAGTGACTTCTCCAATGGGGAAGAGCCATTAAAATGTCTTCCTTCCTGGCCAGTACGGCCAGGCCTCATCTTTAACTCTCATTGGTTTCCCTCTCTGTTTTGTGTTCTACCTCCCAGATCTGCCCTGTTCTCCCTGTTTGTTTGGTTGGTTTTTTAGATCCTCTCTTCTTAATAATTTGTAAGTGACCAAAAGTGGTTTTCATACATTGTTGTCTTACTTTTCCATCGGGTTAAGTTAAACCAGATAAACAAAAGCAAACAAGCAAGAAAGACAAAAATGAAAAACAAAGAAATCTTACTGGTCCTTCTTACCTAACAGCTTTTGTATGGCACCAGAATAAGTTCTAATTTCATCCCACTAATGCAGATCAGTGCCTTCTGCCTCCTCGACCCTGGTCCTTTCAGGTTGTGGTGGGAGTCAGGAGATTAGGAGGCAATCAGAGATCTGTGCACACATTCTCACCTCATCCCTCTGCGATGAGCCAGAGGAGAACCGGAGCTTTTAAAATAAGATAATACATAGGGAAAAAATTTCTTAAAATTCTAAAGGTTTTCCCAATACATTATAGCACTGCAATGCCATTGTGAAGCTAGTTACTGCACCAAAAATGTGATAGTCATTCAGTCTCACAAAAGAATGCACACTTAATGATCCCATTTCGATGACGTTTAAGAACAGCCCTGGGGGGGGGCACCTGGGTGGCTCAGTGGGTTAGGCCACTGCCTTCGGCTCGGGTCATGATCTCAGGGTTGAGGGATCAAGTCCCGCATCGGGCTCTCTGCTCAGCGGGGAGCCTGCTTCCCTTTCTCTGCCTGCTTTTCTGTCTACTTGTGATCTCTCTCTGTCAAATAAATAAATGAAATCTTTATTAAAAAAAAAAAAAAAGAACAGCCCTTGGGCACTTAGGTGGCTCAGTTGGTTAAGCAGCCTGTTCTTGATTTAGGCTCAAGTCATGATTTCAGTGTCCTTGGAATCAGGTCTCCCATGGGGCTGCGCACTTAGCAGGCAATTGACTTGAGGGTTCTTTGTCCCTCTTCCTCTGCCTTTGCGTCCTTCCCTCCCTCAGCCCCCCAAACAAATAAATATTAAAAAGAAAAAAAAAGCCCAAACTGACCTGTAGTCATGAAATGTTATTATAGATGCAGAATCCACAGAACTTAGTACATGACTAGACACTGTGGGAAGGTAGGAAGCCTGTCTGACGCCCTCTGAAGCTTTTGCAGCTATGGGTCCCTTGCCCTCTCACATGCCCCCCCAACCCCCGCAGACAGCTTGCTGCTACAAGCGTGCTCTGTTGTTAGCATCTGCAACAGCAGAAGAGGTTAAAAATACATAAGATAAACAGTGTTCCTCAGTTATCCAGATAACTAAACACATACGCAGAGAAAAAAATGCATACTAAAATTCTGTTTAGGGTCTTGCTTAAATGAAGGAATCTCGTTATGCAATACTCCAGAAGAGATACGACGTCTTCACATGAAGCAATAGGACATGGCCAAGGATCTGCTCCTTTCCTTCTCGGTCCCTCTCTGCCTCTTCTTTCATGTCCCTTCCTGCATCAGTGCAAGCTCTTCAGTCTCCATGGCAACCCTTTCTGGCATCCTAAGGTCTGACTCACTGGGCTCTTCCAATCTGAGCAGTAGACCACGTCCTGAATAGTTTCTTCCCTCCTACATTGCATCAGAACTCCCCATCCTGTGCCTATTCCTTTAAGAACTGATTCTGTCCAAAGTGGCTTTCAGTTAGTTGTCATCACTCTAATCCTTTCAGATACATTTTGATAGGGATCTTTTGAAAATATAAATAGTGATTCCAACGGTAGGGATTTTTTTTTTTTTTTTTTTTAAGATTTTATTTATTCGACAGAGAGAAATCACAAGTAGACGGAGAGGCAGGCAGAGAGAGAGAGGGAAGCAGGCTCCCCGCTGAGCAGAGAGCCCGATGCGGGACTCGATCCCAGGACCCTGAGATCACGACCCGAGCCGAAGGCAGCGGCTTAACCCACTGAGCCACCCAGGCGCCCCCAACGGTAGGGATTTTAAACATTGTGACAACCTGTAAGAAAAAAAAATATTTTTGAATAATTTATCTTTTTACTGAAGTCTTTAAAATTATGTGACTTATAACACATCTTTATGAGAACATAGCAGCAGTCTTCCCGAAGGTTATTCCAAGAGCTCCACTTTTCTTTGTGACTGGGGCATTTTGCCATGCCTCCAAGTCTCTTAGTGAACTTAGTTTGTTGAACCTAAGAAGGCAGCTGAATTTAGAGTTGTTGTTTCCTAAATGAAAAACGCTCTCATTCAGTCACTCAATAAGCAAAATTGAACATACTGTCCAGTAGAGGAGAGAGAGAGAGAGTGAGAGGTGGTATTTTTTAAGCAATGTGTTATGTTCCATAATAAGGATATGAGCAAAAGACGCTCTGAGCACAGAGAAAAGAGCTACTACCTATGTGGCTGGGAGAAAAAGGGAAAAGAATGTTCTAGGACCGATGGCACAAATACAGACACAGAGTTATGAAAGTCTGTGCTCCTTTGGGTGTTCCAAGTTGCATGTGGCTCACGTAGGGATACATGTTAGATGGTATTGGAAGAGAAGACTATAAAAACTTGTGGAGACATAGAAGAAAGGGAATTCGTATGCCACGACAAGCAGTGTTTACTTTAACAAAAAACAGGAAGCCAGAAGCTGTTTCTTACCATGGGTGAGATATTAGCAGATTTATATTTTGGATAGTCAACCTCTAACAGAACATGGAGCATAAGTGCCATTCACTGATAAAAAGACGTTCTCAAAACACCAAGCAAGTAGTATTCTTAGAAACACCTTTATCTGTGGCCTTGAGCCTGTTGCAAAGGATTCCAAAGACAACTTTTCAAAATGATACCATGTTTCCAGGTGATCTAGGACATGGCCATGTATATACTTTCTCTAGTCTGAGAAAGACTAGAGGCAGAAGCCAGCGGAATACAGACGCAGAGGAACTGTGAAGTTTGGGTGTGGAGGAGTACAGAGGACGGGTGTTGTAGGAGAAAGTTCTGTGTGTATGAAGTACCTTCACGTTGAGTTCTTGTAGAGACAGGAGTGTAGGAGGGAAGTTACTGCAAGGATTTTAAAGGGAGAAGGTCTATGTCTAAATACAGAAAGCTCATCTGAAGAACACTGACTTTGAAATACTTAGGTTGTGGGGCTATTTGTCACTTGACTTTTTACCAAGGAGGAAATGCAACTTTTGGAGATCAAACAGCTTTTCATTACAAAGGAGAGGGAATGTTCCTTGAAAATGTTAACAATTTAGAGTAATTCCTCCTTTGACATATTTAAAGTACTGTGATCTTGGGCAAGTCTCTTAACCTCCTAAGTATCTCAGTTCTGGGAAAGAAATAATCAAGTACATAATAAATAGTAAAAACCCCATGTGCAGATTGGTTTTTATTATTGGTAATGATTACGTGTTAAACAGAGTACTCCAGAACAAGAAAGTGAATCAAAGGAGGCCTGAAAATATATTGAGAAAATCCATTTGTTATTGCTTACTGACAAATTCTGAAGAGCTTTTGTGGTCTCCTACAGTTAAACTTAGATTTTTATTTTCAGCTTCTTTACTTGGAGCTGAGTTATAAGAATGTGTCCTCTCCAAAAGGGGTGAGGCAGTGAATGACTCAGACTGAATCAGGCTGGCTAAGCCGTTCCCTTACCAAGGGATCTCGTATTATTTATGTTTCTTTGCCATTGAGAGAGAATTTTTAAGGATCAGGTAGAATCACCTAATGCTCACTTTAAACGGAAATAAAAGTAATTCTGCATCAATCTTTAAGGAAAATGTATAGGAGAAACAATGGCACTACTCTAGCTGAAATAGTGCTTTCCCGTACAATTTTCCCATCCTGTGGTAGAGGGAGAAAGGAGATGATTAACTCAACTTTCTAGGTGAGGAAGGAGATGGTCAGAAGGATGTGCTCAAGGTCATGTAGTGACTAAGTGGCAGAGCAGTCCTCTGTGTCTTCAGATACAATGATCTTTTCATGACATGTTTCTGCCTCTCAGGAAATATATGCTTCTTTCTGCCCTGGGCACTGAGAGTTGGTACTGGCAAGGGTGACTTCTCCACAAAGGCACACATAGGACTGACAGGCCAATTCTGAGCCTGGGTTGGGACTGCAGCTTGAATGATTACTTTTCCAGACTTTTCATGTAAGCTGTGGCTCAAAGAACCTAATGTTTTGTATAGTCTGCCCAATTTCTTCAACAAATTTGGAAGGATCTTTGGACTATGAACAGAAAGACAGTTTTTCCAGTGAATGGTCTATGCAAGACTGTCAGTAGAACAATGACCCACGAAGCTAAGGTAAACACGTGGGCCATGGTCAAGGGACAGGGGCCACTTAAGGACCAGGAGATGGGGGGCACCTGGGTGGTTCGGAGAGTTGAGCCTCTGCCTTGGGCTCAGGTCATGATCTCAGTGTCCTGGGATCGAGCCCCGCATCGGGCTCTCTGCTCGGCGGGGAGCCTGCTTCCCCCTCTCTCTCTGCCTGCCTCTCTGCCTACTTGTGATCTCTCTCTCTATCTGTTAAATAAATAAAATCTTAAAAAAAAAAAAAAAAGAAAAGAAAAAAAGAACCAGGAGATGGCACACAGATCAGGTTCTTTGTGTATTTTTTTCTTGGTCTTAAAAAAGCTTTTGGTCATTAAGCATCTTATTAATATATTGTGTCTCTTTATCATTTTTTTCTCCTTTCTTCTCAAAATGCTGTACTTTAATTCATTTTGTGTGTATGTGGACTCTTGTACCTTGTTTCTTTATTGAGGTCTGGGACCTTCAGAGCCTCCAGTTTCTCTTCATTTTTCTGTATGTTGCTGCCTCCATTTAATGTCACATCGTATAGGCACTACATATGGAACCTTCTCCTCTTTGCTCGCTCATCCCGGTTCTTAGAAACAGCCTCCTGCACCCCAGAGGCAAGGTTCATCCACAACCTCCCCACAGCCCATTTTAAGTAAGGCATCCTTGTGGAAGACAAACTCATCAGAGAAAGTGGCCCCTCTGCCCTGACTCCCTCAGTGAAAGCACTGTGCAGGTCCTTCCAGGTACGTGTGTGTGTGTGTGTGTGTGTGTGTGTGTGTGTGTGTGTGTTTGTACGTGCATGTGCACACATGTAAAACTTAAAGGGTGACCTAAGCCTGGCAAGGCTGTCAGGTTGAACAGGTGATTCTTTCTCTTAAATGTTAAAACAAAGATTTATAGAGATTACAGCAAATTATTCAGAAATCTTTTCATGTTTGTTCATTCCTTTATTATAAGAGTAATATATTTTCATTGTAAAAAAAAAATTAACTAGCACCAAAGGATGTGCAAATCCCCTTCTCCCTCCCTGCCTCCTCCACTCCCAGTGGTCACTCCCACCCACCCCAGAGGTCAATAGTCTTGATCGTTTACTGTCTGCAGCCAGACATTCCTTTTTACATACATACAAACAGAATCATATCTTTATTACTGTTCTGCAACTTTTTTTTCATTTGAACGATTTCTCTTAAAGATGTTTTTTCAACAACAAAATCAGATCCACTTTATTTTAAACTTCCTGGTTTTCCCTTTTGTATGGATGTAACAGGACTTGTAGATTTAAGCTGTCCCCTCTGGGTAGACAATACTTTCAGTGTTTTTGCTGTTGCAAATAATGCTTTTGTGCATATTGGACTTAAATATTTGTGTATTTTGAATGCATGCGTATGTAGGATATTTTTCTGGCAATAGAACTCTTCCTGCATTTTATTAGTCTTTGAGCACTTCCTTCACTCTTCCCTACTCTTAGTCTGAGCTGTGGCCACAACAGCTCTACATGTGGCTTGCTTCTGGGCTGTAAACTGTTATAAGCAGCTCTTTACCCTTGTTAAGTTAAAGCTACCTGTAGAGCAATTTCTAAAAGGCTGATTGTTCAGACCGTGCCCTGGAACTACTGACTCAAAGTTTCGACAAAGGAAACCAGGGCTTTCACATGCTCTAATACCAGAGGTGATTCTCATGTTGAGTCAGAGTTGAAGACCATTGCATTGGTTCCAAATTTTGCCAGGATTATGGCCACCTCTTCTGTCTGACTCAGTAGTTCAGTCTCTGGGATGTCACTCTTTTCTTTCATAATTTTCTTCATGAATCATTCCAGTTTTGTTTTTTAGTGTTCATTTTCCCGGTTGTTAATTGCATTCTTATCTTCAGTTATATTTTCCATTTCTTTTTGCTTGAAAATTATTTTTACCCTATAAACGTTATTCAGTGTAACCCCTCCATGTTTACTACACTGACAAGCTGGTTGAAGTTCTCGGTGACCAGGCATTGGACAATATCTAGTCACCATGAAAAACCCCTATCTTTACCTTATTACGCAATCTTTCCTACATAATGGCCGGCAATGAGGCACCATGATAATGAGCTTATGCTCTAGACTCAGGCCAGTTTTTAGCCCCAGTTCTGCCACCTACTAGCTGTGTGACCTTGCACAAATTCCTCAACTTTTATGTGCCTTGAGTTGCCCCACATGTAGAGTGGGGAATATTAATAAAGCCTACCTTAAAGGATTTTTTAAAGCAATATGTAGTTTGTTTCATGTAGGACAACTTAAGAGTAATTGAAACATAGCAAGTACTCATTAGATGTAATTATTGTTATTACCCAACTCCCCTCCCCAGAAAAGATTGTGAGACAGATTCCTGAGGGGCTTCTCTCTGTTTGGGTACAGGTTTTTGTTTTCTTTGATTTTTTTATCTGGTTATACAATGCCATCGCTTTCCATCTTCCAGAATTTTGTTGATATCTATCATCCGTTGGCATTTCTATTCATACTCCCTTTGGTCTTGAGTGTTTTACCATCATTAACTAGAGTTTCCAGAAGTAGAAGACATACACATGTTCAGTTGGCCAGGTTTAACTTGAAGTCTTCATTCTTTCTTAGTCACAATTTAAACATAGACATAAATACTTGACAAGATCCAAATTATTTCTCCCAACCCACCATATCATATTTATCTCATTGTTTAAAAACATTAAAATCAAAAAAGTCATTTCTCAGCAGTTCCTAGTCATGAGCTATGTGCAACAACCTCAGAATTATGAACTTCACAATGAATTAGACCCCATGGACAGCCAGCCTTGGTTGATTTCTTTTCATCTTTTAAAGATTTCTCCTTTAGGGGCTCCTGGGTGGCTCAGATAGTTAATTGTCTGCCTCTGGCTCAGGTCATGATCTCCAGGCCTAGAACCAAGCCCCACTTCAGACTCCCTTCTCAACAGGGAGTCTGCTTCTCCGTCTCCTTCTGCCTCTCCCCCCTGCTCATCTCTCTCTCTATCTCTCTAATGAGTAAATAAAGAAAAAAACTAAAAATTTCTCTTTTAAAATTATTTTTCACATTATCCTTTCTCTAAATGCATGCCTTAGGCATTGAATGGCTTTTAATTCTCTATTCTTCTTACCTCATTCACTTTGAACATAACAGCATTTCTGATTATATAAAAGTAGGGTTGCCTTTTGTGGTAGATGGCTTCTAAGATAGCCCAAATGACTCCTGCTTCCTGGTATTCACAGCCTATGCAGTTTCATCTCCTTGACTAACCTGTTCCTAATCAATAAAAAACATCAGTATAAAATGAAAGAATGTCACTTCCATGATGAGGTTATAAAAGACTATTACTTCTATCTTGCAAACAGACTCTCTCTTGCTAGCTTCAGGGAAGCAAGTTACTATGCTGGAGAGGTCCACAGGTCCAGGAACTGGGTGAGGCCTCCACTAACAGCCAGCTCAGGGCTCCACTTCTGTCAGCCCCCAAGGAACCAAATCCTGTCAACAACCATGTGAGCTTAGAAGTGTATCCTTTCCCAGCTGAACCTTCAGATGAGACCCCAGCCCTGATAAATACTATCATTGTAGTTTTGTGAGAGACTGTGAGATCTACAATGCTTAGATTGCTAACCCATAGATTTTGTGAGATAATAGATACATATTTTTTAAGCTGTTAAATTTGTATAATTTGTTATATATCAATAGATAATGAATACACCAGGCTTTTCCTGCCTTTACCCCTCATACTAACAGCTCCCCTACTGCTTTAAAGACATAGTTTGCCTTGTGTTTCTTTCACCTTCCCTCTATACCCCATTCTCAACTCCACAGTATTTAGAAGCTTCTTTTCTGTCAGTATTTGAAGGTACATGTACTAGAGGACTAAACAGATTCCTGACCCAAATGGGACAAATATCCAAATTAATTTTCATGTTAATAACAAACTGACATTTGCTATTTATCTGTGGTTTGTTAACTGATTCTATAAATACTATAGGATTTTGCATTGTCTTCATTAAACTGTTAAGGAAACTGAATTCCACAGAATGTAAGGGATTTGTAAGTTGTATGTCTAGTTAGTGGTAGAGCCCGACTGGCATTTATGGCAACTAACTCCAAATTTCTTTTTTATCCATTGTACTAGGCTGCAGAATCTCTTCCACCTGATTGGTAGGCAATTCATACATTTGTACTATTTTACAAATGAAAATTTTCATCGTTTTTTTTTAATTTTTTTTATCTTATTAGATCTCTTCTCCTTCCTCATATATATTCTCCTTAAGCTAGTTAATTCATTCCATGTGTGTGTTTATTTTCATTTTGCTCTAAACCAGGTATATCCCTGTACCAGCAATCACAGCAAAAATTTCTAAGATACATGTTACATATATTTTATATTCAGAATGAAGTGAAATCCCCCAGTGTCTAATGGCATTTCATTACTACTCCATTTACCAACTCTTGTATTATTCTTTGTTCATTATTTTTTTAAATTGAATCCGTAAATCACAGATCATATTTAGATCATATTTAGAACCCATTTGTTCCTGAAACTGTTCATTCTCAAGAGATATATTTTTACCTCTCTAACAACTTAGTGGCTCACAAATAAATTATACTTTTCTTATTATCAACTTTTAGGAGAGGACCCAGAAGGCTTAACTTTGTGTTCACAATTATCTGCATGGACTAAACTAAAAGATTCAGTTATCCTATGTTGTCTTACCATTTATTACACTCCTGGAAGAGATATTAGAATAGTTTTTTACTAAAATTAATGTTTTTATCCTAATTATAGAAAAATTTTAAAATACGAAGAAGTGTATGCATACTTAATGCTAAACCCAGAGAATCACTGGAAATACTGTTAGGTTCACAAGATATATATATATTGACATATATACCCACATATACGTATATATAATTTCCTCAAAACCAACCCTTGCATAATAAAAATTTGCAAATAAGATTTTGAACTGAACCCTAAAGAGAGTTCATGACCAAACTCTAATATGTATAAAAATATTTCCAAAAATATACATTTTTTTCATGGTAACAATACAAAACCAAAAATATCTTAACAGTAATACTTCATTCATAATCTCAGCACCCTGCTCATTGGTGTCTTTTTCTCAGAGGACAATGTAGTTCACTCCTAAGGGCATCAGGATTAAAAATAGGAAGCAGAAACATAGCTTTAGATTTTCTGTTTCCTTGTTTTTGCCTTTTTGATAATTTATAGAAAACATAATTTTGAAATAGACTTTTTTTTAGATTTTATTTATTTATTTATTTATTAGAGAGAGAGAGAGCACACACAAGCAGGCAGAGTGGCAGGCAGAGGCAGAGAGAAGCAGGCTCTCTACTGAGCAAGGAGCCTGATGTGGGACTCGATCCCAGGACCCTGGAATCATGACCTGAGCCGAAGGCAGAGGCTTAACCCACTGAGCCACCCAGGCTTCCCAAGATGGACCTTTTAATAGGAATAAACAATACAGTACATTTCCCCCCTTGGCATTTATAAGTGGCCCCTTCGTGATCTACTTTCTGGAACAAATTAGGGGTGTTAAATTTAGAGTAATAAGCAGGGATTAGGTATGCTATCATTTTTGTATGTGTATGTGTGTGTTCATATATATATTCATATATACAAATAAATTTTAAACATAACAATACCACACTGTATACTCTCTCTGTATTTTACATGCTGCTTGGTTTTTCACCTAACATAAATCATAAGAACTTTACCATGTTCATGAATGTTCTTGAGAGCATGACTGTTAGGATGGTACAATCTTCTATCGAAGTCATGTAGCATAACTTACTCTTAACCAAAAAATTATTCCTTCTGAACACATAAGCTGAGGTTGTAAACGTTTTAGATGAACATAGTCATTTGTTTCTGTGTATATTCCGTTTGTTGTGATGGGGTATTTCTATAAAGCACCTTTTTTTGTGGAGAGATAGGAAAACAGAGAAGGAAGTCTCTCTGTACTCTCCAGCAGCATCCTGGCTCTTCCCCCCACCTACTGTGCTTTGCCCTAGGCAGCTGAGTATCACATTTCTGAATGCCACATCCTGGGAATTCTAATCCCCGAATGGATGGAGGAGAGGGGAGCTGATCGGGAAAAGTGCTCACGGACAAGAAGGCTGCAGGACTGGCTGAGGCAGAAATCGTCCCTGCACAATGAGGACATGACCCAAGATTTTTCATTGTGCTTGTTTCATCTAGGAAAAGCCTGTGGGTCTCAGAACGAAATTCTGACAAGGAATAGGAATGAAAATCTCTCCCTGTTATCTTTGGGCTTTCAGATCTTATTCTGGTTCAGAGAATGAGGCATGTGATGTTTTATTTAAAAGGTGCTTGTTAATTCGATACCATCTACCAGGCAGTAAGTAGAATCACCAGTGAGAACTGGGGATCTTGTCATCTTTGCCTTTTGTTTTTAGAGCTGTGACTTTTATTTTTTTATTTTTTATTATTTTTTTAAAAGATTTTATTTATTTGCCAGAGAGAGAGAGAGAGAGCAAGCGAGTACACACAAGCAGAGCAGCAGGCAGAGGCAGCGAGAGAAGCAGGTTCCCTGCCAAGCAAGGAGCCCGATATGGGACTCCATCCCATGACCCCGGGATCATGACCTGAGCCGAAGGCAGCGGCTTAACCCACTGAGCCACCCAGGCGTCCCTAGAGCTGTGACTTAAAAAAAAAAATTTTTTTTTAATCTTTTGGGGGGTATTATATTGGGGATTTTAGAGGAGCTGTGTCAGGCAGAACTCATCTGCTATCATGGTAACCCCAAAATATTACTTATGTATTATAAATGAGTAAAAATCATATACATATTTTATATTTTAGTCTATCAATTTATCCCTGTTTTGTTGCTTTGAATAATAGGAGCCAAGTACAAAGTATTACGTTCTAGACCATTGTGTTGTGTAAAGACATAATCACAATCTTAGCCTCTTTCCTTTTTGTGATAATTGCATGGGCATAAAGTGGTATTAAATAATTTTTATTTTTTTTGTCATTTGAATCTAACTTTAGAAAATTAAACATTTATAGGACATACGCCTTCATCCTAAATACTTCTTGTGTACAGAGTCATATATCTTCCCAAATATAGAAAAAATAATTTTAGAACACTCAAGGAACTTCCAAACTCCTTATTTTATCAAGCAAATCCTGTATAAAAGTCCTTTAATATACCTAGATCCACCTACATGATTTATTTCCAGCGTCCTACTTCAAAAGATAGCAAGCCTGGCTGGATTAAGTAATAGGTTTTAATATGAGATATTTCCGAGCGTTCCTTTTGTAGACTGTCCTTCAGACAAGTTCCCAGCTTTGTTCCTCCCCTGCTCAGTAAGGACTGTTGGGAGCACGGCAAGCTGGAGAAGGTTAAGTGGCCCCGGAGAATATTTAAGTAGCAAGACTCTTCCGTGGATGAAGCAGAAAGAAATTGTAGACATGGCAGAGAGAGTCCTTAAAGCTTTACAAGTCCTTCACATCCTTATCAAAGGACAACTTCATCAACACAAGTCTTGTCCCTGGCATCTGTCCCTGGGCTCTCATCACCCAGTAATCTTTTTTGTAAATAAAATCGTCCCCACACGCCCACTAGCACAGATGCTAAGACATCGTGCACCTTACTCATCTGTACAAGTGGTTTCATTCACGACCAGCTTCACTGAACTGAAGCAAATAACACTTGACGAGTCCGTTAAGAAAGTAGAACTGCTGTGTCCCATGCTGTTAGGAAACTGTTGCTCAGATCCTTAAAATATCGGGCCTAAAGCCAGACCTTCCTTCACCATTTTTGCTCTCAGAGTTCTAGGAAGAGCACTGGCCTGCGCTAGCTTCTGACCATTTTACCCTTCCAGCGTTTGTCTTCTGAAAGCGCGGGGCCCAGTGTCTACTGAGCCAACACACAGAGGTTCATGTTCTATCTCTGGTGTTATGTCTATATTTGCAAAAAGAAAGTTATTCTATTTAAAAATGTTCTTCTATTTTGTGCATATTTGGAAAGCCTAATATTCTTTTCTCTTGTGGTTCTTTTTCTTCCCCATTAGCTGTGTTCAGTATCCAAAGTGTAGAGGCAATCAAGCTGACTTCAAAACTAGCTTAAAAAAAAAATGTATTTGATGAAATGGGTGTAAAATCTGTGCAGATTTGTTTGTAACAAGGGGAATGCTTGGAAGACCATTTTCAAAACAGCAGTGCTTTTTATAAAAGCACAATGCCTAGAGTATCACACCACTAAGATCAGCTGACTGAACTTTGTAAGCATCTGAAAAAACGTCCAGTGTTGAACAATCAAGTCCTTAAAATACACAGAAGGTCTCTCTCGCTCTGACCCTCCCCTCCTAAACCTACTTAGACCATACACTGTGCTCACGCACAGTGCGCACTCTTGGGTCCTTAGGGTTCTCAGTAACTGAAGTGTGCACTTCTTTCTGTCCTGCTTCTCACATGCTAAACACCTTCATGCCTGTCACTAGCCTCTGGTATTGGAAAGAGAATAGGGAAAGCTTTGTCCTAAAATACGTACTTTGAAAATACACCTCGGGCAGTTATTCTAGTTGAGGAAATTTTTCTGGGTTCAGGTTGAAAACCATAATCTTCTATAACCAGGGGCAAATTAGGTAACTCCATTAAAGTTCAGTCTCTTTATCTCTAAAGTGGGAATAATAAAGTATACTGGACAAAAATGTGTAGAAGATATCTGTCACAGTGATCAGTGGTAGGGGGACACAGGCAGCTGTTGTAAATGCTGCATAAAATGGCAACTAGTTGTGTTATCGTCATCGCTCATACATTCCTTGGCCCGGTGGCTTAGGTTTTCTCCATTTCTTCCTTTATAGAGGTTTGTTATAAAACTTGTTATTCACTTGGAATTTGGGAAGGGATATTTACAATAATTTGTTAAGCTATAGCTTTATACACATTATATTTAGTAAGGAAAGGTGAAATATTGAGATTTAAAAAATATTTAAACTTCTCATCTTCCCCCCTTTTCTCATTATTATTGTATATTGTATATACAATATTCAAATGTATATATTGCATGTATTATTGTATATTGTATTATCATATACAATTATTATATAATTATTGTAATTATTATATTAACTACTAAAAGGCTAGATCTAGGTTAGATGTTGTATGGACAACTTATACTCAATATATCAAAAAGTAAACTTACATCTTTTCTTCCTTCCTTCCCCTCTCCTTCCTTCCTTTCCTCTATTTAATCTCTTTCTTTGGTTACCTCTGATTATTGGTTACCTACTGTTGCCACGTCCTAGGGAATGGGTATGCAATCCCGAACAAGATAGTTATAGTCCGGGCGCCTGGGTGGCTCAGTGGGTTGAGCCGCTGCCTTCAGCTCAGGTCATGATCTCAGGGTCCTAGGATCGAGTCCCGCATCGGGCTCTCTGCTCGGCGGGGAGCCTGCTTCCCTCTCTGTCTCTCTGCCTGCCTCTCTGCCTGCGTCTCTGTCTACTGTGATCTCTCTCTGTCAAATAAATAAATAAAATCTTAAAAATAAATAAATAAATAAAATATAGGATTTCTTTTCAAGAAGAATTTAAAAAAAAAAAAAGATAGTTACGATCCCGGTAGGGATCGTAAATCACTCATGATCATTAATCATGCAATTTACAAACTAGCTAGTAGACACATTTAACAAATGAATTACAGATGGCTCTATCAAAATACAGTCAGTAAGTGTCAAAAAGGAAAGCTCAGAATTCAATACAAGGAAATCGTGTGCAGATAAGACGGAAACCTGACTCAGTCTCGGGAATGCCAGCTCTGAGCGGAGACGTGAAGGATGAAGCTGGACGGGGAGGTTTCTTAGCAGAGCTGGCACCGTTATACCCAGACCGATGCATCATCTTTTTTTTAGCTGTTTCTTTCTAAACACAATCATCCTTCCAGTCACCCAGGCTTAAAAATCTTCACATTATTTTTGACACTTTCTTCACTTTTGCCTCAACAAATAACCAGCTGCCCAATTTTCTTGACTCAGCATGTTCTTTCCTCTGTTCTCATGAATGCCTGCTTCCCGTTCTCACGACAGTAGTTCCAGCCTTCTTTACCGTGCTCCGACAGCTGTATTTTTTCTGTCATTCAGCACATATTCAGGAGCTCCTGCTGTGTGCCCAGGGAATCAGTTAGTTAGGGCCAGTAGTGTAGAATTGTACACGATAAGCATGGTCATTTGCCAGGCCTGCAAATGTAACCCGTGGCTAAGGATCCTGGGCCGTGATCAAGTAGGGGCGGCATGCGAAGCCACAGGGAAGGCTTCCCCTTCCTAGAGGAAGAGAGATTTAGACTGAAGCCCGAAAGGGGAATGGGAGTAAACCAGGTACAGGTGAGACAGTTGGGTTGTATAAGGAACAGCTAGTCAGGAGGGACAGCATATGCAAGGTCAGAAGGTTTGGGTAGGTGGAAAGTACTGATGTAGTAGAAGTAAGCTGGCATCTTATCATCCTGAATAATTTAGGTTTTGGGGGGCCTGGGTAGCTCAGTTGGTTAAGCATCTGACTCTTGATTTGGGTTCAGGTTGTGATCTCCAGGCCATGAGATCGAACCCCAAGTTGGGTTCTGCACTCAGTGTAGAGTCAGCTTGGGATTCTCTGTCTCCCTACTCCCTGTTCCTCCTCCTGTGCACACACATGGGTGCTCTCTCTCTCCATCTCTCTCAAATAAACTAAGTAAAATCTTCTCACAAAAATGCCAATGTAGGCTTTTTCATGAGAGCCCTGGGAGCCACTGAAAAGTTCTACACAGGAGAGTTAAGGAAGCAGAAGCATTTTGGGGATTAGAGTAAGGAAGATGCTGAACTAAGATGTAAGAAAAGGGAAAGTTTGGTGAGAAAGGTGATGCATTTGTTTTGTTTTGATGTCTCCCAGCTGGACTTCTCCCCTTCAATATCCTCCCCTTCCATAGCATCCAGTCGTCTTGTGTGATGCTGCCAGATTAACTCCATGGGACACACTTCTGATCTCAGTTTATAGAAGTTTAATGACAGGTCTTGATACGGAATAAAATCTGAATCCCTCACCCTTTTATTTAAAACTTACAATGAATGAGCTGGTCCCATCTCTGTTTTAAATCTTGGTTTTTAGTACTCCCCTTTATGTCTTTCTGTCCAAAATTGTATACTCCACACTCCTGAAGCTTTCCCACAATGAGGCCTTTGTCTTGGGTTCCCTCCCTCTTTTCTGTCTGCTTACATACTTAAACCCTCTCCTCCTCCAGGTCCTTACTCAGAGGTGAACCCTCCTACGATAACTTCAGTTGTTTCCACTGAGAGTAATTCCTCTTTTCTCCGAATCCTCAATATGATTCAATTCACAGTGTAATAGCATTCATCACCTCCCCCACGTGGTAGAACTATTGAGAGAAGCAAGACACGAACTCTGGAGCTCAGCTGCCTGGATTCAGATCTTGCCCTGACATTT
Source organism: Mustela nigripes (assembly GCF_022355385.1). Classification (NCBI taxonomy): domain Eukaryota; kingdom Metazoa; phylum Chordata; class Mammalia; order Carnivora; family Mustelidae; genus Mustela; species Mustela nigripes. The sequence goes on along the minus strand of NC_081562.1, from coordinate 124,714,466 downwards.
CCCGGCTATGTGATGCTGAGCACATCTCCCAAATTCTCTGTGCATCAGTCCTCCTTTGTAAAATAAACATTCCTACTGTAGAAGTATGGTGGGGATTAAAGAAGTAAATACTGTAAAAAAAAAAAAAGCTTAATTTTGTGTCTAATAATAGTGCTATGTAAATATTTGGTATGATCATGCCATTATTTTTATCATGTATACAGAGCATTCCCTCTTCTAAACTGTAACTTGAGGACCTAATCCACATCTGATTAATTACAGTGGCTTCTAAATCGCAGACTAAATAGTGAATGAATGAATTAGAATCACAGTGATTGCCAGTGATTGCTGTTGTCCCAGCTACTCGGGAGGCTGAGGTGGGAGGATCGCTTGAGGCCAGGAGTTCTGGGCTGTAGTGCACTATGCCGATCGGGTGTCCTCACTAAGTTCGGCCGTCAACATGGTGACCTTCAGGGAGCGGAAGACCACCAGGTTACCTAAGGAAGGGTGAACGGGCCCAGGTCGGAAACAGAATGGAAACTGAGCAGGTCAGAATCACAATGATTAGTGAATCCTAATCGGAATTTTCACATAGATTATTTTGAAGACAACATTTTCCTTGTTAAATTAGCTAAATTAGATCATTTACCAAATGTTTAATATATTTAAATTTTCTGTGTACCAAGCACACAGAATATATGGAGAAGTATACCCTCTTTGGTTTTACGTTGATTCAGGGGAATACCCATGCAGTTAACAGTATAATGTAAAGTAAAAAAAAAAGTGTATGGTCAAAAGTGACTATAGGAATTCAAAGGGAGTAGCTGGAACAATCAGAAAAGAATTCACATCAGTGAGAATGATAACTTCTAGAACAAAGTACACATAACTCAGCTCTCCTAATATATTAGTCAAAATTCATTGAATGCCCAATGTACCAGGTGCTATGTTTACCACATTCAAACTCCAAAACAAACCTATCTGGAAGTGCTAGTGTTGTGTTCATTGTAAAAATGGGAGAACTGAGGCAGAGCAAGGCAATGTCAAGTAATTTGTCAAAGTCACCCTAGTAAAGAACAGAGCCAGGATTAGAACCCAGGGAGACTGGATGCAGAGCCTGGATTCTCCCATTACCACAGTCCAAACTTAGGAGTTTTCCTTCAGGATTCGCTGAACTGTTTCTAATAATGTATTTTATTAAGTTCACTGGAATTTCTTTTTCTATTATGTTTCAGCTTATACCTCACCCACTGATCTTGAAAAAAATTGACTATTATTTTTTCATTATTTCTCACTTACTCAGTCTTTCATTTACAGTAACAAGCCCTCAGATTCTTCATCTGTGAAATAGAAGTTTGAAGCTATAACAGTAGTTCCTGAACAATCCAAGAGCAATTCTTTCCTCCAGACATGCAGATTTCTGTATTATATTCCTCACTTTTGCTTATTCATGCCCCTAATCAGTGTTCGGTGTGCCACGGGAAACTTTATAATAAGTCACAGGGTTTTGTAGATTCCAGGAATCCACTGTCCTGGACTAACCTCTAAATAATCTCTAAAGACATTTCTAGTGGAAATATTTGAGATTTTGCATATTCTAGAATTTAGGTCCCTCTCTCACTGGTTTCTAATTTATCATTTATCTTTGCCATAAGATGGAGCACATACCCCCAGCCTTAATCCACCAAGTTTTCCTCATTTGTTTTTTTCCCCATCTTCCTTCAGCTCAGGTTCCTTGCTAAACAATACAGCAGCTTGTTTTGCAGAATTTGTAATTACTGCCAGACCCTTGTGTAAAGAACTATTTCTAGAATTTATGAGCTAAAACCTAGAACACACATTTACAGAGTTTGAACTTGTTTTGTGTAAATAGCAAATAAAGGAAATGTTTTTATATCATTTTTTGGATGACTCCAAGCACTTTTCCCGGTAGACTGAATTTTAAAATCCCATCTTGATCTGCATCTCCAGCATAGACCTACTGATTAAAAAATTAAGGACAGATACGACCTAGACACAAAGCAACATGATCTCCTGGACATACCTATTTTTACCTTCCTCTGATTTCTTCTTAATACCAGCCTTTTTCCCACTCCTTGAGAATTTGATTCTAATGGTATTGGAAGTACCTAGTTTAATATCTTTCTACAGTAGGCCTATTTGAGAAATACCATCAGAGAGCTGCCGGTGATGTTGTTCCTGGCATTGTTGGAGACTGGGGCTCCATTTGTGCATTACCAGCAAGAAGATGTCGGCACCCATCCCATGTCACCCAGCTGTGCTTTATGTTTCCCAAACTTTATCTTTGTGAGTGCGTATGTTTTTCTGTTATGCTGACCTTATTTTCAGCAAAATCAGTCCAGGCCTGCCACTCCAGCATAAGAGCGTAAGTCTACATTCTTCAACATTTATTCTTTAGATTTCTTTTTTTTTTTTTTTAAGATTTTATTTATTTATTTGTCAGAGAGAGAGAGCACAGGCAGACAGAGTGGTAGAGGGAGAAGCAGGCTCCCTGCAGAGCAAGGAGCCCGATGTGGGACTCGATCCCAGGACACTGGGATCATGACTTGAGCCAAAGGCAGCTGCTCAACCAACTGAGCCACTCAGGCATCCCTATTCTTTAGATTTCTTAAGCAGGGCCAAACCAATACTCATTCTATGAGGGCTTGTTCAAAACCATTGGTAGCATCTGAAGGGTACTGCATACAGTGCCTTGCCCGTGCCTTTAGACTGGCCCCACCCCCCCGCCCAGAACTGATCACTTGTTGCTTTGCATCCCACTGAACCCGCCAGGTGTTCCCCATAGCACCTGTGCAACTTTAATGCAATTCCTCATTTACAGGTCTTGCTTCTCTTTCTTAGTGGCCTTTGTATCTAAAGCATCTAGTATAATATCTGGCTCATGGTAAATGTTTATTTAATATTTGCTCAGTGAGAACTCTGGAGTGAGGAGAGAAGAGTTAGTGAGGCGCTTGAGACAGGTGCAGACAGGTACTGAGGGTGAACTGACTGGGGAGTAGGTTACAGGACAATCCTCTCAGGGCTGGGTTCTGACAGGGGAGACTAATGCTGGAAGCAGGGAGGTGGAATATGACAATGGACGACAGCCTGGCCGGCCCATCTGGGGAAATAAAGAGAGTTAAGTTTGTGCCAAAGGCTGAGAGACAATTGGTAGAAACTCCTGAAAGCCAGAATTTAAAAACTCAGTTTTGATTTGAAAGCAATAAGGAGACTGTAGTCTTTTGATTTGGACAATGAATAATCAAAATAATATTTTAAAGTTTTATTGAGAAGGATGTGTGCTTATGTCAAAATCCATATGTGAAATATTGATTTTAGTCTGTGGGTCATCAGTTGATCTTGAAGGTCTCTTTCTTTCTGTTCTCATCCCACAGGTTGTTATTTTGTACTTTGAGCCAAGCACATTTCGCTGTATTCTCCTCAGATGGGTCCGTCTTCTCGGTTTTGCTACTGTTTATGGAACTGTCACTCTCAAGCTTCACAGGTATATTGTATTCCACTAGTTTTCATTCCTGTGGGGAGAACAAAGTGTCTGGCTTGGCATATAATTGCAAGCTGGGTCAACCACTTAAATGGTTTCATTTAGACAAAAAGACAATACATATTTTTTTCATTTTTAAGGCAATATCATTAGGATTCTCTAGGAAAATCTTTCATACAACTGAATTTGAACAACAAATTTCAATAAAATTGTGCCATTGGGTATGGAAAATTTCATTCTGAATAAAAAACAATTTAGAATGAAGGCAAGAGAGTATTTACTAGCTAAGAACAGTAAAGAATACAAAGACAATACAGCTAAAAATCCAGGTCGAGTGCCCCCAAAGAATCCTTATATAGTAGAATTCACCAGTCTGCTGACTTGACAGAGACTACTATTATTCATCTGTAAATTACATGCTCCAGAGTAATCCTGCTGATATTAAATGGGCGAAGTTAAAAAAAATAGTGTTCTCGATTTCCTCCTTAAGCAATGTGCCCTGGTGATTATCAAGCTTGTAAACTAGGCAATGGGGTAAATCTTCTTATACATTCAAAACCACCTACTTTTCTTAATGTATATGATGAGTATGAAGAAGAAAGAGGCATATAGTACATTACCTATCCACAAAGGGCTTTCCCTTGCCTCTTCTTTCCAAGATCTCTCAATGCAGTGGTGCCAAAGACCACTGGAGAGACAATGTAATTTCTCCCTCAAGATAAAACATCAACTCTATAGAGGAAACCCTTTATGCTGATTAGCTTTACAGTTTTTTTTTTAACTCTAATAATGAAATATATGGCATATAATATAACACAATGGCATAGTAAACCATTCATATTTCCATGCTAATGTGATGGGGCGTGTTTCTCTATAAAAGTATTTTAATATGGCTTAGACAACAGTTTATCTTAGAATCATTATATGTATTATATTTGTCTTTAAATCTTCTCCTTTCAGTATTTCCTTAAATGTGATCATTTTACTATCTACTACACAAGAATCTTAATTTCTTTTTTGGGTTTTTGTTTGGTTTTGTTTGTTTTGTTGCATTGGTACTTACTTACTGGGAATGCTCCAGAGTATCTTGTTGGAATAAACATAAATATCCTTAACTCTCAAGATTCTTTTCTTATGTATGTCCCGTAGTACAAAGAACATGGGACTGGATGTCAGGAGATCCAGCTTAAATCTCATTTCAGCCTCTAACTCTAGGAAATCATAGGCTTCTATTTCTTATAAAAGGAAAAGATTAGACCAATCTCTGGTGTTCTTTCTGACATTCATTTTATTCTTTCCACATCACGGAACACTTTGCTATTATATCCTTGTAGTCTTCAAGGATCTTCCGGTTTCCATTCATTATATGATAGCTATTTTTAACTGATGCTCACCGGAGGAAATGAGTAATCATTGGCAACCTGTAATAGACAATAAGCCTTCTAGAAATCCTGAGAGAATGGGTGACCTCCTGAGATTTAAAAATGATCCTTCTCCCTATGAGTCTAGCACTTAGCATCTCTTGGGTCCTCTATTATATAATACAGTTTGTTTATTTCATTATCTTTTTCATTTTTACCTAATTTACTTTCTCTTTGAAGTGAGGGTCTTACCATTGAATCCCCAGATCTTAGCACAATGACTAATACATGAGAGATATTTAGTACTTATGAGTTGATGATTGAATGAATAAAAACGTCAGATGCAGACTTAGAAGGTGCTTCCATCAATTCTCTCCACACATAATGCATTCACAGCTCCCTGTCTCACTGGATGTCCCCAGGTGTCTAGAACTCTGTGGTCTGCAACAGGCTATTTGGTGGGATACAAACATAATATTAAATAGCACTGAATCATGTAATGAGAAAATTACTTTCATTCAGATGCTCTTTCCATCTTTCTGATTATTTCCAATAAAAAAAATTAGCGGGGCACTAGTAGGTCTCTAACACCTGCCAAATACTTGCTAATCTCCCTTTTCAACAATGAGCAGATCAAGCTTCAGGCTCAGAGCTTTCCATTCCAATGCTCCCTTGATATAATTTACTGACCATCTCACTGTATTTCTATAGTTACTTTCTATTTCTGCATTACCATTTTTTCATGTAAAGTAGGAATATAAAGTTTCCTTTAAAATATTTTCAGTAGAAATTGATTTAGAGAATATGTAGCTGGTACGCAGACTTAGGCAGAAATCAAGACTGTGGTATGCAAATGATTAGAATTTGAGAAACTAGATTAGTCCATCATTCTTTTCTTTATTTCAAAGACTGGTCAAACTATTTTCTATTTGTCTTTAGAGGTCATGGTAGTGAAGAGTTACCACTGAAGGTTTAAATCAAGTAGAAACTGTTTCTATCTTAATGAGCTGGATTATTCTTAACCTGTCTGAACCATATGGTTTTATATTATATTCTGGGTTTTTCATATCACTTAAATTTTACCAATTCCAACATTGTTTAAGTCTGTAAAACTGAACAATTAATAACCCAGAAGAATGTGAATAACCCAATGGAAGACTGACTGAACCAGTTTCATATTTCCCATTCTTAGTTGTACACCGTGCCTATATTTATATATTTAGGTATTTGTTAAGTGAATGAGTGGGTGCATGGTTATAGTGAAGGCAGCTGCCGTGGGTGTCTTTGCTTGGTATCTTAGATTCAAGCATTTTGTGGACTTCTAAGATTTGGTAGTAACATGAGAAAGAGGAAAGACTTAAAAGGGCACTGACTGGGGTGGCTCAGTCGGTTAAGTGTCTGCCTTCTGCTCAGATGATGATCTCAGGGTCCTGAGATCAAGCCCAGTGCTGGGCTCCTTGCTCAGTGTGCCTTTCCCTCCCCCTCTCCCTTTGCTGCCCCTCCCACTGAGCTTGCATGCTCTTGCTTACTGTCTCTCTCTCTCTCAAATAAGTAAATTTAAAAAAAAAAACTCTAAAAAAATTTAAAAAGAGAAAAAGTGTAAATCCTAACAAATCCAAATTCACATTTCAGTTCTGCCATTAACTATTTATATAACCAAGAAGAAGTTATTTTAACACCTGAAAATCAGTTTTCTTGCCTCATCTGTAAAGTTACAAAGGCCAAACTTGACTGAAATGTGTGTAAATATATCAAGGGGGACGGGGCTACTATGGCTGAATTAAGCAGTAAGAAAATTCATCAGAAAAAATATGGAGAGTGGTGATGCAACATGGGGGGTTGAGGGGGTAGGAGAAGAATCAATGAAACAAGATGGGATTGGGAGGGAGACAAACCATAAGTGACTCTTAATCTCACAAAACAAACTGAGGGTTGCGGGGGGGAGGGGGTTTGGGAGAAGGGGGTGGGATTATGGACATTGGGGAGGGTATGTGCTATGGTGAGTGCTGTGAAGAGTGTAAGGCTGACGATTCACAGACCTGTACCCCTGGGGATAAAAATATATGTTTATAAAAAATTAAAAATTAAAAAAAAAAAAGAAAGAAAAAGTATGGAGAAAGGTATGGAACTAGGCTTTAGAGAACCTGACCCAAGATAGATTGAGGGATCAAGATAGCATGGTAAATGCCATATATCAATTTCATAGAAACTTCATTTTTTATTTCAAGATTTTTTTTCAAAAAGTAAATCCTGCCTCTCTAGGCAGAAAATTCTGAGGAAATTATCAGTACAGATATATAAAGTGACTGTTAAAGTCCCTTGAAAATAGTTCAGGCAAGAAAGAACTAGGTTTTTGTTTTATTTCAGTCACTTCCCTCAAGGCTTAGTAAAATTATGGAACACTTCTTTCTCCATCTCCTGGTTTCTCACTGATTGATGGTAGTGTTTACAGAAATCCAGTAGCCCTGAAAACTTGGAGCAAATATGAAAAAGGAACAGGATCTCATGCTGTCACTGAAATGATACTATTAGCCTGGGAGGGAACTTCAAGGTTTCATTTGCTTTTACCAAATATTCCACTTTTTAATGTAGTGGTCTCTCCCTGTGTTTGAGAATTATACATCAGAGACTACCATGCCCATCCAAAGGAAAATTGCAAGAGTCTTTTGTGTTCTCACAGTGCAATATAGGGTAACAATTTGGGGGCAGGGCAAGAGTGATTTGCTTCTTCATGGAGGAGTCTTTTATCACTGACATTTAGAGTCACTGTTATGCGATGGTGAGAAAAAGCAGACCAACTTTCAGTTGTCTTTATTATTGCCCTAAGTTCTCTACAGGCAAATGTGTCCCTTTGTTACCAAGTCCTAGCGCAAGCCAGTCCCAATGCCCCACCTCCCTGGAGGGCCATTCGTGCAGTGCAATTTATTTCAACCTGAAACTGTTTATTCCTTTTTGGAGAAAGAAGGAAGAATGGTATAGATCTTAATACGGATCAAAAAGAAAATAGAGCTGAAGCAGGAAAAATGAAGGAGCTTCATTTATAAGCAGGAGTTCCCTTCAGTAACTCTACAGATGTTTGACTTGGGACATGAATGATACAGGACACATCTCAAAGAACATCTTGTTCTTTGTGTGCTTGTGTGGGGGCCTGGAATACTTGCTAAGTTAGGGTTGTTTGTTTTAAGAAAATTGTTAAGGCAATATCCCTAGGTTTAGAAAAGCCAAATACATTTTCAGGAGGCAAAATGAGGAAATGTTTTAGATGAAAGGAGGTGGAGAGATTAAGAAACTTGATACTAAAAGAACATTTTCCTATTCCCTATAATACGGTTTCTGAAAGCAAATTGTCTTTTGCCTTTTTCCAAGGCTAATCAAGGAAAAAAAAACAAAACAAAAGACTTTTTTGTACCATATTTAAAATGAATATTTAAGCAAGCTGTGAAAAAGCCTTCTTCTGGCTTTGGACTAGGGATTTCCATTTCATACATTATTCAGTACTCCTTGCTCTCGATACAACAAAATACGTAACAGTTTTCTCTGCTGTGCTCATTAGCACCAAATATTTACACTTTGTGGGAAAGTTTTGTAGGTTTTTTTTTTTTTTAATTTTATTTTTTTGGTTGTTTCCTTGTAAATTTTAAAAAGTGACTGGAAGTTACCTATATTTATTTACTTTATGTATTCTGTATAAGGTTACATAAAATACAGTAAGGTACCTTAAATTTTTGGAAGAATGAAAGAAAAGCAAGTTAAGACTGTCTAGAGAAGCTAAGAATCTGTAACAAAATGAAGGCTGCCTTCTTTTTTAACTTACAATAACCGCTGCCTGGTAGGCAATTTGAGATAGAGACTCAAGCAAATTAGACTACTAGCTTCAGAACCGTCTGCTTTAGCAAGATGTTAGTTAGCCTTCATTTATGAAAGCCAAAAATAAATAAACAAACAAATAAATAATAACAACCTTTGTTCTTAGGTGGCTGAGCAAAATGCCTATGGGCGTGCACAAGATTCTTCTAAAAATCTTGCATTTACCCCCACTCACGGATGAACGAGGTATAACGTCCCAAATCATGGCCCATAGGGGTTTGAACATGGAACAGTTTCATAATGGTTTTATGCCCGCCTCAGCCAAAATAATTTACCAAGAACATGTGCTTTGATCATGTAGCCATGGACATTACATTTTGACTAGGAAATGGGAAGAGTTTGCCATGTAGATGCTGGTCATGATAGGGATCTCAGGGGCTCCTTTCTGCTAAGCTCACTGTGGTTGATCATCTTTTCTGGCTGCCGATCTGGGTGTAGAATACAATCAAGTGAAGAATTACTCTCAGTGACGTTTCTTAAGAACCATATTGTTCCAGAGAAGAGAGACTCCTTCATAAACTCCTGAAGAAGCTCTCTTTCCCTGTCAGGATACTATTTGGACATTGTTAATGAAAAAAAAAAAAATTATTCTGACACTTGTCAAAGAATGGTAAGACAGACTTTATTCAAGGGTACAACAAGAGGGGTTTTACAGCCAGGGAGAGAGATTGGGTTCAACTCAGAATACATAAAGGAGGGGTGCCTGGGTGGCTCAATGGGTCAAAGCCTCTGCCTTTGGCTCGGGTCATGATCCCAGTGTCCTGGGATTGAGCCCTGTGTTGGTGGTCTCTGCTCAGCAGGGATCCTGCTTCCTCCTCTCTCTCTCTGCCTGCCTCCCTGCCTTCTTGTGATCTCTTTCTCTGTCAAATAAATAAAGAAAGAAATTTAAAAAAATACATAAAGGAAATGTGGAGATTTGCAGTTAAGAACCAGTGTGTGGTTCAATGGATGAAAAACTACCAAGAGAAAGCATAAGAGGCAAAGGGGAATTTCTGGTTAAACCAACTTGACCGGAGTCTTGCAAAAGGCAGGCCAAGGTGGTCTCAGATAATAAATAGGGTGAGAGATTCGCACTAAGCAGACTTAGTACAATTCTTGCTACAACTGGGCAATGAAAAGACAAGGGACATCCAAAGGTTGGACCCAGTCAAGGAGAAGGCTCAGAGGAGTCTGGCTAAAGTTGGATTAAGGGGACAACCTTTGTCAATAGGTAGCTAAGTAAGTTTCAAAGGCAAAGAAAGTTACTTAGCTTCAGAGATAAACTACAAAATGTCAGAGCCTTACCTTATATACCTTTCATATGCTAGAAAAAACTAGATGCCTTATGGGTAAATGACATGCTTGGGGTGACAATATAGAAAACAAAGGTTTCAAATTCATGTTTTGGAACTATCTCTAATACTGGCATTTTAAGAGATTTGGGGAAGGATTGAGATTTGTAAATAATTTGACTTTCTCTTTTCCAGTTTCTTAGTTCATTAAGTGCCAATCTAGGCTTGGTGATTTTAAGATTTAAACAATTTCCCTGGAGATATTTTTATAATTTTAAATTATCGTCAATGAAACAGGAAAGATTAAAAGTCATTTGGCTCTTAACAATAGAAATTTACCTCATAATTTCATTAATTCAGGAAGCATCATGAAACACACCATAATGACTCGTGCTAATGCAGAGAACTGTCTGTGTGCTATCCTGATTCTATGAACTTCCAGAAAATGTGTAGTTCACGCGTTAGTTTTGCAGGCACGACATTTCTGTCATTCTGATCACTCAAACACTTGGAAAGACCTAGAAGAGAGGCCCCTGAAACCTGAGAAATAAGCAAATTGTGACCTGTCACTTTTCCTCCCTGTACTCATCTTCCCGTTGTTGGCAGACTCCTCACCCGTCCAGGTCTGCCGTAGTCTGAGCCCGGTGGGACTTTACATACAGCTAGTCCTTATGGATGGCTTCCCAGAAACCACGGAAACAGAATCTCCTAAACTCCAAGGAATTTCTCTTTGATTATAAAATCTCTGACTAACTAGAGAATAAGACAGTTCCCTCTGCTCATTCCTCCCCACCCTGCCCCTTCTAATGACATCACACTGCCTCATCTAACTTCCTGTGGGACCCCAGCTGAATGACCCTAAGTATTGCTAATTATGTTGGTATGTTCCTGTCACTTTCATAAGCTAATGAAGTGTTGCTGGCCTGAACAGCTTCATTTATGAATTAATATGTTCAATATAATCTGCTTATAGGAAGTAAAAGATTTGAGAAATATAAGCATATTGATAAAAGATGTCTTTTTATTAACTAGAGGTCTATAGTCATACAGGACTTTTAAAACATCAATGAGTAACTTTTTAATACAATTAGAAATAAAAGCAAAATTCACTTTATATTGTTCTACTTTTCAGAATATATTAAATATTAGGAATATCATGGGAATGTATTTCACTCAGAAAACTGAAGTGACTTAAAGTTTTACTTATTTTGTCTCACATCAGATGTCCTATTTGATTGTTTTGTGACACATAAGTTTGAAATGCATTTTATTTTATAACATCTACATCAAAACTTTTCAATATTACACTTCTCTTTTTGTTTTTGTTATATATATACATGCTCTGATTTCTAGTCAAAGTATCAACATTTTATGTCAAGATTTCTGGAAATAGGTTTGAATTAATATGTATACTTTAGGGGCTGTGTGGCACATCAGAAACATGGGATTTTTTTATTGCCTGGATTGTATGGTTTTTACTTGTATATGTGTGCATACAATTGTGTGTGTATGTGTGTATGTGAATCCACTTTAAAATTATAAATAAAAAAAGCATCCAGTAATTCAGAATTAGTACTTCTGAGACTATAGTTGATACTTTATCCTAATGTTCTTCATTAGAAACTAACAGTTCCTGTATGCCCTCAAGTAGAAATGTTTCTTTTCCTCGTGTGAAGTAGATATAAGAGAATAAGTGGGAGATGAGATTAATTCATTGGCCCAGCAAAAAGAAGGACCACCAGGCTTTGAAGGCCACAGTGAGTGCTCGCCTCAGCAGCTCATGTGCTAGAATGGGAGCAACACAGGAAAGGCTAGCATGGCCCTGCGCAGAGATGACATGCAGATTTGCGAAGCTGTCTGTATTTTTGACTGGAGACCTGCTGTAATAAATATATTAACTTAAACAGAAAGAAAGGGTAGATGGATGGATGGATGGATGGATGGATGGATGGATGGAAGGTTGGTTGGAAAGAAGGAAGGAAAGGAGGAAACCAAGGAGACAGTCTGCTTCTGAAAGCCCTTTACCACTGTCCCCCCGCTGCTGTTGTCAGGGCCCAGAGGCAGGGGCTTGCCTTGCATTATTGGATGGACGCACCAGTGTCCTTTCTGTCGCACCATTGGTTCCCCCCGCTGACCTCTGGTTGCTCTGCTTCCTGTCACCTAGAGTTTACATGCGTCCAATCCAGAACACCTGAGTTGTGTTTACGTTTTCATCCAGTTCAAAATAATTTCCAATTTGAGTTACTCTTTAGCCCACATATTATTTAGAAGTGCTATTTAGTGTGCAAATACTGGAGGGATTTTCCATAAATCTTTGGTTTTGATTTCTAATTTAATTCTGTTGTGGTTAGAGCACATACCCTGTATGACTTGAATTCTCTTAAGTTTATTGAGACTCATTTTATGGTCCAGAATATAATCTATCTTGGTAAGTGTTCCTTGGGCACTAGCCTTCTGTGGTTTTGTGGTTGTTCAATAATTTTGTTCAAGTTTTTTTTATATCCTTTTAATTTATCCCTACTTGTTCTGTTGAGAGAGTAGCTAGAAATTACATATTTGCCTGTTTCTCCTCACAGTTCTGTCAGCTTTTGCTTCATATATTTTGAAGTTCTGTTCTAATACATAAACATTTGGAGTTGTTAGGTCCTGTTTATAGGACATGGACTCATGTCCTATTCATGTCCTGTTCATAATGATAAAGGATTGACTTCTTTGTGAAATGACCTTCATTTTTCCTGATAATATTCTTTGCTCTGAAATTTACTTAACTGATATGAATATAACCACTTCTGATTTCTTTTGATTAATGTTAGCATGTGATATCTTTTTTTTTTTTTTACCATTTTTCTAACTTTAAACATTTTGTTTTAGATTTAAAATGCATTTCTTGTAGGAAGTTTATAGTTAGGCCTTGCCTCTTTAAGTCTAATCTGACAATCTCTGCCTTTTAATTTGTGTATTTAGACTACTTTCCTTTAAACTTGACTGTTGTTAAGCTTGTGATTTTAAATAGCATTACCTGCATAATACCTTCTAACATGCCATTGGCTCACCTGGCTCCTAGTTCCCATCTTTCTCACCACACAGAATTCACATGTGTCCAGTCCAAAAAGCTGGACTTGAACTAATAAGGAACTTAATACTGGAAGCACAACTATTCTAGAAATTCCTAGATAGATGCAAAGTACCAAAACCAAGACAAGAATAAATCGAAAATCTAATAGATCTGAAACAAATGAAAACATTGAATTTGTAGTTAAAAATCGCCCCCGCCACCACCACCACCACCACCACACATACACACCCCTGTACTGGATGGTTTCATTGATGAATTATACCATGATTTAAAGAAGAATTAAGGGGTGCCTGGGTGGCTCAGAGGGTTAAGCCTCTGCCTTCAGCTCAGATCATGATCTCAGGGTCCTGGGATCAAGCCCCATATCGGGCTCTCTGCTCAGCAGGGAGCCTGTTTCCCCCTTTCTCTCTCTCTGCCTGCCTCTCTGTCTACTTGTGATTTCTCCCTCTGTCAAATAAATAAATAAAATCTTTGGGGGGAAAAAAAGAAGAATTAAAACTAATTCTTTGCAAACCATTCTGAAAAACAGATAAGAGATCATTTCCTATTCATTGTAAGAGGTCAATAGTACCCTGATAACAAAAATAGATAAATATATTACAAGAAAACAAAACTCCGGACCAATATCTCTTATGAATATAGACATAAAAATCTCAATCCAGACAGAATCCAGCAGCAAAAAGAATTATACATCATGACCAGGTGGGATTTAGCCCATGAATATAAAAAACAATCAATGTAATAGAGTATATTAACGTAATAAAAGATAAAAACACATGATCATCTCAACATATGCCAAAAAAGCATTTGACAAAAATCCAACGCACTCTCATGATAAAAACACTCAGCATACTGGGAACGGAAGTGAACTTCCTCATACTGATAAAAGTTATTTGTTAAAAATCTGCAGCTGACATCCTGCTTAATGATGAAGGACTGAAGTCTTTCCCCCTAAGATGAGGAACAAGATAAGAATGTTCACTCTTGCTACTTCTATTCTATGTTGTCCTGGAAATTCTCACCTCAGCAATTAAGCTCGAAAAAGAAATGAAAGGTATCCAGATGGAAGAAAGAAGTAAAACTATTTGCAGATGACATGATCTTCTATGAAGAAAATTCTAAGGAACCCACCAAAAAACTATCAGATGTAATAAGGTTTAGTGGTGGTGCAATATACAAGATCATTATGCAAAAATCAGTTGTATTTTACACACTGGCAACAAACAGAGGTTCAAATTAAGGGGGTATTTTCATTTACAGTAGCATAAAAATAGAATATGTAAGAATAAGTTTAACAATAGAACCACTAGAAAGGTTCCCTAAAGACTGCAAAACACTCATGGAATGAAATTTAAGAAGACCTAGATAAATGGAAAGATCTCTTATTCATGGTTTGGAAAACTTAGTATTTTCAGATTGCTCTATTTCCTAAATTGAATCAGCCTAATCCCTAATATAATCCCAGCTGACTTTTTTTTTTTTTTTTTTTTAGAAATTGACAAGCTGGTTCTAAAATTCGTATAGAAATGCAAGGGACCAGAATAGCCAAAACAATCTTAAAAAAGAAGAATAAATTAGAAAGATTCACACTTTCTGATTTTAAAACTTATTTCAAAACTGCAGCAATCAAGACAGTGTGATACTGGCATTGGAAGAGACACACAGATCAATACCAGGTTTCTCTAGGCAAAAGAATGAGGTTGGACTTCTAACTCTACACCATACACAAAAATTAATTCCTAATGGATCAAAGACCTAAATCTAAGAGCTAAAACTATAAAACTCTTAGAAGAAAATACAAATATTCATAATCTTGGAGAAAAACCCAAAGCACACACACACAAAAAAGAGATAAATTGGACTTTATCAAAATGAAAAACTTTTGTACATCAAAAAATATGATCAAGAAAGGGGGGTGCCTGGGTTGCTCAGTGAGTTAAAGCCTCTGCCTTCAGCTTAGGTCATGCTCTTGAAACCCTGGGATCAAACCCGGCAGGGAGCCTGCTTCCCTTCCTCTCTCTCTCTCTCTCTCTGTCTGCCTCTGTGCCTACTGGTGATCTCTGTCTGTCAAATAAATAAATAAAATCTTTAAAAAAAAAGAATAAAAAAAAAGAAAGGTAAATAATGAGGTTAAGAGGATAAGGAAAATGAGTGAAGGGTAGTAGGAGATATAGGCTTCCAGTTCCAAATGAATAAGTTACAGGGATAAAAGATACAGCATAGGGAATATACCAATGATATTATAATAGCATTGTATAGGGACAGATGGTAGCTACACTGGTAGGGATCACAGCATGATGTATGAAATTCTCCAATTACTATGTTGTACACCTGAAAGTAAAGTAACGTTGTGTGTCAACTATGCTCCAATAAAAAATAAACTGACAGAATGAAGGCAAAAATCGCATCATCTCAATTAGTGCAGAAGCAGCACTTGACAAATTCACCACCCATTTATAATAAAAACTCTAAACATTAAGTAGGTATAGATGGAATGTACCTAAACATAATAAAGTCCATACATGATCTCAAGGCCACAGCTAGCATCATACTCAATGGTGAAAAGCTGAAAGCTTTTTCTCTAAGATCAGGAACAAGACAGGGATGCTTACTTTTTTTTTCCTTTAAGATCTTATTTATTTATTTGACAGAGAGAGAGCACAAGCAGGGGGAGCAGCAGGCAGAGGGAGAGGGAGAAGCAGGCTACCCACTGAGCAGGGAGTCCAACACAAGGCTCAATCCCAGGACCCTGAGATCATGACCTGAGCTGAAGGCAGATGCTTAACCAACTGAGCGACCCAGGTGCCCCAAGGATGCCCGCTTTTACCACTTTTATTCAACATAGTATTTCAAGTCCTAACTACAACAATTAGGGGGAAAAAAAAGAAGAAGAAAAAGAAAAAAAAGAAGAAATAAAAGATATCCAAACTGGAAAGGAAGAAATAAAGCTGTCACCACTTAAAGATGACATAATACATACAGAAAATCCTAAAGACACTACCAAAAATCTGTTAGAACGAATATAAATTAATTCAGTAGAGTTGCAGGATATAAGACCAAATACAAAAATCTATTGTGTTCTTATACACTAATAAAAAACTATCATAAAAATAAATTAAGAAAACAATTCTATTTAAAATTGCATCAAAAAGAATAAAATACCTAGAGATAAATGTAACCAAGAAAGGTGTACATTGAAAGCTATAGCACATGGATGAAAGAAATTGAAGAAGACACAAACAAATAGAACAAAGCTGGAGCCATCATGCTCCTTGATTTCAAATGGTGTTACAGAGTTGTAGCCATCAAAATAGTATGGCATTGGCATAGAAGACACAGAGGGACACTGGGTGGCTCAGTATATTGAGCATCCAACTCTTGGTCTCAGCTCAGGTCTTGATATCAGGTATAAGTTCAGGCCATGCATTGGGCTCCATGTGGAGCCTACTTAAAAAAACAACAACAACCCAGATCAGTGAAAGAGAAGACTGTCCAAAAAAAAATAAACTCACTCGAATATGGTGAATTAATTTACAACAAAGGAAAGCAAGAATATACAATGGGGAAAGAATAGTCTCTTTAATAAAGTGTGCTGGGGGAAGACCAGACAGCCACGTGCGTAAGAGTGAAACTGGAGTAGTATATTACACTATACACAAAAATTAACTCAAAATGGATTAAAGACTTGAATGTAAACCTAAAACCATGCAACTCTTAGAACAAAACATAGGCAGTAAGCTCCTTGATATCAGTCTTGACAATGATTTTGAATCTGATTCTAAAAGCAAAGATAACAAAAGCAAAAGTAAACAAGTGGGAATACATCAAAACAAAAAACTTATGCTCAGCCAAGGAAACCACCAACAAATGAAAAGGAACATAGGAAATGGGAGAAAATATTCAATTCATATATATGGTAAGGAGTTAATACCCAAAATATAAAAAGAACTCATAAAACTCAGTAACAAAAAAAATCTAATTTTAAAATAGGTAGAATAGACATATTTCTAAAGAAGACATTCAGATGGTCAACAGGTACATGAAAAGATGCTCAGCATCACTAATCATCAGTGAAATTCGAATCAAAATCACAATGAGATATCTCACACCTGTTAAAATGGCTATTATCAGAAGAACAAAAAATAACAAGTATTGACAAGGATATGGAAAAAAGGGAACCCTCTTACACTGTTGGGAATGTAAATTGGTGTAGTCATTATGGAAAACAGTGTGGAGGTTCCTCAAAACATTAAAAATAGAACTACATATGGTCCAGCAATTCCACTTCTGGATATTTATCTGAAGAAAACAGAATGAAAACTTGAAAAAATATATGTACCCCATGCTCATTGCATCATTATTTATAATAGCCAAGATATGGAAACAACCTAAATGTCCATTGATGAATGAATGGATAAAAAAGATATAGATATATTTATACACACACACACACAGAGTAGAATACTATTCAGCCATAAAAAAGAATGAAATATTGCCATTGAGACATGAATGGACCTGGAGGGTATTATGTTAAGTGAAGTAAGTCAGAGAGAGAAACACCAAAACTGTATGATCTCACTTATATGTGGAATCTAAAAAACAAGCAAAACAAAAAAACCAAGCTCATAGATATGGAGAACAGACTGGTAGTTGCCAGAGGGTGGGTGTGGAGGATGAGCAAATGGGTGAAAGGAGTCAAATGATATAAAATAACTAAGTAATGGGAATATAATGTACAGCATGGTGACTATGTGTAATAATACTATATTGTATATTTGAAAGTTGTTGAGAAAGAAGATCATAAAAGTCTCCATTATAACAAAAATATTTGTAACTATGTACAGCAACAGATGTTAACTAGACTTACTGTATTGATCCATTTCATAATATACCAATATTGGATCATTATGTTATATACCTGAAAGTAATATAATGTTATTTGTCAATTTTACCTCAATTATTTTTTAAAATTAGGTAAAAAAGGTAAGTTACAGACTGGGAGAAAAATATCTTTCAGAGGACCTTATCCATAATATATAAACTTCTACAAATTATGAAAAGTTCTACAAATTATGAAAAATCAAACAATATAAAAAAAAAGAAAGAATTGAACAGACACTTCATAAAAGAAGACACACAAATCGCCAATAACACATTAAAATATGCTAAATATTATTCATCATTAGAGAAATTAAAATTAAAATCCCAGTGAGATACCATTTTATAATTACTAGACTGCATACAGTTAAAAAGATTAACACCACAAGTGTTAGTGAGAATGTGGAACAGATGGGACACTCATACATTGTTAGTGAAAATGAAAACTGGCTTAGCCACTTGGGAAACTGTTTGGAATTATCATACACAGTTAAATATACATTTACTATATGATCAAGCAATTCTATTCCTGGATATTTATCCAAGATAAATAATAACATACCCATACACACTTGTGCAAGAATGATCACAATGGCTTTCTTTATAAATGGCCTCAAATTTGAACCAACCCAATGTCCAGCAACAGAAAAATGGATACACAAGTTACAAGAATTCATACAAAGGCATATTACTAAGTAATTAAAAAAAAAAAACCTGAACTCCCTCAGCAGGGAGTCTGCTTCTCCTTCTCACACTCCCCCACCATGCTTTGTCTCTGTCTCTCTCTCATTCTCTCCCTCAAATAAATAAATAAAGTCTTTTTAAAAATAATTATGTGCTATCATATAACATGCTATTTACAGATATAGAATGTTATATGACAATGCTCAGAATTCCATATTATATTTTAAAAATCATATAAATTATATATTGTAATCTTAATATTATAAAATATTTTATATACATTAGAAAAAATACTAGAGAATAACATTCATCAAAATTCTAACAGTGTTTATGTATAGATAATGCTATTTTAGGTAGTATTCATTTCTTTCTTTTTATTTGTTTATCGTTTTCTATTTTTTTTTTTTACTTTGATCATATAGTTTTAATGGTGGAATCAAATTGCATGTAAAAATAGATGAGACTTTACGATCCATAATAGGCAAGTTGATGTAGCAGGGACTTTGGGACCTGCAAAGTTTAGTCAAAGAGATTTAAATCTAGCAGTGAGACAAAGTGGAAATAGTTAAACAGCATGAGAACCAAAGAGCAATCACAATAATACTTTATATTTAATTTCCAAAACCTTCATTGACAATAATTAAAAGTTCTTCTATTTCAAGGATAACTAACTGCCATCTAAAAAGTTAAAAATATTACCAGTCGATAAACAGAGTGATTATTACATACTCACACAGCATATCTCCTGAACTTCTTTTGTGGTGGCACCTTCTACTTGCTAATTAATATAGTTTGTGTATTTTATTGTAGGTTAAGGTGAAGGTGAATGCAACAGTAATTTTAGAGTTCTTTTTTATATTTACTTTCATTTATACTGTTTAGCATTTCTTTTGTTTAGCATTTCTTTTATATGAAAGTAACAGCTAATATAGGTTAAATAAGTTAATGTGCAGCTATTCATTGAGAATTTTGTTTTCTTATAAGTTATCACACATAGAAAAGAGTAACTATATATTCACAAATTTTTTGTTATCTTATGGTGACCCCCATATAGTCTGGTACAATTCTTTATCTTTAAATGTATGCTAAAGAGACTGAAAGACTAGAGTATTAGATCTTATAAAATTATTAAAACCTTAGAAAGAGAAACAAGTTTTCTTTTATTTCTACCATATCCCAATTTGAACAATCATGACTGAAGAGAAAAGAGATTCAAACAACTTTGCCTTAGGGTATGCCTGGGAAATACTTATTCTGTGATTAACCTATTTCAGAGGGAAAGGGTTTTGTTTTGTTTTTTCAGGCATCAAAACTAAATCTTGAGTTAGAAGTAAGAACAGATCAAAATTTAAATAGTAACCTTAAAATGGTATCATTAAAAAATTTTCTAACTATAGAACCATTAGCGTTATGTTTCCCTTTTGAGGTTATAATTGCTCATTTAAGTAATGATGCTATTAGGCAACCATCTGTAATAAATGTTTTTATAGTTTGCCTAAAGTCATGTTTTTAAATACCAAAATATCATATTAAATAGTAAAACATCAACTTTTAAAGACATTGAAACCTGGAATGAAATTTTAACTTAAAATTATTTCTGCCGGCCTGCCTGGGTGGTTCAGTTAGTTAAGCAGCTGACTCTTGATTTCAGCTCAGGTCATGATCCCAGAGTCCTGGGATGGAGCCCCGCCAGGCTCTACACTCAGCAGGAGTCTGCTTGAGGATTCTCTCTCTCCTTCTCCCTCTGTCCTCCCCTCCCCTCATATGCTAAGTAATTGAAATGAAAGGACAGAACCTTTTTATATACTTCTACTTGGAAGACAATGGTCATAGAAATTATATTTACTCTAGATGTAAGAAAAGGAACAAGCATGTAGTTTTAATAACTTTTGATAATCTGACTTCTTCTTCATCTTCACAATGATTCATCATCTGTCTATTGTTTGAAATATCTTTCTGTAGTAAGTTGGGTGTGGGAGAACAATGGAGAAGGAGCAATAGTACCTGTATTTAAATCTTTCTTTGCAAGATTTTATCCAAAACTTTTCAAAATTAAACATCTTTGGAGCACAAGCATTTTCTTGATATACAAAAAAAATTTCATCTTGATGAAGTTCAATTAATTTTTTTCTTTTGTTACATGTGCTTTTCTTATCATATTTAAGAAACTATTGCTTAACCCCAGATCAAAAATTTTACCCCTGTTTTTTTCCAAGAATTTCATAACATTACCTCTTATATTTGGGTCTTGGATTTCTTTGGAATTAATTCTTATAGATCATATAAATTAAAGGTCTGCATTTATTCTTTTGCATGTGGATATCCACTTGTTTCAGGATCATCTTTAAAAGACTGTTCCTTTTTTTTTTTCTTTATTTTGAGAGAAGGAGTGTGTGTGTGAATGGTGGGGGAGGAACAGGGGGAGAGAGAGAGAGAGAATCCCAAGCAGGCTCCACACTCAGCATAGAGCCTGATCTCAAGATTCCGAGATCATGACTTGAGCTGAAAGTAAGAGTCAAACACTTAAACAACAGAGCTACCCAGGCAACCCAGGACCATCCTCATTGAATAGTCTTGACAACATTGTCAAAAATCAGTTGACCGTGGATGTAAATAAATGTTCATTTCTGGATGATCAGTTTTATTCTATTGAGATATATATATATATATAGACAGAGATATAAATATAGATACATACATATATATGTATGTGGATATCATACACACATACACACACATATATCTCCTTATGCTAATGTCATACTGTTTTATTTGGTATAGATTTATAGCAGCATTTGAAATCAGAAAGTGTGAGTCTTCCCACTTTTTTTTCCCCCTAGATTGACTATTTGAAGTGCTTTGCAATTTCGTATGAATTTTAGTATCAGTTTGTCCACTTCTGAAAATAAGTCAGTTAGATTTTTAAAAATATTTTATTTATCTATTTGAGACAGAGAGAAATAGCACAAGCTGAGAGGAGGATCAGCAGGAGAGGGAGAATCAGACTTCCTGCTGAGCACGGAGCCTCATGCGGGACTCAATCCCAGGACTCTGAGATCATGACCTGAGCCATAGGCAGGTGCTTAATCGACTGAGCCACACAGGGGCCCCTCATTTGGAATTTTAATAGAGAATACATTGCGATCTCCGTATTGACTTGAATAGGAGATCAATTTAGGAAGTATTGCCATTTTACCAATATTGTATCCTCTGATCCATGAACACAGCATGTTTTTCCATTTCTTTAGGTCTCCTTTAATTTCTTTCAGTGATATTCTATAGATTTCAGCATACGCATGTTTTACCTCCTTGGTTAAATTTACCCCTAGATATTTTACTCATTTCCATGCCTTAGTAAATGGAATTGTTTACTTAATTTCATTTTGGGATCACTGGTATAAAGAAATAAAAGCGTGGGGTGGAGGGCAGAGGGAGAGGGAGAGAGAGAATCCCAAACAGGATCCACTCTCAGTGCAGAGTCTTAAGTCCCAATCCTGAGATCATGACCTGGGCAAAAATTGAGATGGAAACTTAACCAACTGAAACACTCAGGCACCCCTATTGTGATGTCTTTATCTGGTTTTACAGTCAAAGTAATGCTGGCTTCATAAAATAATTTAGAATGCATTTATTCTTCTATTTTTAGAAGAGTTTGAGAAGAATTGGTGTTAATTCTTCTTTAAATGTTTGGTAAAATTCACTGGTGAAGCCATCTGGTCCTTATCTTTTTTTTACTGGAAAGTTTTCAATTACTGATTCAATCTCCTTGCTTATTATAGATCTTTGGAGATATCCTACTCCTTCTTGAGTCAGTGTAAACAATTTGTATGTTTCTAGGAATCAGTCCATTCCATTTATGTTATCTAGGTTTTTTTTGGTATACAGTTTTTCATAGTATTCTCTTATAGTCCTTTTTATTCTGTAAAGTTGCTAGTAATGTCTTCCCTTCATTCCTGATTCTAGTAACATGAATCTTTCCCTCTTTTCCTTGTCAGAGTAACTGAAAGTTTGTCAATTTTTTTTATCCTTTTAAAGAACCAACTGTGGTTTGCTTATTCTTTATTCATTTCATCTTATTCCACTCTAATATTTATTATTTCCTTCCTTCAGCTTTCTTTGGATTTAGTTTGCTTTTTATTTTCTAATTTCTTACAGTGGAAATTTATTAATTTCATTTCTTCCCTTTTGAATACAGGCATTAGCAGTTATAAATTTCCCTCTAAACATCACATTTGCTAAAACTCATAAGCTTTGGTATGTTGTGTTTTCATTTTTATCTCAGATTGTTTTCTAATTTTTTATGTGATTTCTTCTTTTAACTCATTGGTTTTTTATGAATGTACCATTTAATTTCCACATATTTGTTAATTTTTTTAGATTTCTTCTGTTACTAATTTTAATGCTAGTCTACTGTGGTCAGAGAAGATACTTTGTTTTATTTTAATCTTTTTCAATTTATTATGACTTCTTTTGTGGCTTGATTTTATCTATCCTGGAGAATGTTCTCTGTGCACTTGAGAAAAATGTGTAATCCGCTGTTGTTGGGTGGAGTGTTCTATATATGTCTATTAGATCTATGTGATTCATGATGGTGTTGAAGCCTTTGATTTTCTTATTCTCTGTCTAGATAGTCTATCTATTATTGAAATCAGAATGTTGATATCTCCAACTCCTATTGTAGAACCAACTGTGTTTCTCTCTTCAATACTATTAATATTTGCTTCATACATTTTGAGGCTCTGACGTTTGGTGCATATGTATTTACAAATATTAATATTTTGATGGATTGGCAGTTTTAAAATTATGTCTTTCTTTGTCTCTTTTAACAAATTTTGTCTTAAAGTATTTTTTTTATCTGATATTAACATAGTCATACTAGCTCCCCTTTGGTCACTATTTGCATGGGATATTTTTTTCCATTGTTTCAGTTTAACCTATTTGTTTCTTTGGATCCAAACTGAATCTCTTGTAGACAATATACTGCTGGATCTAGTTAAAAATCTATTCTGCCACCTCTGCCTTTTAGTTGGAGAATTTAACCAATTTACATTTAATGTAATTATTCATAAGGAAGGACATACTTCTTTCATTTTGGTACTTGTTTTTATATATCTTTCATCATTTTTATTCCTCAACTGCTCCATTACTGTCTGCTCTTATGATAAATCAATGTTTTCTAATCCCTCATTTTTATTCCATTTTCATTTTTTACTATATATGGTTATTTTCTCAATGGTTGTCCTGGGGATTACAATTTAAATTAATACCAACTTAGTTTCAGTAATACAAAAACTTTGCCATATATCATTCTGTCCCCCCTTTTACAATGTTATATCACAAATTATAATCTCAACATTATTTGCCCATCAACATAGATGTATACTTATTACTTTATATAGTTGTCTTTTAAATTATAGAAGAAAAAAGAACAGTTACAAACCAAAAATATATTAATACTGACTTCTATATTTATTTCTGTGATTATCTTTACCTGTATTCTTCATTATTTCATGTACATTTCAGTTACAGTCTAGTATCTTTCATTTCAGCCTGAAGAACTTCCTTTAATATTTCTTGTAGACCAGATTTATTAATGATGAACTCTCTCAATTTTATTTGGTAATAAATTAATTTTTCCTTCATTATTGAAAGAGTTTTGCCAGTTACAGAATTTTGTTGACAGTTTTTTTTTCCTTTTAGCATCTTGAATATGTTATCTCAGTGCCCTCTGACCTCCACTGTTTCTGATGAAAGAATAGATCTTAATCTTACTAAGAATCCCTTTTATATAGCAGATACTTTTCCCAGTTGCTTTCAAGATTTTCTCTTGATCTTAGCTTTCAAGAGCTTGATTATAATGTGTCTTAATGTGAGTCTCTTTGAGTTTGTTTTACTTTGATTACTTGAGCTTCTTGAATATGTAGATTTAAATCTGTTGTCAAATTTGGGAAGTTTTAGTCATTATTTCTTCAAATATTCCTATTGACTTTTTTCTCTCCTTTCTGGAACTCCCATTTTGCAAATCTTGATATTCTTAATAGTGTACCACAGGTCTCTTATTATTCTTCATTTTATCTTTATTTCTATTCCTTACACCATACAATCTCAATTGACCTATATTCAAATTTACTGACTCTTCTGCATGGTTGGGTCTGCATGTAAATCCTTCTAGTGAATTTTTTATTTCAGTTATTTCAACTCATTTCAGTTATTATATTTTTCAAGTTCAAAATTTCCATTTGATTCCTTTATATAATTTCTATCTATTTATTGATATTCTTTTGTTGTTGTTGTTAAACATCATTCTTTCTTTACTTTAGTTCTTTGTGCATGTTTTTTTTTTTAGCTTTTTTTTTTAATATTTTATTTATTTATTTGACAGGCAGAGATCACAAGCAGGCAGAGAGGCAGGCTGAGAGAGAGAGGAGGAAGCAGGCTCCCCGCTGAGCAGAGAGCCTGACTCGGGGTTCCATCCCAGGACTCTGGGATCATGACCTGAGCCGAAGGCAGAGGCTTTAACCCACTGAGCCACCCAGGCGTCCCCCCCCTTTTTTTTTTAGCTTTTTGACCATATTTGATAGAGTTAAAGTCTTTGTCTAGTAAATATAATGCCTGAGCTTCCTGAGAGACAGTTTCCATTAATTTAATTTTTTTCATGTGGGCCACACACCCTTATTTCTTTCCCTGTTTCTTTTTTCTTTTCTTTTTCTTTTTTATTTATTTATTTGGGGGGGGGGGGGACTGGAAATTTTGAATATTATAATGTGATAAATCTGGAATCAGATTCTTCATCCTCCCCAGCACTTATTGTTGTTCCTTGTTATAGTTGCTGCTGTTGGTTTGTTTACTGGCTTTTCTGAACTAATTCTGTTATATCTTTGCTTTATATAGCCACTGAAGTCTCTGTTCTGTTCTGTTGACTTAGTGATGAGCTAGTGGTTTAACAGAGATTTCCTTAAAGCCTTGAACAAATAAGAACTTTTTAAAATTTAGTTTTTGTACATGTATTTTGTGTGTATATGTGTATGTTGGGACACGTCATCAACACTCAGACACTTTACAACTTTGCCTTAGACTTTATTTCCTGCTTATGCAGAGTCTCAGGTCAGCAAGATATGAAAGTTTAAGGTCTTATTAAGTCTTTTCTGAGTATTTTCCCACTTTCCAGATACCTGGGAATATATGGAAGTTTTTCAAAACCCTTTTTGCTCAGGTCTCATTCCCTAGCCTTTCTTCCTTTCTGTTTAGTCTGTTTTCTGTCCTAACTATTATCTCTTGTTCCAAGTGACATCAACCAATCCATTTGCCTTTAACTGTTTTAGTCAGATGACCCCCAAATAGGGATCCCAGCCTTAGGAATGTTCCCAGTTGAGTGGAATAAAGCAGCCTCTTAGAAACACAAGTCAAAACTACAATGACATATCATCTCAACACCTGTCAGAATGGATAAAATCAGAAATACAAGAAACAACAAATGTTGGTGAGGATGTTGCATCTTGCACTATTGGTGGAAATGCAGACTGGTACAGCCACTGTGGAAAACAGTATGGAGTTTCCTCAAAAAGTTAAAAATAGAACTACCCTATGATCTAGTAATCACACTATTGGGTACTTACTCAAAAAAATACAAAAACAGTAATTCAGAGGGATACATGCACCCCTATATTGCAGTATTTTTTACAATAGCCAAATTATGGAAGCAACCCAAGTGTCCATCAATAGATGAATGGATATAGAAGATGTTAAATATATATATATATATATGTGTGTGTGTGTGTGTGTGTGTGTGTGTGTGTGTACACATACACACATACCACACAATGGAATATTATTCAGCCATAAAAAGAATAAAATCTTACTATTTGCAATAACATGGATGGAGCTAGAGACTATAATGCTAAGCAAAATAAGTCAATCAGATACATAAATACCATATGATTTCATGCATATGTGAAATTTAAGAAACAAAATAAATGTGCGAAGGAAAAAAAGAGAGAGAGAGATACGCCATGAAAAATAGACTCTTAACTCTAGAAAACAAACTGATGGTTACAAGAGGGGAGGTGGGTGGGAGAATGGGTGAAATAGATGTTGGGATTAAAGAGTATACATGTCATGATGAGAACTGATTAATGTATAGACTTATTGAGTCACTGTATTGTACACCTGAAAGTAATATAACACTACATGTTAACTATATTGGAATTTAAAAAAATAATAAAAAAGGCAGACCCTTTGAACTAGTCTTTCAGGGAGCCTCCAGAAAAGTCAAAATGAACAACCACAGTTTTTTAAGAATAAGATCCATTGTGTTTGCCTAGTACTACTTACTTGTCCTGAAAATGCATGATGTTGTCTTTGAGTTCACCACTGACCTGGGGAATGGGAAATAGGACACTGGATAGAACAGTATGTTAAAATGTCACAAAACTCTTTTACTTAGATTCAGCTGTTTTATTCTTGTTAAGCATCCTTCTGGTTTCTGTATGCTTTTGATTCTTTTCCAGGGTTCCCCCCCGCAAAAAAAAGTTGATTCTAATAGCTTTTGCCACTTTATTCATTGCTTTTATGCATGGATAGACTTCTTTATTCTACTACTTTTGCTGATATCATTACCCAAAACCATTATATTTTAATTGCCTATTCATTTATGTTTACTACATTACATTGAGCCTGAGAGCAGGTAGATGTTGCATTTGCATTCCTAATAAGTTTACAGATGATGTTGATGATAAAGGTTTAGGAACCACTGACCTAGAGCAAGCAACATCTAATCTGAGCCATGAAAAAATAGATAGGAATTAGGTAAATTAGGTGTTGGTATTATGGGAGGGAGGAGCAGTGAGGAAAGCTGAGGGCAAGGTTCAGACAGAGGACACCAGCATATAGTTCACAGGGACCTTCAGGTTTGTAGGAAAAGGAGAGTGATGAGAGATGAGGCTGCCAAGGCAAGAGAGAACCAATATTCAAAGACATTTAAAGACCTTTTACCATATTAAGGAGCTAGGATTTGGGTGAAGAGCCACTGAAGGACTATAATCAGGGAGCAATGTGATCAGAAGTGATCACTGTGGCTTCAGTGTATGGTGTGGATTGAAGGTGGACAAGACCAATAATTATGAAGCTTCTGTAGGAGTAGGTTGATGACCAAGAACTATATAGGGACAGTGAAGATAAAGAAAAAGAAAGATTTGAAAGATATTTAAGAGGTAGAAATTAAATTTCTAAACACTCATTACATGTCTGGAATGTAGGTGAAGGAGAAAAATTAAAGTATATTCCTAGGTTTCTGTTTTGATCAATTAAATGGTAATAGTCACTGAGACAGGTAACATAGGAGAAAAGAAGGCTAGAGGAACAAGGAGTAGGGAGAGGGATAATTTAATTTGGGGACCTGTTGATGTCTAGTAGGTCACTGAGTAGAGAGATTTTGAGCTCAGGAGAGAGATCTAAACTAAGACCCAGATCTGGGACTTTCCAGTCCATAGATAACTGAAACAGGGGAGTAGATGGAATTCCGTGGGTACAATATGCAGAGCAAGAAATAGATCTAGATGGCTACATTTTGGATATCCATGAGAAATGCTACCACTTTAGGGGAAACCTGGGGAAGAGAAATCTGCATTAGAGACTACAAAGTTGCTGACAGAGGAAGAGGAAGAAATCAAGAGGACATGACAGAATGGAAGCCAGGTGCTTTAGCCATGCTGAAAGGTAGAGAGAGATCAATTAACATAAGGAGTAACAATATCAATTATGTACTTGAAGACAGTAATTGATAACCTAAGTACAAGTCCTGACAGTGGAGTTTCATGCGTTTAAGCCAGAAATGTATGGGAAGTGAAAAAGTAGAAGCATGTAATATAGTGACAGCCAATTCATGGGTTGTCCTTTCCATTGTTTCAACACAATTTCTATGAATTTATCTACTACTAATAACGAAAACTTAGTATAGTGTTTAAATATGCCTTTTCATATTAAATTCTGGAAATTTCTTGCAGTCTTCTTGTATATGTTACTGTTTTCCTTCAGAAATAGTGAGACCTTCTGAACAGATGGGTAGCCTGAAGATTTATCTATGAAAAAAAAAATAGTAGAAAAAGTAATCTAAGAAATTCAATGATTGTATCTTTTTCCTACAGCTGTATTTCATACAAATGCACATCTAAAGATTTCCTTTTTCGAAATTGGTTTTTCAGGAATGAACCCATATAAACTAACAAGAACTTCTTTTTTTTAAAGATATGGCAGAATTTTCATTTTATTTTAAGGCAACACTAGAAAAATGCATCTTATTCCGTTATACCAAAACTAATATCCTGAAATGCTAACATTGAGGTGCAGACTTGTGTTATTGTGTTTCCCAGGATTCAAAAACCAGTTAAAATCAGTAACGGGAGGGGCACCTGGGTGGCTCAGTGGGTTAAGCCGCTGCCTTCGGCTCAGGTCATGATCTCAGGGTCCTGGGATCGAGTCCCGCATCAGGCGCTCTGCTCAGCGGGGAGCCTGCTTCCTCCTCTCTCTCTCTCTGCCTGCCTCTATGCCTACTTGTGATCTCTCTCTGTCAAATAAATAAATAAAATCTTTAAAAAAAAAAATCAGTAACGGGAGACTCATGAGGGATTTTGCTTTGTTTATTCCTCTCTGGAAATGAGATAATGGCATCTGTGACAATCTTGAATTCTCAGACTATATAATAAATATCCAGAGGGTCATCTGGAAAACATGAAAATTTCTAATAATTTAGAATTGGGATTTATTGACTGAAAGATTACCAACTTGGGATCATATAGATTTCCTTTGCAAAATGCAACTACTATTTCCTGCTTTGTACTTTGTTATGTGATTTCCTTCAGCTAGAATATCTCCTTATATCTTCTTCACTTTCCCCTATTTCTGTTGGCATCCATCAAAGTCCAGATCAAATACCACCGATTCTATTAACTTACTATACTTACTAAGTACATATGACATAGACTATGTGCTGTTTTATATGGAAGTTATTTGCATACTTATTTCTAGTTAAACTGTAAGCTTCAGGAACTATATCTTATTCCCCCATGTTGCCTAGCATGATACCCAGCATAGGGTTGTCACTATATAAATATTAATTTGTTACGCTTACATTTCAGTTATTCAAATTATACCTAGAATTAGAAGAGTTCTCTTTTTTCTGCCCAGCCAAAACATAGAAAGCCATAAAAATGGGCCACGTTTCCTCTTTTGAGTTCCTAGTCATTCAAAATGTATAATTCATCCAGGTATATCCAGAAACAATGATGTGTACATAGTGGCTGCAAGTCTCTCCTACAGACAATAAGATTGACACAAGCAAAAACACTAATTTGTTTTAAAGTTTCTCTTATTTCTGAGGGTTCTTTGAAATTTTTGATTTGCTAATTACAATAGAAGGCTTCTTATAAGATTAGTCATTGGCCAATAAATTGATACACTTGTTTAAAGCAGAAAAGCATTAAGGAAGTGTGTAAGAGACTATAATTTAAAATGCACAAATAATTATTTAGCAATATTTTTTAACTTTTTAAAAATTATTTTAGAGAGAGGGAGAGAGAGAGCAAGCACATGTGCATGAGTGAGGGTAGGAGCAGAAGGAGAGGGAGAGAAATCCTCACGCAGACTTTGTGATGAGCAGAGAAGCCCACGTGGGGCTCAATCCCAGGACCCTGAGATCATGACATGAGTCAAAATTAGGAATCAATGCTTAAGCGACCAAGCTGCCCCGGTGCCCCTCATTTACCAATATTTTTGAGAAAAAGCCCCTTCTTTGATTATGGGTCTGGTATTTGGAGTGCATTGTTCTCTTTCTAACATAGATCACTGTAATGCATTATCTCCTTTTCACAATGTTAATCTTTAAATAAGAGTGTAAATCTAAAGATTTTTGAAGTAATCTGAGTATAGATTCTTTCTAGATTTTTATGTTTATTGACAACCCCACTATATTAAAGTTTCCTCACTTTCCCCTAAGTTAACAGCTTATTTAATGATTCACCTATATGCAGTCTTTCCAAAGCATTCAAGATAGATTTGATACAAATAAGTCTCATTTTGTTTCACAGTCATATGTAATTATTTTATTTATAATTTAGTTAAATTATATAAGGTGATAATAGTAGGCACAATTTGGGGACAAAGACAACTGATTTTTAACCACTAGCAGTTCAGCTGGTTGGAGCAGAAGTGTTTGAGGCATACTAGACAGAGATAGCAAGTTAGCTGCCAATGCTTGCATTTAGCACGACATGGACAGAACTCAATATGTTTTACGTAGAATGGAGAATAACCGTTAACCTGGTGAACTACTTAAATGGAGAGTAAAGAGATCTACTATACTCTTATTTTATACTAATATCTTTCTGACATTGTTCCACAGGAAAGTTAAGGGTATTTTATTTAGAATTAAATATCTTCATCCTCTGTGTTAGCTAAAGGACCATGGAGTTAAAAGTATAGGGGAAAGAAGAATAAATAACAATCCGCTAAAATAAATAAATAAATAAATAAATAAATAAATAACTTTCTTTGCTTGATGTGTTGTGTTGATTCAGGAAGAGCTGTAGATTCACCAAAAGATCTTGTTTGTTGATTCACCAAAGATCTGTAGAAAGAAAAAAAATCGTATAATACATCTAGGCTATTTCAAGTGTGTAGGCTTCATTTCTGGATTTATAATCATTTTTATGAGGAATTTATAGGAGTACTTCATAAAAATTTTTTGAAAGAATGAGATGGATGAGGAAATAGAAAGTTTGGGAAAATAAATTTAATTTTGCCTTTTGGAAATTGATTATGGATAGTCTCAGGAACCACTCAATTTTGTGACATAGAATAATCAGAATGAGAGTGGGGAGTTAAATCAGCTAAGAATACTCTGGAGATAAAATTATAGAAAAGGGCAAAAGGAAGGACCTTTGTAGTAAGGTTGGATTTTGTCTCCACACAGTAAGAAAGATGGCACAGTTCTTAGATATCATTTAATCCAGTAGTTCTCAACCCTGGCTATTCATTTGAATTACATACACAGAAAAAAATTTATTTTAATTGATTTCTTATAGGTCATCCCAAACTTCTTCCTTAGTATGGTGATCTTAATTCAGTTACTCCAGAGTTTAAATACCTCTTCCATAGTTTTCATATTTATTTCATTATGATTTTTGGTAATGTGTTAAATTCATGACAAAGGGAGGTCATTCAGAATAATTTTCAGAAAATACCTTTCATATCATCCTACTGTAAAAAAGTAACTGGTTCAAGGAAGTTTTTGACTTAGTATAATATTGTGAAATCTAACTACTC
The DNA here is from genome assembly GCF_022355385.1 of Mustela nigripes. NCBI lineage: Eukaryota > Metazoa > Chordata > Mammalia > Carnivora > Mustelidae > Mustela > Mustela nigripes. The sequence goes on along the minus strand of NC_081562.1, from coordinate 124,682,531 downwards.
ATTTTCAGGAGTGCTTTTGATTCCTCAGAAACCCTGTTCCTTTTGATTCCTCAGAAACCCTAGCTTGTCTATAGATCTTGTCTATGGATCTTAAGATCTTGAGCATGTTCCTTAAAATATTAAGATACACTCAAAAGAATTCCATCCTATACAAATCTGTTGACTCCCTGGCATCTAATGTAGGGTACTTGTTTTGCTATTGGAAGACAAAAACTGGAATGAAATGAAGTGACAATATAAGTAATACTGTTTGTGGGCTTTTTTCATGTTATAACTCTGCATTAAGGTTTTGGTGGGTTTAAATCTCACACAGGTGAAATAAAGTATTACGGAGTTTTTCTGAGGGTTAAGTTTGCTTCACATGTTGATATTTTGCTTTTCCAGGGTTTTGAAGGTGTTTCTTTCGCGAACAGCCCAGCGGATTCCATATATGACTGGTGGACGGGTCATGAGGATGCTGGCAGTAATGCTTCTGGTAGTATTCTGGTTTCTTGTTGGCTGGACTTCGTCTGTTTGCCAGAATTTGGAGAGGCAGATTTCACTTATTGGCCAAGGGCAAACATCTGATCACCTCATCTTCAACATGTGCCTCACCGAGCGCTGGGATTACATGACAGCAGTCGGTATGTGGTCACTTGGTGTGTGCGGTTTGGCTTGTCCTTTTTCCAGTGACAATAAAATGGACTTCCTTAGAAGAAGCCTTACCATATCCTTTACGAAACTGAAAGGGATTTCACCTAATGTGGTTTGGGTGAAACAATATTATAAAAAGGACAATAATGACGTGTGGAATGCAGACTTTTTCTGAGTTTCCATTCTTTTTCAAAGGCATATAGATTTGTAGCTTTGTTGAGAAAATGTAATCAAGTAAATCAGAAAGGGGAAATGCAGCAGGTAAGAGCAACTTCTTCGTATACAGAGACTTTCTGTTTTCCATCTTATCAATGTATTCCGATTTGATTAGCAATAGCTATTCTGATTTAGTTCTTTAGGTGGGAGCAAAAGGGAAACACAGTGGTGTTTTTTATATAGTTTTGGTCCTTTGATATTTCGGGCTTGGGATCTAGGGCACTCTTTGGGTAAAGATTTTTCCTTGCAGACTTTTTAATTGATCTATCGTTCTTCTAAAGATGATTTATTAGGAATTCTCTGAAGGTCCAGTATTACACAAAAATGAAGCCACGCTCGCTGGGGTTAGTTAGAGTTCTATGACCGAGAAGCTGGAGAACTTGGAGAATCACATGATGTCTTAGGCCAGAAGCACAGGTTTTTCTGGCACCTTGGTTTTTGGAAAATGAGGAAGAGATATCAATAGGAATATTTCTGTTGAACATTAGGCTATTTTAAGCCAGGCCTCTAAAGATATGAAAACAAATTTTTGTTATTTGGTTGTCATTCTCCTCAATAAACCACAGAACAAGTCTTATTTTTTGTTTGGCAGATGTCAAAAATAAACACATGGGTCTAATTCCTATTTTCTGTCTCCCCCATATTTGGCAATTGTTGGTTGAATATTCACATTTAGTATTTTGCTAGAAGTCAATAAAAGATGTATTTAATTTATAACTTAAATGTAATAATGTTTTTCTGGGCAAGATATTTTAGGAATTTTATTGGCCTGATATCTATAATAATAAAGCAATGTGGGTATGTAAAAGGAATGATTATAATGATTCTATGTAAAGCCAACCATCATTATTTTGATCAATATCAAAGATATTGAAATATCAAAGATATCAGCATGTACCAGTAGATACCCATATCAGAAGATAAAACATAGAACTAGTCTTATTTTGACTTTAGTGTAGATATGAAAATTAAATGAATTGTATAGATATAAAATTACTACTCAGTAGAAGCCTCTAACATTATTTTACATTGTTCAATCCAAATTAAGCAAACTAGGAAAAATCATTTTCCCATATTACTGTGAAGAAAAGCCTACTATATTTCATTTGTTTTACTCTACTCAAAAATATACAATGATGCATCATTGGGTAGAAAATAAACAAGCAGAAAGTATGGCCTATTTAGCATTTTTAAAAAATTTTGTACACCTTAGTGTTGAGATGTATTTAAGACCTTTTAAAATTTATTTTACACTTTGGAGGAAATCATGTTTATGATTTCTGATCTCTATTTAGGAATAAATAGGAATATGTGGCTGATAGTAAACTTCAGTTTATTTTATATAAACTTTTTTTTATATATAAGTAAAAGTTTCATACAATAAACAAGACCCACTGAGTATCTATCATTTCTCTAGTACGTGTTGAACACTTTGCAGAAGATATAAAATGTATAAAATTTTTATTCCTCTCATCAAGTAGCTTACTGTTGGTTTATATAAATAATGAATTATTAAAAGTTTTTTAAAAACAAAATTATGTGGTAAAGACTTTGGGTATAATAGTAGTTCAATAAAGGAAGACTACAGTTTGGACCAGAACCTAGGAATCTTTAAAGAGAAGTTCTTTGAGCCATGGATAACACTTAGGTTATTGTAAAGTGGTACAGAAAATGTTCTCTTTCATAGGAATAGTGCTGGAAATGGATGGAATTTAAATGAAATGTGAAGGAAATGCCCAACTAAAAAAAGAAGATTATGTTGGACTACATTGTGATTAATTCTGGATATTAGGTTTATTGAGTCTTGAAAAGCTGTTAGAGGAATTTGGAGAACTAGGTATGTGATGTGATGAATCAGTAAGGTCAGTCGAGGAAGGTCAACCTAGATTGTCTTTAGAAGATATATATATGCACATATATGTATACATATATGTACACACATATAGTATCTGTGTGGTATATATGTTATATGTATATACACGTGTGTGTATGTATATCTGTATATATGTGTTACACACACACACACACACACACATACCCCAAATTCATGGGTTTGGAAAGAAGAATCATTAGAATGGAGGAAGGGCAGTGATTCTCAAACATGTGGTCTCAGAACCAACGCAGCAGCAACACCTGAGAACCTCTGAGAAAAGCACATTCTGGGGCCCATCTCAGACTTACCTAGTCGGACAACGGGATAGTGGGGCCCAGGAGTCTGTGTTTAACACGCCCTGTAAGTAACTCTGATGCTATTCTAAAGTGTAGAACTACTGACTCAGAGGAAGTAATCAGATGAGCTTACATCATCTATCTCAGCTGTGCTCTGGGCACTCCGTAATACTGTTTCTCTGATCAGTCACTAGAAGATTCTTCAAATGGTGTAGTGTATCCCCTCTTCACACCTCCAAACTATCCTTGTTCCTCTTTTCACTTAAAAAAGTAAGGGAGCAGTCAGACATCAGTTGTCTTCCAATGCTTGTCTACATATCATATCTATAAATCTTCCCATATTCCTACCCATTCTTATCCACCTCCCCCCATTACCTAAATACTCATGACCTGTGCCACACTCACCCAACATTAAACTCCTTATCTCCAGGCCTTTCTCACTTTATATGACTTTCCTATCATCTGAAACGCCCCTACCTCCCAGATCTCTCATTAAAAAATTCCATTCTGGGGGCACCTGGGTGGCTCAGTGGGTTAGGCCTCTGCCTTCGGCTCAGGTCATGATCCCGGGGTCCTGGGATCAAGCCCCACATCGGGCTCTCTGCTCAGCGGGGAGCTTGCTTCCTCCTCTCTCTCTGCCTGCCTCTCTGCCTACTTGTGATCTCTGTCAGATAAATAAAGAAAAAATCTTTAAAAAAAAAAATTCCATTCTGACCCCAACTTTCTCTCTTAGATTATTTAACTACTCTGTCTGCAATAGCATTTAGATTCATCAGCTCTTTTTATCGTGCTTTACTGCCCTTAAATTCTGCTTTCCTCCAGAGACATAGCTTACCAGGTAGCAAATTTTTCCACTAGCAAGGATGAAGCTATGAAAAAAGTAGGCATTTTTTAAATACAAGTACTTCTGGATCATCCCAGAGTAAGGGGTACACAGAGAGCAAGGAGGACTAAGCCCACCTTCCTGAGGAGTCTGGGGTGGGTAGTACAAGAGAGACTAGCTTGAGGTCCGTAGCTTGGGACGGCTACCGGGAATGCAGTTCCTTGGACAAGAAGCCGGTCTCGGTTAATGTAAGAAGAGAAGGAGAAGCTAAGAGAAGAGATGGATTATTATGATGGGAAGATCTAGGTCGAGGCTTTAGGAGTGAGATAAAAGTAGCAAAACTTGAAAGGCAGGCATTAGTTAAACTAATACTCCCGTGGGTGTTCAAGAACATTCGGGTCTCAGGAAATAAAAGACTAGTGATAACGTGCGGAGACCAAGAGGTGAGAGGAAGTTAGATGGTGGTGGTGGTGGCGGTTTTGTCGTCTCCAGGCACTGTTTCCATCCTATAAACTCCCGGAACACCTTCATTTCAATAATACCCTTTTCCTGCAGTGACACATTTCTCTAAAGAAAAGTCGAGACACATGATTTAACAACAGGAACAAATATTTGAAATTAGGACTGTCTTAAAAAAATCAGAGCCATGTGGTTGCTGTGATTTTTTTTTTCACACTACCCTACAGCAGTTCCATTTATTTATCTTCCACGAATCTTTCATTTTTATTTCTAGTACATGTAACACTAGATATTCTGTATTTAACCTCTCTTAATTTAATGTTTTCTAATGTGCGGCAGATGCTTCTTTTCAGTTCTCTTTACATATTTCTATAAGTAGCATGTTTGCCCTTAGTTTGTTTTTTTTATACTCAGACTGTTATTTAAGAAGAAATTCTTGTATCTTCAGTCAGCCAAGAAGAAACCTGTCCCAAAAGCTAAATTTTTCCATTTCCTAAATGGAAATGTTTCAACATAGGGGACAGGCTGCGGAGAAGCAATGGATAGGTTTTATCTTGAGGTTGTGGACAATCTTTGTTTGGAAGCTCTGTATACTTAACGTTAGTATCAGGAGTCAATTTAGAACAAAAGAGAAAGTGATTATTCATATGCTTATAAACAAGCATTCTGGATTAGCTTTACCTGTCAAAAAGCATCTATTTTTTTTTAAAAATACAAATTGAAGAACCATTTGAAAGAGTGCACTACGAGTCTTCCCACCGAAGTAGAACCCTGTTTAGAACATGGGTCAGAAATGTAAAGGATGGGTCTCTTCTGTTTTGCTTACTGTATGGGGCACCTCCAAATCTGCTCAGACAGGTGATTTGCCTGCCCCAAGTGTTTCAGACAGGAAACAGGTTTAGAAACTGCTTGGAAAAACCCCCAAAACTCTATGAGACTCAGTTTCTTCTTCGAGGAAATGTGTGAAAACATAGAAAGGGGGAAAAGTTGACATTCACAATCCTATTGTTACTTATATGTATTTATAATTTTCAATTATCAGGTTCATCCTATATAAAAGATTGTGCGGTCAGCTTTAATGGAAAACAGATAAAGGTGTAAACTTTGAGACTATAAAAGACAGGTGAACATGGGGCAGTGTTTTACAGGCCCAGTAGTCTGGGAGTTATTACTGATTTTTTTTTAATCTGCTGGAAAATGAACTTCAAAATGTGAATGTTCCAGAATATTCCTAGACTAGAGTTCCTGTAAAGACTTAAGCTGCCATACGTCTTTGAAAATCATCTATAATATTATAGTAGTATAATACTGTAGTACTTATACTGTTCATCATGTGGTTCAACACTTTTGAATTTTTCTGAGTATTTTTAAGTATACTATCTACCATTCCTAGTCTTATATCTGCTTATCCCTTGTTTCTCTCCTAACCTAGTAGCCCTAACACTCCTCAGTGACATTACCTAGATTGTTCTCACTATGTCCCTGAGAACTAGTAAAGTATCCGTCAGCTCTTGATAAACATTTGCTCAAAGAATAAAGGAGGAGCTCAGCTCCCTCTGTCTTATAATACTTTCCATGGTCAGAATTAGACCAGTGTGAGGAAACATGTTAAAGTTAGAATTCCAGGAGTTACACAATTGTCCCTACATTCATTTTAATGATGAAGTATATGTTCAGATTTTGGAAAGTATTTTTGAAAAAGTTAAAGAAACTAAATTGGCAGGCACCTGGGTGGCTCAGTTGGTTAAGCCCACTGCATTCTGCTCAGGTCATGATCCCGGGGTCCTGAGTTCAAGTCCCACATCAGGTTCCCCCTACTCTGTGGGGAGCCTGCTTCTCCTTCTCCCTGTGCCTGCCACTCCCTCTGCTTGTGTGCGTGCTCTCTCTCTCTCTCTCTCTGTCAAATAAATAAATAAAATCTTAAAAAAAAAGAAAAAAGAAAAAAAAAATTGGCAGTCCCTAGCACTTTTATGAAATTCTACCTCTGACTTGTCCAACAGTCAAAAGTAAGAGATTGGTATCAGTTTGGCATAATAAGTCAGAATTACAATTTTCAAAATATCACATAATGTATTTGAACAAATCTGATATGCTATTGAGAAAAATTTTTATTACTTCACCATCCTTTAAGAGCTATGTAAAGAATAAGGGAGTTGGGACTGAGAAACACCCTTCTAAATTAATGGAGAAAGCAAATAAATATCTAAAAATGCTGGTAGCAGGATTCTCAGATTTTTTTTTCTGAATCTACTTATTCTATTTAATAAGTTGGTAGTTAGTTGTGCATGTTCAGGATTTTGCACTATAGCAATACAATTTTTTTATGGCTAAAAAGTTAAAACTCTGTTGCTCTAGGAGTTTCCTAATGTGTTGGTAAAAACTTGACAAATGAGTAAAATTAACTTCTCATGCCTGAATTCCCTTCACGATGTCACCCCAGCATAAGGAAAACCACCTGAATTTAACCCTTATAGGCAGGGTCCTCTAATATGCGGCTTCCACATTTGGAATACATAAATTTAATAGGGTGATACCATGGAGTTCATTCTTTGTTTGGTTAGCAGGCAGTTTCTGACTACACCATCAGAACATAGACTGATGACAGTGAAACAGTACCACAGACCAAGAGAAGTTAGAATAAGTGAGCAGGTTCTTACCTTACCTACAAGAAACAACAAGGCCAAAGGGTGACTAATAGATGGTAATGTCAAGGACATGGGGGAACTTCCTCTCCACGGCTAAATCCCTGCCTCAGACTTTAGTTCAGATCTAGGCAAGCACAGAAATGTTTCCTTGGTTACTTTTAGAAGTTAGGTGATGATAATCTAACATGACTTAAAAGGAACATAATTGAGAATCAAGCTATTTTGCTGCCTTCCTTAACCGAGCACAAGAATATATACAAAAAGTTATATCCAAGTTTCTGTTTACCTTCTCTTGTTCTCTGTATCTTTCTGTATCACTGCTATGGCCTAGCTATTCCCTGACAAGGACTCTTTTATAAATTAAGACTTTTTTATAAATTGCCCATGTCATCATAGTTGTGAAAAGTCCGGTGCATGAAGTATCTTGTGGTTTGGGAAACTTCTTAGAGCTTGACATTTCTTGTTAAATATGGTATTCACTGACTTTGAAAGAAAGACATAGAGAAGAGTCTAGCAATAATCAAACAGGTGTGCCCGGCTTGGGTTCACATTCCATTTGGGAATTTTTAAATATTTCGTTGTTTAAGGTAATCCCAATATTGATTCATCCACTCTTTAGAAGTTCTAATTCATTTAGATGAATTTCACATAGAATGAGTTCACTGCAGAAACCATAATCATCGCTTTCCTTCTCATTCACATGCTCTTCTTTGTTCTCTTCCTTCCTGGTATAGTATTTTAAACATACGTGACCATATGTTCAGTAATTTAATTAGTCATATGCTGCTGTTTAGAAGGAAGCAAGAAGACTACAGTAACTGTCCTACTGAGTTGTGTAGGAAAATTCTAAAATAGCAATTGTTTCTAAGGATTTAAATATTTCATTACCCTAGATGATTAGGCTGTCTTATGACAGGTGAATGGGATATAAGCGCCGTTTAATGAGTGTGAGGGAAAATAGATTAGACTTCCTCTTCATCTGACTTAGATTAATGCTCCTGGTGTAGCTTCATTTACATACATCTTCTTTTATCCCGTTGTCCTGTATGTCTTAATCCATACTCCATCACTTGTTACCACCTCAAAAAAGTGCTTTTAATTTCAATCAAAGGATAAAAGCCTGACCACATAGACAGTTTATTTGCCTTGACTTGGGCTACATTGCTAGAAACTTGCACATACTTGTGGGAGGTCCTGCTTGAGTGTTTTTAGAAAGAGTTATTTTCGTATTTATTTATATACCACCTCTTTTGAAAAATATTTTGCAACTTTGAGGAGCATTTATTTATATGATGCTACAGGGCTGAAAGGACAAATTTTCCTGTATCTTAATTTTATCCTTACAATGCCACTTTTCTTTTTGGAAGTTAAATTTTGTGATAGGACTGGGCATTATTTTGGAACAGCTCCTGAAGGACATGGAGCAAGAGTAACTAAGATATCTGTGGCCATCACAGTTTCTTCCACGAGTTTCAACCCCCTGGTGGAACTCTGGGATTTTGGGGGGGGGGGGGGGGCAGCAACATTAAGGAGGGGAAAAAAGGGGGATGGGGGATAAGATGGCAGAGAAGCGGCAGTCCCCTAAAGTGAGCTAATTATCTACCAGAACACTCTGAACCCCCATGAAACCAGCCTGAGATGGAGGATTATACACTTCTGGATCTCTATGGGGGCAGAAGAAGCCAGTGGAGAGGTAAAAAGCATACTGGGACTGATAGGACTGATATTGGAGGATAAACAGAAGCAGGAGGGAGCCACGGGAAGCAACCCTTTGGAAAGCAATACCCCAATACGAAATTGCCCTGTGATTGGGGACCAGCATTGACTTGGAGTCTAGTTAAAAGCACTCAAAAAGAGCAAAAAATCTTAAAGGGCAGCTGGTGGAATCGGACAGTCACAGGCATGGACCTAAGCCCACCGACCCAGGTCAGCCACCACTAGCGACCACCAATGCCAGACAGAGTGCGGTCCTGGTCCTGGAGCCCCCAAGGTTGCTGGGCTTGAGGGAGTCAGGTGGGTGCTCTTTAGAACCACAGCCTTTTGCACTCTGCTCACTTCTTGACGACTGAACTGCACTCCCCACCCGCACCTGAGAGTGCTCTGTGTGGCTGCTAGTTAGTGGTCTCTAGGACCCGCTGAGAGTCTGAACCCTCCCAGGACTTGAAAGAACTACCCCAGACAGCAGCCCCCCCCCCCCAACCCCCGGCAAAGACAGCCACCAGAAGAAGCAGGCTCCCTGGACCAGTATCACTCGTGGTTTTGGCATAGGGGTGCAGGGACAAGCAGGCACTTCAGGCAACCCCTGAGACGGTTGCTAGGGGTGCGCACCGCCTGTGGAGGACAGCTCAGCGGAGTTTGCAGAGGGGAGTCTGTGTGTTCTGGACCACCCAGAGGGGAGCAGACTGAGGTTTCTCTCCGAGGCGGAGGTTTGGGTGCAGTTTGCTTTCCACCAAACCTCTAAAAAGCAGCAAAAATCCTCCAAAGGATAAAACCTCCAGAGAACAAAAGCCTGAAAAACCGGTTTCCACAGAACCCAGTCCCTTGAAAGGGAGCTGGAGAACTCAACCCAAGCAAGACTGACTGAAAACCGTGGCAGGCCCCTCCCCCAGGAAACCAGCCAAAAGAACGAGAGGACAACCACCGCAGAGTCCCCATAAAATTGTAGAAACCCAATATCAGGTGAAAACAATATATTAAGCTGACGGTATTGCCCTAAAACCTGTATATTTCATAGATACAACTTTTATTTTTAATACATTCTATTCTTGTTCTTTTTAATTTTTTAACCTACTTCCCATTATAGCTAGAGTGTAATAGAGCATATTCCATAATAACCTTTTTAACTTGAATTTTTTTCATATATATACCTATATTTTTCTTTCACTTTTCTATTTTATTATTTTTTAAATATATATATAGATAGATATAAGCTTCAAGGTAATCCTGTTTCCCTAATCAATACTACCTCTATATATAAACAAGTTTTAATCTCCCTTTATCTCTAGAAAGTTGACTCCTTTAGCAAAGATACCAAGATACACCCAGGAAGAATCAAAATAACCTTCCTCGCCCACATCGAGGATTTATAACCACTCTCCCATCTTTTTCCTCTGTCAGTGTTTCTATGTATTTGTTTTTGTTCTGGTATTATATAAATCTCATCCTTGGGGTTCATTTTGGCTGAGTATTTTTCTTTTTTTCTTGTCATTTTCTTTTCTTGGTCTTTTTCTTTGTCCATTTTTGTTTGTATATCTTTTAAATCTTGCCTTTAGGGCCCATTCTGGCTGGGTCTTCTCTTTTTTTGATGTCTCTCTCTTTCTCTCTCTCTTTTTTTCTTTTTATTTCTTTTTGGTTGTGACTTCGATTGCTCTGAAACTTTCCAGGGTGCACCTTGCCTCAATCATGGTTGGTATTTTCAGCTCTACATCCCCTCAACCACCTCTCACCAAAATGACTAGGAGGAGGGACATCCAACAGAGAAAAAATTCAGAGACTGTGCCCTCTCCATCAGAGCTATTGGATATGGACATAACCAGTATGTCGGAAAGGGAATTCAGGGTAACAACTATCCAGGCAATGGCTAGGTTGGAGAAAACCATTAATGACAACATGGAATCAATTAGGGCAGAAGTGAAAGCCACCCAGGAAGAATTTAAAAATGCTATCAATGAGATCCAATCTAATCTAAATTTTCTAACAGCTAGGGTAACCGAGGCAGAAGATAGAATTAGTGATCTGGAGGACAGAATGATAGAGAAAAATGATCAGGAGGAGGCCTGCAACAAACAGCTTAGAAGCCATGAAAAAAGAATTAGGGAAATAAATGACACCATGAAACGTTCCAACATCAAAATCATTGGGATCCCTGAGGGGGAGGAGAAAGAAAGAAGACTAGAAGATAGAGTTGAACAAATTCTCCATGGAAATCTTCCTAATCTTGGGAATGGAATCAGCGTTTGTGTACTAGAGGTAGAAAGATCACCCGCCAAGGTGAACAAATCTAGAAAGACCTCAATATAAATGTTAAACATTTATATGGAATCATTTGAACTTGATGAAGTCCCAAAAGTTCATTTTTGCTTTTGTTTCCTTTGCCTTTAGAGACATATCTTCAAAGAAGTTGCTGTGGCCAATGTCTAAGAGGTTACTGCCTATGTTCTCCTCTAGGATTTTGATAGATTCCTGCCTCACATTGAGGTCTTTTATCCATTTTGAGTTTATCTTTGTCTATGGTGTAAGAGAATGGTTGAGTTTCATTCTTCTACATATAGCTGTCCAATTTTCCCAACACCATTTATTGACCAGACTGTCTTTTCTCTACTGTATATTTTTTCCCGCTTTTTTGAAGATTATTTGACCATAGAGTTGAGGGTCCATATCTGGGCTCTCTACTTTGTTCCACTGATCTATGTGTCTGTTTTTGGCCAGTACCATGGATTCATCATCATTAGCCATCAGGGAGAATCAAATCAAAACCACATTGAGATACCACCTTATACCAGTTAGAATGGCTGAAATCAACAAGACAGTAAACAACAAGTGTTGAAGAGGTGGGAATGCAAGTTGGTGTGCAGCCACTTTGGAAAAGAGCATGGAGATTCCTTAAGAAATTAAAAAATAGAGCTACCCTATGACCCTGCAATTGCCCTACTGGGTATTTACCCCAAAGATACAGATGTAGTGAAAAGAAGGACCATCTGTACCCCAATGTTCATAGCAGTAATGGCCACAATTGACAAACTGTGGAAAGAGCCAGGATGCCCTTTAACAGACAAATGGATAAAGAAGATGTGGTCCATATATACAGTGAGGTATTATGCCTCCATCAAAAAGGGTGAATACCCAACTTTTGTATCAATGTAGACAGGACTGGAGGAGATTATGCTGAGTGAAATAAGTCAAGCAGAGAGAGTCAATTATCATATGGTTTCACTTACTTGTGGAGCATAAGGAATAACACAGAAGACATTGAGAGATGGAGAGGAGAAGTGCGTGGGGGGAAATTGGGAGGGAGATACAAACCACGAGAGACTATGGACTCTGAGAAACAAACTGAGGGTTTTGGAAGGGAAGGGGAATGAGGGTTGTGTGAGCCTGGTGGTCGGTATTATGGAGGGCAGGTATAGCATGGAGCACTGGGTATGGTGCATAAACAATGAATTTTGGAACAGTGAAAAAAATTAAAAAGAAAAGGAGGGGAAAAAAGCCATTTTCTGTTTCTTGAAGAATAATAGTCTATAGATTAGCTCAGTTGTCAAGAAGATTTTGGCAGATCTTTTCCTTGTATTAAAACGATTGTCATAGTTCAAACAACAAGCTGTTAGTCCGCATGGACTGCGGGTCTCAGCGTGTTCTTACAGCTCCAAGCATTCTGATTCCTTAGTGATTATAGAAAGCTGGGCGCTACCATTTCCTCTGAGATTAGATTACTTAGGAGGAGAAAAGTATGTGGGTTTTCAGTTTCTACTCACTGAGACCCATTCCCCAAAGTAGTCAAAACTCTGGAATACATTAAATAAGAAAGAGATCACTTGGCCAGGAAAAAAGCAGATTTGTAATGACCGTGTAAATCTGCCACTCAGTTGTCAAGCAAGGTCCCGAGCCAAGCCTAACTCAGCAAAATTGTCTCAAAGATTTTATAAGCTAGAAATTGAACAAGGAAGTTAGTTTTTTTTTAAACTTCCAAAAGAGAAAATGATGTTCTAAGTATAAAATTAAGGTATAAAATATTTTATTCTCTCTTTGCCCTTTAAGGTTATATAAAGAACTACATCTCAAAGAAGTAAAATAATTTTCCCCAAAAGCAGAATATAAACAAACAGAAATTTAACCCCCACTGTAATCAACCTAAAACCACTCAAGCTAGTCCTTCAAAAAGTATGTGTAAATCTAGAGACGTTGCCCAAGCAAAAGCAAATTGCCAATGCTGTCAGTCTTTACAAAAAGATTGATAATTTTAGATGTATTTTTTAAATGGTAACAAATAATCCCAGTTCCGGCTCCCTCCTCAAACAACACAAAGGCCAATGAGCAGGAGAGGGAAACAGAAGAATGTTACTAGAAGACCAAACTTGCTGCCCCGTCATTGACCCTGTGCCCGGAGAGGTCCCCACTCTTGTCTTTATGAGCCCTTCTTACATTCATGATCTTGATTGTGTGTCCATAAGCTGTGTAGTGTCTGATTTCACTAAATTTCTGTCATCCCACATCAGAATTTAAAACTCTTAAGTGCCCATGCCAAGGACAGAGGGAAGAAAATATACGTTTTCTAATTTTCCCTCTCAAGAAAAGCCAGCATGCAAATGTGTGACCATTCACCGCAGTTCTTGCCTCGGAGAGCTCCCTCCGGGGGACCAGAATGGAATCATCAAGTCACTATGTGACCTACACAGTTCAGATGATGAACAACAGTATTCCTTGCTATTACTACACAGGATCTCTGCTGCAAGCTTGAAATTGGGACATTCATAATTTTGCCCCATCCTATAATAAAGCTTTCACGCATGTAGGTAATGTACAAAATGCATTTAGCACAGTGCCTGACACATTCAACAGATGTTCGCTACCAAGTCAGATTGAGGGGACAAAACGTCAGTCCAAGTGGAAGTACTAGCTGTTTATGATTAACATATTAATTGTTTAAATACAAAAAATTACTGCTTGGAAATTTTCTTCTGTAGGATTAAAACAATATTTCCCCAGGTTTTGTCTCTACCTGTTAGTAATAGAGTAAAAGAAACCCTCAGGCCAGGGATGTAATTTCAAGAACACTGGTCAGGAACTAAAGAGCCTTGTGCTCCAGGCTCCACTCTGTTGTGCACTCTGTGAGGGCAACAGGGGTACAAGGCTCTCCACAGGCTTGTTCGGTAGCCCAACACTGTCCATCCCTTTTACTGCTTCCAGAAAGCTGAGGAGGGGACAGACAAACATTCCTGCCTCCACTGTCGTGCTTGGGAAACCTACTGCAACATCTACCTTCTCCGTCACTCGCTGTCCCAATGCTGAATAAACCCACTTCAGGCAAACTGAGTAACAGCAATTCACCAGTCACCCATCTTGACGATCCTATACACACTCAAAAAAAGTACCCCAGACTACATGGTCTCATAAAGTGTCTTCTAGCTTTAAAATTCTTTTTTTTTTTTTAAGATTTTATTTATTTATTTGACAGAACGAATGAGAGACCACAAGCAGGCAAAGCAGCAGAGGGAGAGGGAGAAGCAGGCTCCCCGCTGAGCAGAGAGTCCGATGCGGGGCTCGATCCCAGGACCCTGGGAGCATGACCCGAGCTGAAGGCAGAGGCTTAACCCACTGAGCCACCCAGGTGCCCCTAGCTTTAAAATTCTATCAAAAGTATCATTCTCTTTGTTTTAAGCCTTATAACTCTGATAACTGTTCTCATTTTAACCAAAGAAAAGGCAACTAAGCCTCCAGAATATAAAGGCTCGTGTGTGCCTATTGAACCCTAGAATACTGGAACTTGAGCTAGTCTCAAGGATTATTGAGGTTGGTTAATCCTTCATGATCACTTCTGTGCCAGCTGCCATGTTATTAGCATAAAGACAGTGGACATCTAATTTGAAGGACTTAGAGGGAAAATAGAGGAAGACGTTACAAGAAATCCTTGGACATTAAAAAAAAAAAAAATGAAACCTAAATGCTTCATCTGTACATTTATTTGTGCCATATAAACATTTTTTTAAAGGGGCTAAGAAGTATAAAATGTTATTAAGAAAAAAATGCCAGGGCGCCTGGGTGGCTCAGCAGGTTAAGCCCCTGCCTCTGGCTCAGGTCATGATCTCAGGGTCTTGGGATTGAACCCCACATCAGGCTCTCTGCTCAGCAGAGAGCCTGCTTCCCCGTCTTTCTCTGCCTACTTGTGATCTCTCTCTGTGAAATAAATAAAAAATGAATAAATAAAAAATAAAATCTTAAAAAGAAAAAATTCCTTTGCAACATGGCAAGGCAGGAGACCACATCTTGTGAGAGACTTTGTACTTTGAAGTCATTTTTCTCTCAGCCCTTGTGGGTGTTCTAAGATCACAGAGCTAAGACACCTTCAAGAGCTGATACAAATTCTCACTTCTTTGCTTGACCCAACCCGTTGGAATGATAACGTGAAATCACTTTCATTATGGTCTATTAATTTGTAAAAGGCTGTGGTAGTTAACTTTCAAACTGTTATCCTTTATAGATTAAAAGTAAAATACCTCGGTTTTCTGAAAGCCCTATTTGGATCTTTAAATATAAATGCAATTCCCTTTTTAACTATACTCATGCCTCCCATCAAAATCATTTAACCACAGAAATTATTTTCTAAAGCAGAAGCACAACACATATTTCAACTCCCACGTAATAGCACTGCAAAATTTGGTAACATCTGCATATTTTCTTTCCTAATTGCGATGTTAGTTTGAAGTTAATTATATGAAACTGATTTTTTTCCTAAGCACAACTTTCATATATCACATTTAGTTTAATTGGTACTTTGAATAATAAATTGTTTTTCAGCTAGAGCATATTGTTTGATATTGCTAATGAAATGATTTTAATGTTAAGCGTAGCCATTAGGAGGAATCTTATTTTATCTCTTATTTTTAAATGTAATTCTACATTGTCATACCCTAATTAACCTAGCTATTGTCCTTTTTTTTTTTTTTCTCAATCTTCAGGATAACATTATATCAAAACACTATAATAAGTGGCAGGGAAGAGTGTCTTTAAAAGGAGACAGTGTCAGTTACATGTGAATCCTTCAATTACACCATATATTTGTGCTGTTGTTTAAAAATAGTTTTGCTTTAACTATTCTTAACTGCCAAACACATCACCATACTCTTAGTGGCCCATCAGTAAACAGCAGTTACCACTATTAATAACAATGCCAATATAACCTTTAGATCATGTATAGGCCTGCAGCTTTAGATGGAGTAGCCAAGGTAACAGAGGTTCTACACCTCTAATAACCTGAAACTGGTATCATCTAGGTTCTTTCAATTCAACAAATATTTATTGAATCTTATCTATGTCTGCTCAGTACTGTTGAGCTATGTAAGGAGGCAGAGGCAAAAAAAAATAATAATAATAATAATTCACTCAGTTCCTTGTTGAATCATTATATTGTACACCTGAAATGAATAAACACTGAATGTTAATTATATTGAATTTAAAAAGTGAGTAAGTAATAAATAAATAGATAAAGACTCACTTCTTGCCATGAAGGTCATCACTAGTTGGGGCTAAGGAATGGAGTGATTAACAAGACTCCACGATTTTCTCTCAGTTATATATTGTGTGGGATTATTCTCTGCATTTCGTAATATCAGTAGTTAAAAACTGTAAGATATTAGAGGAAGGAAAATTCCATGCAAAGTGAAATCAATTCATGCGGCCTTGCGATGGAGGTAGGACCTGAATGAAACATGGAAAAACTGGATTGAATTTGGAAATGCGGGTGAGAGATTTCATGGGTGAGCAATAGCATGAATGAAGACTCAGAAGCAAGAGGAATCTTTGAAGGGTTCAGAGGGTGAGTCTGCCTAGATCAGCTTAGAGTTCATGCTGGGGAGCCCTGGAAGATCATGCTGGACATATACCATGATGTCATAGGGGACAAGAAGTGCCACGACCAAGCATCTGTAAAATAATAGTAAGGCACTACTGATTTCTGAATGAAGGTGCACACAACACCTTACCAAAGTCTGGCCTGAGGGTCAGCAACTAGATAAGTCAGGGGCTAAGAAAAGTATATAGGTACAAAAGAATAAGCAAAGTGGACAGCTAACATGAAGCCTCGGTGGCAAGAAAAATCTTAAAAGCGAGCACATGTCTACCCAGGCATGAATCCCTTCTAGTCTTTCTTTGCGGGGGGCAGGAATTATTTCCTGGGCCCTAAGTGAGTCTTAGTGAATCCTGTAGTGGAAATGTGAATCAGCTACTCCACATGGAGTACCAGGGATTTGGACAAATCCTGATGTGATCCAAAGGAAGTTTCAGGAAATGAAGAACGAATGAACTCAGGGTAAATCCAGGTTTAGACGGGGCAGTTGAAAAATAATTATAACCAATAAGGAGTGACATAGGCACTTAAAGGATAGTCATTGTGGGCATTGAGAGGAATGATTTGTATGAAAAACAGCTCAAAGTAGAAATGTACCAGTGAAGGGTGGTGCAGAGATTTCACACCTGGGTAAAGAGGCAATAATAGTACCATGGACAGAAATACAAGAGGTAGGAAGGAAAGTTGTACATGAAGACCTCAGCATTTCCTGATTCACTTTTCCTGATCCAGTAGAACTTGGCTGGACCAAAAAAAAAAAAAAACATTTATAGCACATGGCCAATGGCCAACGTACTGAATAACTGGGACTGAATAAATCTCATGGAGATCTTTGAGTGTGGCTTATTTTATATTTGGCTTCTGACCACATCAGGGTTTTAGAGTAACTCTTAAAGGATGTGTTTACTTAAGGGATTTTCAGTAATTAGGGCACTACCTATTGTTTAAATACTGACAGAAATATGCTGAAAGCTTGGCAGGTAAACAACTTGACATATGGGAATGGAAGTCAATGTTTCAATAGATAAGTAAGTAGGTTACCTTGAAGTGATGCATTTGATTGAAGACTTTCTCCAAATTAAAGCTTTCTTCTTTACTCTGATGGATTAGATATGATCTTCTTTAGATACTATCTTCCAGTGAGGTCGTGTCACTAAGATAGAAAATGGATTGAACAATTATTGGTCAGAATGAGTTAAAATAGTGATGTCCAGGTTGGAAAAAAAAAAGTCAAATGAGATGTTCAACAATAAGAACCATTTAATGTGTGTTTTTATTTATTCCTTTATTTAATATCTACCAGACAGAAACTATGTTAAGTGCTTTATATTCATTATTTCATTAGCAAATAATCTCGTGAAATATGGACTTTTGTTATTGTCATTTTCCAGATAAGATAACTGTGGCCAGAAATATTAAGTTGGCTTAGATTATGCAAAGTTAATTAGAGATAGAACTAGAATTTCCAATCAGGTCTAGTGTGATTCCAAAGCCCTATGTTTAAATGCTATGCTATGCTTGTCTCTTCTGACTTGAGCCCCACAAATAAGACGATTGTGAATTTTATGAAGCCTTCAGCACTCCACCCATAAAAGATAAGATTTCTTTCATGTGTGAAGAAATAATGGTTCATTTATAAAAAATGCCACTGAATGTTTAACAACCTATTTTCTCACATTTCTGGCAATGGGTATCTTTACATTGTGGAACCAGATTCAATACAGTAAGAGTTTAAATTTCTAGAAGCTGGATATAAACACATTACAAGCCTTGGTTGCCTTGATGACTTCATTACAACCCAGATGCTCTATGAGTATCTTAAACTTAGGTTGGGAATGTGGAAAATTATTTTATATTTGTTTTAGGAAAAAGCCAGGTATTAGCAAAAGAAAAATCTGAGGGGCCAACCACAGTTTTAAGAAAGCAAGAAAAGAAAAACCAAGCTATACCTTTGTAAAATCTTCTGTTACATTCAATAAAATCTTAAAATAAATATGTCATATGTATTTATATGTGAATGACATTTTATATGCATCTGTTTCTAACTGAACTTATGTTTCTCAAACACAAAATGCATGCTAAAGAACTTAAATTTTACATTATTATTCACCTATAAAACTAATGGAAGATTGTTTTTCTTTTTTTTTTCCCTTCTCACAGCTGAATTTTTATTCCTCTTGTGGGGTGTTTATCTCTGCTATGCAGTGCGGACGGTGCCGTCAGCGTTTCATGAGCCACGCTATATGGCTGTTGCAGTTCACAACGAGCTCATTATCTCTGCTGTATTCCACACAATCAGGCGAGTGCCCTGTAGAGCTAGTAAATAACCGTTTTGTTTCTCTGGTGTGTTTCAGTTTAACTTAAATAGCAAAACTGGATAGCATGCATAAGGGAAAGATTTAGGAAGGATGGTGTTTTTAAGTTGACTAATGTCTTTGTCTTTGCACAAATGGCAAATGAAGATAGCTTGTTGTTTGTTTGTTTGTTTGTTTGTTTAAGATTTATTTATTAAAGAGGGAGAACACACAGTGGAGTGGGGCAGAGGGAGAGGGAGAGAGAAACCCAAGTAGACTCTGCACTGAGCATAGAGCCCAACGTGGGGCTCTATCTCAGGACCCATGAGATCGTGCCCTGAGCTGAAACCAAGAGTCGGACACCTAACCAACTGTGTCCCCGGGTGCCCCTTTATTTTTTTTTTTCCTAAACTGATGTTCTTAGTTACTTCTAATGTTTTTTATTACCTTTATTTATTTGAAGGTTAACTCAATATTACTGTATTAATTAAACCACTTATGGCAATATCATTGAATATTGTTATGATAGATAATGTCTTTTGTTCTGAAGATATAAAACAACACATGCTTACATTATAAAGTAGATGTAGATAAATCGTCTATGTTTCCATTCATGTTAATACACTGATTTATACTTTTAAAATCTTAATGCTCAGATAGTCAACTTATGTGTACTAGTTCTGCTAAATTCAAAACCAAAAAAACCACTCCAACCCGATGACTGGATTTTTGTGTGCAATGAGGTTTTATCACTATCACATTTTAGCAATGACTTTTTTTTTTTTTTTTTTAGCAATGACTTTTTATTAGTATGGCCTGGTCCTCCATTTCTTAATATCCCATTTATTACTCTAGTCAGTAAGTACAAAGGAGGAAGCAAGTAGCTTATGATAGTGAACAAAATGAAATATGTATGACTTATCTTCAGAGAATTTACACCTATTTATATCTGAAAATGAAATGAAAACCTCAGTGAGAACAAAAAAAAGGAATCCTATAACTTGCAAAGCAACAAAAAAATGTCATTCATTTGCTCGACAAAGTTAGGACATACATAAGAGTTTACTGAGAAATTTTGAATATTTGTCTTTTCCCTCAGTGGAAAAACAGTGATAAATAATGGTGGCAGTCAGAGTGGGAAGGTGTGGATCTTTGGAAGTTTTAGAAATGTATCACTTCTCACTTTAGTCAATAATTATCAAGTTACATCTTGCATTTGTAGGAATAGATGATACCAGAGAACAGCTGAACCTTAGGCATACCTACACTTTTTCAACATTTAAGTAAGAAAAGAAGTATTTATGATTTGACAACCCTAGAAATTCCATCAAAGCACCAGGAATCAAAGGAATATGCCTCCTTGCTCTGTCTTGCCCCCTCTCAAGAGAGAGAGAGAAGAGAAAAAGAAACGAGGAAGGAAAGATGCAAAACAAAATACAATGTTATAAATAGGCAAAAAGAAGGCTCTCTCACTTCTCCTCGGACTAGAGCTGAAGGATGTGAGAGGGGATGCTCTGTAG
Organism: Mustela nigripes; assembly: GCF_022355385.1. NCBI lineage: Eukaryota > Metazoa > Chordata > Mammalia > Carnivora > Mustelidae > Mustela > Mustela nigripes. Next base: position 124,662,213 of record NC_081562.1, on the reverse strand, counting down.
TGAGCTCTGAAGAACACTGTTGTGGGCAGAGCCCCACAGCCTGCACATTTCTCCCAAACCATCTCCCAAGAAAAGCTGCATTTTCGTTGTCTGTTTCCAGAATATCAAACGCCTGCGTTTCAAGATACGACAAACATGCTTCTCTAGAACCATTTGTAAGTTAAATGCTGTATTAACAAACCAATTAAAGAGTTATAAGCATGCCAGAAGAAATTTACAGACATGTTTAAATGTCTTCTGTTGTCAGAATGTGACCAGGTCATGCAAAGGGATTCCTACTTTTGCCCTACATCAGCTGCTGTATTTCTTAGAATCAAATTAATTGCCTGAGAAATTAAATCTGTTCAAAGCATTTACCTAAATTGATCTTTATCCTTTTCTATCTTAAGATTTACATCTGTTCTGTTTTCATCATTAAATATGTTTTTTCAAAGGACTTTCTTTTTTTTTTTTTTAAGATTTTATTTATTTATTTATTTATTTATTTAGCACATTGAGAGAGAGAGAGAGTGCGCGCACTAGCTGAGGGAGCTTCAGGCAGAAGGAGAGGGAGAAGCAGGCTCTCTGCTGCTAGGAACCCGACACAGGGCTTGGATCTTAGGACCCTGGGATCATGACCTGAACCGAAGACAAATGCTTAACCCACTGAACCACCCAGGCATCCCTCAATGGACTTTAAACTCTCAGTTTGCCCAAGTAGGCAAGATAGTTATTTTTTAAATGAACTTCTAAAAATTCCTAATAAGGCAATAGGTGGTTATTATAGATAAATCATAAAATGATTAAAATAAACTGCCTAATCAAACCACCCGATGACGGTAAGCACTGTTAATATATTAGGATATCACTTTTGGATATTTATAACACATTGCATTTGGTAGCTCCCCTTTAGGAATGTCACAGCACAGTGTGACATACCAGGAAGTCCTGCTATAAGGAAAGCTAGTTAAGTTTGTTTAACCAGCACTTTCCAAACCATTCACCATGATATCCCCCCAAATCTCAACTGACATCTGGTAACAGAAGCTACTCTTCAGAAAACTCTGTTTTGATACTTGGCCGAGGTGAGGAGAAATGTATTCTAAATATTCATTCAGGATAGCTTTCTAGGGGCACCTGGTCGGCTCAGTCAGGGAGCGTGTGACTCTTGATCTCAGGGTCATGAGTTCAAACCCCACACTACACATAGAGCTTGCTTTTAATAATAATAATAATAATAATAACTTTCTTACTTTGTTTAGGTCTTTCCTACAGTCATCAGCCTAGCTGGGTTCACAGAGATGCGAGATCTGACTGAGTTGTACATGTTGAACCTAGTAGACTTTGTGTTGGTAGACATGACCTACTTAAAAATCAGCTTTCCTTGACACAACTGTATAGTCCCTTTAAGTTTTGAACAGGGAGAACTTCTAGTGGTAGCAAAGTGACTTGCCTTGGTAGGCTTGGGTATTTTCTTAGACAAGCTTAAAAAAATCTGAATGAAAAGCCCTACTTTTTTAAAAAAATTTTTAATTAACATATAATGTATTATTAGTCCCAGGGGTACAGTTCTGTGAATCATCAGGCTTATACACTTCACAGCACTCACCATAGCACATACCCTCCCCAATGTCCATAAGCCTGCCACCCTAGCCCTACCCCTCTCACCCTGGCAACCCTTAGTTTGTTTTGTGAGATTAAGAGTCTCTTATGGTTTGTCTCCTCCCAATCCCGTCTTGTTTCATTTTTTCCTTCTCTACCTCCCAAACTCCCCCACTTTGCCTCTCAAATTCCTCGTATCAGGGAGATCATAAGATAATTGTCTTTCTCTGATTGACTTACTTTGCTCAGCATAATACCATCTTGTTCCACCCATGTCATTGCAAATGGCAAGATTTCATTTCTTTTGATGGCTGCATAGTATTCCATTGTGTATATATACCACATCTTCTTTATCCGTTCATCTGTTGATGGAATTCTACTTTTTTCCACAGTCTGGCTATTGTGGACATTGCTGGAAAGCCCTACTTTTAAGTTCTAAATTCAACTTACCTTTCTCCATAGACCAAACCCAATTAGTTGTGGCATGTTGGCTTCAAAGAATTATAGTATAGACAAGCTACTCTGTCTTGGAAATTTAATTATATGGCCATAAAGGACCAAAGATGGAATTATTGTTTAAATTATAGTTTAACACAGTAAATCTACAGAACACCGATTTAGGGAGATGAGCAGGGAGAAAGCAATAGGCAGTAATAATTAAAGAAATCAAGTATATATAATTTCTTATTTATTTTTTTAAAGATTTTTTTTTTTTTTTTTTTTTTGACAGAGAGAAAGCACAAGTAGGCAGAGAGGCAAGCAGAGAGAGAGAGGGGAGGAAGCAGGCTCCCTGCAGAGCAGAGAGCCTGACGCGGGGCTCCATCCCAGGACCCTGGGATCATGACCTGAGCAGAAGGCAGAGGCTTTAACCCACTGAGCCACCCAGGCGCCCCTATAATTTCTTATTTACATGTGGACTGAACTCATACCTGCTGTGGTTCCAGTGTTGATAAAGTCTAAGAATAGGAAACAATAACATAAAAATATAAATCAACTAGACCCATCTTTGTAGATTTTTACTAGAATGAAATAATATTAAGTAAAGCCTCCAACATCAGCAAATATTCTCTATCAATAGGCATATATGTTCATTCCTGTTTGCTTAAAATATAAAATTATATATACGTAACTGTGGATACATATCTACATACATAAATACATAAACTTAAAGCTATGACTACATATTTATATGCAGATTTACTTTTATTCTCACCAAATTGCCAGACTGAGCAAAAATAAACTAAAAGGATTAAGTCTAGAAGTCTAATAATGCAGAAGGCATTTTGCCTAATCTGTTCTATAATCCTTTACTAAGCATAGAGCAAAGCTTTGGGAAAGTGCAAGACTTTTAAAAAGTTTGCTTTTATTCTTAACCTCAATTTTAACTATTTCTATGTTCCTGACTGTTAGATCTATTTTTTAGAAGTTGAAAAAGTCTTTTAAAGAAAAATCTTGAAGAAGACTGCAAAACCCACTTTTTCTTAAGATATTTCTACTCAGAACTGCAACCTAACAAACCTAGCAGTATTTAAAAACTGATTAATTTGATCAGTTGATGTTAGTATAGAGTACTTCAAATTAGCTTTTTGGAAGACTCACCGTTTTAATTTAAAATATATGTAACCATGTTCTTTTCAGATATCGTCAGGCTGGCTTCAGGTTCACTTGTGTTGGCATTTGAGACAGAAATTCTCAGTGCATGAGAACACTTTTAGAATGTAAATCCATCTCATTTGATATAACTGTCTGCTCCAGTGCTGGAAATGGCCCCAGCAGATTTGGATTGTATAATTTTCCAGGTCACAATTTTATATTGCTTCTATGCCTCAGTCCTATGCCTCAGGTACTGTTACTTGTTCCTGAGTATGATGATCCTATTTCAGTGCCTAAAAAAAAATCTCTTCTGACCCAGCACAGGGTCTATCAAAAGTATGTCATTCCCAAACAAAGTGACTATTCATTTAATCATATTCAAGGCAGGCATAAAGCCACTTTTTTCGCCAAGGAGTTAGAGAAGTTGTTAATTCTTAAAATGCTATTTGGTTATAGGTAAACCATCATGAACTTTCTGTACTTCTATGTATATATTTTAAGTCTGTTTTATGTCTCCAAACACAGAGGAAACTATCTCCATGTCAAACAACTCTCGAGCTTCCACTTTAGCTCGATTTGGGGGGAGGAGGGTTAGGAAGACGGGGGCTGGGATGGAGGTGAAAATGAGGAAGAAATCCCCTTGATGAAAATTTTGTTTCAAGTATTAATAATGCTAATTTACTCAGTAAATTTGTCATGAATACGGCATAATGCAGGTATAAAATGAGTTTCTTCTGGTTTTAGATTCATGTGTTTGTTTTATGATTCTATCATAAGCATTTTCTTAAGATGTTAGCTTTTCAAATATGATGACATATATCAGTGTATCAGGATGCTGATTCTCTAGGGGCACCTGGATGGCTCAGTCAGCGGAGCATCTGACTGTCCATTTCAGCTCAGGTCAAGATCTCCAGGTGGGGAGCTGCGTCCTGTATGGGGCTCTGCAAGCGATCAGTGGGGAATCTGCGTCTCTCTTGTTCCTCTCCCTCTGCCCCTGCCACCCCTCTACTCCCTCTCTCTCTATCGCAAATAAATAAGTGAATCTTTTTAAAAAATGCCAATTCTTTCATTCTAAACACAATAAAATCTCCTATTTAGCTTTCACGGAGAAACAATGCTTGGGAAAAAATTAAAAGAAGAGTATGATTGTAAAATGACCTTAATAAAACATCACCTGGTTTCCGCAAAAGAATGAGTCCTTAAAACCTGAGTTTTCGTGTGTACACAGACCTACTGATTCATGAAAACATTCCAAAATCACCAGAGTAGGTATCAGTACTGAATTTTTCCTATACACGTTGCCTGCAGGACTGTCCTAGAACACCGTTTTATAAATTCCTCAGCAAGATAGGATTTTCAGTTATCTTAAAACAATTTGATACTTCACAACAACTAAAATCTTTATTTTAAAAGATGTATATTACAAACCATTAGTATATTCATTTAACCATTGCATTGTTTATCATTTAAGCCTCTGAGGTCATTCACAAAGACAGATAACTACCCACCCCTTTTTTCTTAATTAATGTTTTCAAGGGAAAAAGATTAAAATCAAGAATTATGTGGCTGTGTCTTATAACCCAAATTGCCTGAAGCCACTAGTTTGTAAATCTGTTCTTTTGAATTCACATGTATTCACTGTTTTCACTTTAGACATTCCATTGACATGCAAAATAATTATTCCAGGAAATGATTAGCATATTATATGTCTATATGCTGTCTTTCCTACTACTGATAAGTTAAAATAATAAATAAGGAGTTCAGGTCTTATGTAAGTCACAGTTACTCTGGGTCTTGTTCTGTGATGAAAATGTGTGCCACAGAGACGACAGTACAGCTTTCTTCACGCTTGCTTGCTTGCTTTTAAAAAACACTGAGGAAAAAAAGTTTCCAAATATCCTAGTATTTTAAATAGAGATCTTGTTGGATTACTAACTTGGTGAATTCTCATTTCAGATTCGTTCTTGCCTCAAGACTTCAGTCTGACTGGATGCTAATGCTGTATTTTGCACATACTCATTTGACTGTGACAGTCACCATTGGGTTGCTTTTGATTCCAAAGGTATTCCTTTAACATTACTTTTCTCTTGTAAGACAGTTTAAATAAGCATGGAGTTGTTTCCTCTTTAAAAAAAAAAAAGTATCTGGCAATATAGGGAAAGGGAAGTGTGGAGATTTAGTTGACACTAAAATGTTTTTAAAGCTCTCTCCTCAGGGAACTAGATATCTCTTTTCTTTTAGAATTTATTAAACATCCCATAGAATTTTAAAATGCTTCAGTTTGTACAAAACTCATCATCTGGTTTGGCTCCTTCTCAAATATATATATATTTTAAGATTTTATTTATTTATCTGACAGAGAGAGAGATCACAAGTAGGCAGAGGGGCAGGCAGAGAGAGAGGGGGGAAGCAGGCTCCCTGCTGAGCAGAGAGCCCCATCTGGGGCTCAATCCGATGCCCTGTATCATGACCTGAGCTGAAGGTAGAAACTCAACCAACTGAGCCACCCAGGTGCCCCTTTCTCAAATATTTTTATATTCAGATATGATTTAATCATGGGTCCAAGGTAACTTTTATTGTACCTATAACATCAAAGTAATTTTTAAAGAGATTCTAAGAATCCTCCTGTTGGGATTTATATTCAGGAAGCTTTGTGTTGTAAACATTCAGAAAATTGTTATGTAAATAATTATAATATTTTGTATAGAAAAATCTTGCTTTATAATGATAGATTTTGGCAAAGACTTATCTAGACAGCATACCGAAGTGGGGGAAAATGGGCCAGCACTCAGAATACCCGGATTAAAAATGTATGTTCACACTCACAGTGGCTATACAGTATGACATTAGCTAAAACTTTTCATCTCTCTGAGGTTCAGTTTCTTCATCTATGATATGATAGCAATAAAACAGCTTACAATGAAATAATATGATATCAGAGTGTGGGGAAAAAACACACAAGTTAGAGCATTATTTTTTTAAAAGATTTTATTTATTTATTTGACAGAGATCACAAGTAGGCAGAGAGGCAGGCAGAGAGAGAGGGGAAAGCTAGCTCCCTGCTGAGCAGAGAGCCTGATGCAGGGCTCAATCCCAGGACCTTGGGATCATGACTTGAGCAGAAGGCAGGGGCTTTAACCCACTGAGCCACCCAGGTGCCCCCAAGTTAGATCATTATTATTGTTTTCCTCATTTACGCATAGAAAAACAAAATATTGGAACATCATTTATCTGTATTAGTACCACAATATAATATTAACACAGCTGAGACAGGAATTTATGATTGCTTGTCATTCACTCCAGCGAAACATTATAATAAGCGAAACACTGAAATTCAGCCTGACTAAAAGGGCAAACAAATGTAAACAAAACAAAATTCCTATTTTCTTCCTTACTTGAATTATATATACCAAATAGCCACATTTTCATGGACTAATCTGTTACTGCAATTTATCTTCTCCTTTTTTCATACTTTGCATTATATGGTTACATTTTTTATTAGATGGAGGTACTACACACACAGACGGCTCATTCAGTGGTAAGAATTCAAACACATATTCATTCAAAGATTGATACATGGATGTTCCTAGCAGCCTTATTCATAATAGCTAAGAAGTGGAAACAATACAAATATCCATCAACTGATAAACGTAGAAGCACAATGCAGTGTCATCTACACAATGCAGCACTGCCCAACAATAAGAAGGAGTAAAGCACCAGTACGCACTACAGCTAGTACGCACCTTGGAAACATTACACCAAGTGGAAGAGGCTAGACACAAAGGCCACATCTCATGTGATTCCATGTATATAAGATGTCCAGAACAGGCCGCTCTGTTGAGACAGAAAGCAAGTTAGTGGTTGTCACTAGCTAGGGAAGAGAGGAAACAAATGACCGCTTTCGTGGGTGTAAGGTTCCTTTTGGGGGTGATGAAAATATTCTGGAATTAGATAGTGGTGATGGTTGCACAGCACTGTGAATATACCAAAAAGCACTCAACTGTACAATTGAAATTTGAGAATTTTATGGTATGTGAACTATGTCGCAACTTGAGATAATTTAACAAAATCATTGAGGAGGTTCGCTAAGCTCTGTTCTATATCCTGGAATAAGAATAATGGACAGATAAAATATGTGCTCTTGTGGTATTTATATTGTGGACAAGGGGGACACAGAAGAAATAGGTGAAGACAAGAATTCAAAATGTTCTTTTAGATAGATATAAATACTAAGGTCAAATAATAAAGCAGAAAATGTGTATTATCTGAAAAGTGTTCCTTAAACTCACGATCATCTCTGAGACTGTGCTCAAGAACAATTACTCTCTTATCAATAACTTCTGAGTGGTTTCCTAGCAGCATTTGAGATTTTGGAGGAGAGGGGCTCTGTTTTACTCATCTTTATGGCCTTAAATTCCTGACACATGTCAGAACCACAGTTGTAAGTAGAAGAATGAAGGAAAGAGTCGCCTGTTTCTGTGGTTTCTCAGTCAGTTCCAGTTACAGAACATTCATGATTCCTTACGTAGAGAATTGCTGTTTCATGTTATGTTATATAGATGTTCACCTGCCACTTAAATATTTTAACAAGCACTGACATTTTAAAATAGCTCTGTATCATGAAAGGGTAATGTGTTAATTTTTTTAAAGGAATATTTGACCTGATGAGCAGCTGGGAGAAGAGAACCCATGTTCCCTAGACCATTCTCTCCATTTTCATAGGACGATCCGTGGGCTTTTATGTTACGTGAAATGGCCAAATTGTTTTGATTCTTCCTGATTTCCATCATTTCCCCCTTCCTTCTTCTCCACATCTCCATCTGATGAAGAATAGAGATAGCAAGAGTCCATGAACAAACATATTCAAAGACCACGTGAAAATAATAAAAATACCTCAAAATGTGACGAAGGAGGCACTTGGGAATGCTGAGCCTGAGAAAAAATTCTGTAATTTCAGTGAACATTTGCATTTTAAGCTTAGATATGATCATCATTTTAGGCAGAAAGAGCCCTGTGCTCCAGAGAGCGTCCGTGATTTGTTTCCAGTCTGACTATCGACACAGTTGATGCCAGCATGCAGATCTCCTATCCCCTAGGTCTCGGAGGCAACATTTCTGGAGCCATGTGTCATAGACTCAAAGTCACTGTCTGTGATCAGAGCCAGTTGTACGTTTTGGTGACCTATAGCCTCCCCTAGGTGATGCAGAACAAGAAACACAAGGTAGACCCTACTGCTCAAGAAAAATATTTCCCTCCAGCTGCCAGTGGGTCCAGATTCCTACTCTTGGAGAACATTTGTGTGGGTTTTTTGACTTACTTTCATTCTCAGAATGCAAACCACATGTATGAGGAGTACTGTAAGTGAACCGTGTGAGCCTGGGAAAAGACAAAGATGAAAATAGGGGTCAGAGAACCACGTAATAAGGAACCACATATTAAGATGGCCTAAGAGCTCTAGTGCGTAACATGAAAAGCAAAACATAAATATAGCAACAGATCTTTTCTAAGAAGCTTGGTAAATGAGTTCATCTAAGCTGAAGAAATGATATGAACATGAGAACCTTTAACAAATTATTCTGCTGTGTCTGCCAGCGGGTTAATGTCCGCAGCTCATTCGGCGTCTCTATTGCAGTTTTCACATTCAAGCAATAACCCCCGAGATGACATTGCTACGGAAGCGTATGAAGATGAGCTGGACCTGGGGCGGTCTGGGTCCTACCTGAACAGCAGCATCAACTCCGCGTGGAGTGAGCACAGCTTAGACCCGGAAGACATTCGGGTAATGTCTATATTTCAGCCTTCCTGTTTCGGGCTCACCCCGTGCACACAGGCAAGCACGTGTGGGCTGACATATCCATATGCTCACCTGTGTGCACATGGGTCCAGAGGGAAAAAGAGAGGGGGGAACGTGTGTGCCTAAGAACTGAAAAACATCGAATGCGGGGCTAACCCGGTTCTAAAACCCACATCATGGTAGAAGTTACACAGGCCAATCTTGACAGTCACAATTGACTTAGGAGCAGTCATGATGATGAACTGATGATACACGTTCCCTACTACAGGTTCTGACATCTTGCTGGTAGAGAGATAGGATAGATCTGCGAGCAGAGAGCCCGGATTACTGAAAGTGATCTGTGACAGTATATCAGCATTTGGAGTAAGAAACTGCTTTTAGTAATTGATGGTCTGTTGTCCCCTAAACCTAATCCGCATTACAGGTAATTTTATCAATGGCTACATGATGCTTCCAGTATTGATTAGGAAACACGAAATGCTGTGTTTTGTTATGGCCAAGGTCAAGTCCGACCCACACAACTTGTAAGTCCAGTGGGCTCATTCCTTGTGCAGGATGCATGTGTTTAAGTCTTAAAGTTCAAACTCTATGGGTAACAGAGCACAGGTTCATCAGAAAAGTAATAATGAGGAGAAGGGTGAGGAGCACACGTGGTGTGAAAAGCTTTAGGTCAGTTTCCCTAAAGAGCTCAAGCTTACTGACCAAGTTACATTTAGTAATAGTATCTGGCTGAACCACTAAGTTCTGCATCTCTGTGAATTTGCTTTTGTTCTGGCAGGATGAGCTGAAGAAACTCTATGCCCAGCTGGAAATATATAAAAGAAAGAAGATGATTACGAATAACCCCCACCTCCAGAAAAAGCGGTGCTCCAAGAAGGGCTTGGGCCGTTCGATCATGAGGCGCATCACCGAGATCCCAGAGACGGTCAGCAGGCAGTGTTCCAAAGAGGACAAGGAAGTCACAGACCACAGCATGACCAAAAGCACTGCCCTGACCAGGAAGAACCCACAAGAGTCTTCAGGTAACACCGGGAAGCCCAAAGAGGAGTCCCTGAGAAACCGAGTCTTCTCGCTAAAGAAATCGCACAGCACTTACGATCACGTGAGGGAGCACACGGAAGAGTCCAACAGTTTACCGGTGGAAAGTCAGGAAGAGGAGGCTACAGAAAATTCCACACTGGAGTCTCTGTCAAGTAAAAAACTAACCCAGAAACTGAAAGAAAACAGTGAGACCGAGTCCACAGA
>NC_081562.1:124589621-124651900 GCF_022355385.1 Mustela nigripes | reverse complement strand
AAGCCGGGCCACCCCCGAACATCCGTGTTGCAGAAGTCTCTCAGTGTCATAGCAAGTGCCAAGGAGAAAACTCTTGGATTGGCGGGGAAAACCCAAACATCGGGCGTGGAAGAACGTGCGAAATCCCAGAAACCTCTGCCAAAAGATAAAGAAGCAAACAGAAAGTACTCCAATTCAGATAATGCAGAAACTAAAGATTCTGCCCCCCCAAACTCCAATCACTTGGAGGAGCCAAGAAAACCTCAGAAATCTGGGATTATGAAGCAACAAAGGGTCAACCCGCCCACTGCCAATTCTGACATGAGCCCAGGCACCACCAAGAAGAAGAACAACTTTGACATAGGGGAGGTGTGCCCTTGGGAGATTTATGACCTGGCCCCTGGTCCTGTGCCTTCAGAATCAAAAGTTCAAAAACACGTATCTATTGCAGCTTCTGAGATGGAGAAAAACCCAGCGTTTTCCTTAAAGGAGAAATCTCATCAGAAGCCCAAGGCAGCTGAACTGTGTCAGCAAACCAGTCAGAAGAGCATAGACAAGGCTGAGGTATGCCCTTGGGAAAGCCAAGGTCAGCCCGGTTTTGAAGATGAGAAGCCTTTGATTTCTAAGACTCAGGTTCCCCCAGGGAGAGCCAAAGATGAGAACGGCAGTCAGCATTATGCCACCAACGTGTGTGCTGGGCAGTACGAAGAACCGCCCCCCAAAGTTGTAGCATCAAAAATCAAGAATGAAAATCTCAACCCAACAGGAGACCAGGAAAAAAAGACCTCTTCCCCCGAGGAAAATGCGCCCCGCTCCTATAACTCAAGTAATAACCTTCGGCAGCCTTTAACATCACGAGCTGAGGTGTGTCCTTGGGAGTTTGAGGCCGCAGATCAACCAAATGCTGAAAGAAGTGTAGCTTTCCCTGCCTCTTGCACTCTAAGTGCAAATAAGATGGCAGGGCCTCGGAAATAAGAGGTCAGGGATCCTTTTAAAGTGTAGCATCCCCAGAGAGAAAAGGAGAAGGAAGAAACCCTGAATTCGACAGAAGACAGAAGGATGCAAAATTCCCAAGGAGTGTTTGTCATTGGAGGGAAACGTGGAAGTCACAGGTGGAAAAAGACAGGAAGGGCAGAGCAACGCCACAGTGGAAGAATGAGACTGGCCAAGGGAAGTCTGTCTTCCCCTGGGAACATGAGGAGAAGCCTTACATTTCAGCATGGTTAGCGGGAGTCGCCCTCACTGTCTGCCCCTGATCAGTATTTACCCGTGGCACTTTGAAAATCCTAAGCAAGGTCAACCGTAAGACACAGAAGAGGTATGAGATTCTGCAAAGAAGAAGAAGGTATAGACCTATATGACCGAAGTTCTAAGTAGCTAACTGAACTTCCTTCACCTGTTTAACCTTGATAGCACTGCTCACGTAATGCATCCCAAAAATACCTTTTATATTAATGATTGCTCTCATTTTCTTATAAATGTATGTTTCAGTACATTGTTGTGTCTCATATTCAAGCATTCCAGATTGTATAATTTTTGCAAATAACTTTGATATTACGTGACACAACACATTTATGCAATCTGCAGCTACTCAATTGTTATTGCAAGTTCCAGAATCCCTGCTATCTACCAACTTTAGTTGATTCTCGAAGTACAGTAAGCTTTCTCTGGCTTGGGAAGCCGTAACCGTTATGATTAAAATCTTTCTGTTTTGGCTGTGGTTTATATATTGTGAATTTGGATTTGACTCTATTGTTTCACATCATGGTTTGTTATACTGTCTTAATCAGGGTTTTTTTATACCAAGTTGAGTTACTTGTTTTGCACTTCTTGTTAGGACTCAGAGACCCAGGGGTCCTACCGAGTCGTATGTCTCAATAAAGGACAACTTACCTATTGTTTGTTTAGAGTCAGAGACAAGGTCACACCTTCATTCCAATTTACTGTCCCTTTTAATTCTTTCAGTATTCCATACTTAGCAGCATTTCGCCAGGAAGAAGCTAAGAGTGAGAAAAACATACTGCGTGTTATTATTACCACTGAAAAGGGAAGACTCTAGGAATGACATGGGAGTTACAGCAGTACTGCAGGGCCAGGGAATCTACCTTTCAAAACACAGACAGGAAGGGGGCTACTGATAGCACTTTCAAGGGAGTATTTTTTTAAAGAGAAAAATTATGATAGCTTCAAGATCATTGTACGGATATATTTTTATTATGCATACTGAATATATATTTTAAATTACCTTAAACTACTTATTCTCATAAGTCTTATTCATTGCTTCAGCTAGAGGTAACACTTGCTGGGCTTCAATCCCAAAGAGGTTTACAACCTGATTTATTCAAAGCCTATAAGGTGGTGTGGGCTCTTCCTCCTGCCAAGCACTGGAAAACTTACAAGTCCTGAAAATTGCCATTGCGAGCCACCCAGCTAAAAAAAAAAAAAAAAAGCAAGGTTTATTTGCAAAGCAAAACAGCCCCCAGAGCAAAATTTGTAAAATGTACTGACTGCGTTCTACCCTGATCACTTGGCATGAGAATCCTAAGCTGCTGACTTAGCCCTACTGATGTGATCATGCAAGAGATTCCATTCCAAAGCTTGGTCTCCTTTTATTTAAAGAAGAATCACTTAAGGGTAGAACGCAGACTTCCCTTTCTCTCACGCTAGACGCTGAAGGATCGATGGCTTCCTTGGCCAGGACATCTCCAGCCTAACGAACAGTTTTTCATCTCCTGGGCAGCAAGGAGAACATGCTAGGGGAGTAAAAGGAGAGAAAAGGGAATCAGAGGGTAGATAGAGGGCTGTTCTGAGAGAAGATCATTCTCAGTGGAAGCTAGAAACTAGGACTTCTCTTTACTCCTCATCGGGATTTTCTCACTGGTTTCTATTCAGGAGGAAGCGAGCACGTCGCCATTTTGCAAAGCTGTGCGTCCATCTTCCTCACCCATTCGCTTGCTTTGTGCGCTACTCAGGTCGGTGGGGTAGGTGTGAAGAGATAGAGAAATTCTATTTTTCTGGTGTTTCCTTCATTTATTTCCTTCTTTTCTTCCTTTTCAGTCAAGGCCTCTCTATTTGGTAACCTCGGAACACAATGTTAAGGTCTATTTATGAACTTGGTTTGGAATTTCTAGGCCCACCTACTTGTTTCATTTATGTTCAAGGTCTGTTAGCACTTTATTCACTTTTTGAGAAATAAGCAGTTCAAGCATCGGTGACTTTTTATTGCACTTCAGGATGATCCTGTTGGAGATGTGGCTTAAAGAAGACTTGCCAAATTATACCTTAGTGACATTCTACAGTCCATAGATTTTCTTCCACCAGCATAAATCGTGAGAGTGCCTCGGGTCTTTCCTAGAGTTTCATTGCCATTACTTATCACCATGAGAAGTTTAAATCTCCAATTCTTGAGGTTATTTTCCTAGATCAGTAACAATAAGAAAGTGAATCCACACTGTTAAGGTCACAAACATTTGCTAGGTTGTCCTTCTCAATGCATGTGCAGGCTGCCTCCCGTCCTTGTTTTTAAGCCAGGGTTTATAAATAAGTAGATTTATACCAACCTTAATAGAACTGTATATTTTATGCAAGAATTAAATGCTTTACGACATGAACTGTAACTCAGCCCATTGTAAACTTTGGTGGCAATATGGATTTGAAACTCGACAGTTCTCTTGTATTTGCTTCCTAGGTTTCTGCATGCAAGTGATGACAGGTAGGACTGAGAAACACTGCCTTTTGACTTCTAGCATATAGCAACCGAGAGTTGTAGAGTCAATAAAGCTGTAAGTCTCTTCACTTAATCTGTGGTTCTTCTGAAACTATTATCTGAAACCTACAGCATCCCACCATGAAAAATATTTGGTAAATTTATGTTGTGATGTGTTACAGCATGTAAATAATTATAACTTCTCTGCAATAAAACATATTTATACGAAAGTGATTTATGGTGATTTGCGTGTTTATCAAAAATAAAATTTATTTCACGTAGCCAACTTTAGAGAGAATCCCATGTATCTTTGGCTTTGGTACACTTATGCACCTGCATCCTCTTATGCCCGTCTACAGACTTATGTGATTTGCTAAATGTGGCCTCAAACAAACAGGTCATCCTTTGGAGCCAATAAAACCTCTTAGGGCTCATGATTTTGATTTAAGAAAGTTCTGCCCAAACAGGAAGTAATCCAGCTACCTTTTCTAATTTACTGAACACACATAGGCCGTTTGCTAAGCAATGATGAGGATCTTTAGATGAACAAGAATTCCAATATCCAGTATCCAATCATCACTGTCTTACTACAGAGGAGAGCCTGACTAATTCATGGAGTCAAGGGAGGCTTAAGAGAGAGGGCAAGCTCCCAAGGCTGAAATTCTGCAAAGGCATAAGTTATGAACGGGAAAAGGTTTAAGGCCGGAAAGGTCATTGTGCCCAGCCTTGCATGCCATGCCTCAGAGTAACCACACCTTCATCCTGCGGTACCGGAAACTATCAAAAAGCAGTAAACTGGGTCATAAGCAAGTCGCCGAGTAGAAGAATCATTTGGGGATAAGCCCAGGGATGGACTGAAGCGGGAAGAGACCGCAAGCTGCTAGATTAGCTAGAATACCAGCCCAAGAGTCAAGGAAAAGGAAGGCGAGGACCTAGGAAGGAGAGGAAAACATGATTGGTTATTTTACCAAATTGGCATCTTCAGATGGGTTTGGTGTTACATTCTAGGAGGTCAGAAAAATCAGGGTCATCGATAACTATATCCAATATAATTGCTCCTTCCAACTTTATGGACATATTGAGTAGTTTCCAAAATCTTTAAAGCCCTCTTGGAAAATTTGTAGACCTCATATCACCTGCTCAGGAGAAAAGCTGTGGAAAAGAATACAAAACTCATGCTACGAAAAATCTTGATATTACCTGCCTGCAGTAGGTCTTAAATTCCATGTAGGGAGGCAGCTCTCTGAAGCCAGGGAAGCAGATGTGCAGCGAGGGGGCGGAAGAGGGAGCTGGATGCCCCCTTCTCCCTGCAGTCACCTCTCCCGTAACCAAGTCGCTGGGAATGCCCTCCCCCATCTCTTCACACTGTGTGTGTCCTATATTGTACATACTTTAGGTACTGAGACAAAGAATCAGCGTTTTGAGTTCTTTGACCTTAAAGGACTAAAACAAAAGCAACTGGCAATTAACAAGTCAGGAAAGTCAAGTCTACTGTTCTTTCTTGTGTGATAAGGTGGTCTTCTCAGTGTTTGTGGGACTGCTTAGCTGATGGCTCTATTATTTTCTTATATACGCATGTGCTAGGCATTCTGTCTTTGTTCTAAATGTAGAACTTTCTGGTAAAAGATATTTTCTAAGGGAAATATTTCCATGAGAAATGGCCTTTATCACACAACAAGTAGTAATGTAAATCTGTTATTCTAAAACAATGCAAGTTGGTTAAGAATTTCTTTCTCATTTCAGCATATTCCATTCCTCTCCCCCTGAATAGTTATAAAGACAGAAATAATATCTTTCTAATTTTGGTTACTTTCTCTTTAATTATTTGTTTCTTGGAATGTACACAAAGTCCAGGCACATTGTACGTTCTAACTCAATATTAATTGGTCAGAAGGCAGATGATGAAATGTATGAATTGGTTTTTAACTTCTCTCTCTTCCTCTGTGATGTGACAGTGGTACTTTGTCAGAAATAAAACTGGCCAAATGAAAATGGAAAATGAAAGATGAATATAGAAAAAGGTCTTTGCATAATAGTCACATTCCTAGAAAGAAAAATAAGTTAAACATGCAAACAGAAAAGCTCATGACAGATCTTCTAGAATATACTCCCATTTCAGTTCAAACAGCAATAGGAAAGGGGGGGAAATGCCCTATTTTGAGCACATAAGAGAAAGATGCATAGTTTTTCCCCAAATACGCTATGGGATTTTATTCCCCTATGCCCTTTGACTTGCTGTTTGATCCATCTGAAGTTTATTTCCCCCTTATTTTCCCTGTCCACACCATATGTATGAAAGAATACTAGTGTGATCATATAATTTATTGTCCAAAGAAAACCTTCGAACATGAAAAGGCAGTATTATAATTGTGCCTGAATAACAACGTAAACTGGGACTAACCCAGGAAACCCTGGGTGTTCCAGTGTTTACCCTATCCAAGGAGCAGCACAAATGTCCCACTCCCTCTATGGGAAGCCTTTGCAAATGTCCCAAATCAGAGTGAATTCTTCCTTCCTCTGTGCTCACCTTAGGAATTGGCTTAAATCTGTGATTACATGGACTCACAATTTAACTAGTTAACGTACTTCCCTGAATCGTCTGCCAAGTTAAGAGCTCCTAGAGAGCAAGGAATTCTTTATTCATTTATCTATCCCCAATATCAAGCGGTGTGTTTTTCTCCGAGTTCCCTAAATATTTGCAAAATTGAAATTTTGATGACTAACCCATGTCTAAAATACACTTGGACAAAAAGAAAAATTCATGAGTTGGATGAAATCTTGATGCAAAATATCTCAAATGTTGAATACTAATTAGTCTTCCGTCTACACCCTGACAGTTCCTGGGAAAAATCACAGATGATGACAGACTGTGATACATTAAGTCTAACTCTCTAGCATCATAAGGTAAGTGTCGCTTTGTCACCATGAGGGAGAAACCTAAGGTTTTGGGACATAGAGTGGTTTGTTAGAGCTATAAAAGACACTTCCATATTTCATAAAAAGTATTTGGTTATAGAAAATTGCTACTAGTTATTTGAACTCTTTCTGAAAAATAAAGTGGATCAGGATCTATAGAAGACATCCACATAAACATAGATCCTGCTGTTTATCTTCCAGAAGTTTCTGGGAAATGACATATTTGAACAAAGTCTTTGGATGTTTTACTGACTACAAGATTTCTTAGCCATACATTTCATGTTATCTAGAAATAGTCCTAATATGCAGACAATATAGTGCTCTATTTGAAAGAAATATGTGCAGACACATAAACAACTTTTTGGTAACTTGGAATAGTATAAAAGTTATCCATATATATAAGTTATGTATATAATTTATATAAGTTATATATAACTATATAAATAGTGATGATATTAAAGATCATGAAAGATACTTCTCCCCTTATGTCTTTTTTTTTTTTTTTTGAGATTTTATTTATTTATTTGACAGACAGATCACAAGTAGGCAGAGAGGCAGGCAGAGAGAGAGGAGGAAGCAGGCTCCCTGCTGAGCAGAGAGCCCGATGCGGGACTCAATCTCAGGACTCTGAGATCACGACCCGTGCCAAAGACAGAGGCTTTAACCCACTGAGCCACCCAGGCCCCCCTCCCCTTGTGTCTTAAAGGCTAGTAACCATGACCACAAATGGTGACTGGTGTAGCTTAAGAATGTGTCCTTCTCGCCTGGGTGGCTCAGTTGGTTAAGCAGCTGCCTTCGGCTCAGGTCATGATCCCAGCATCCTGGGATCGAGTCCCACATCGGGCTCCTTGCTCAGCAGGGAGTCTGCTTCTCCCTCTGCCTCTGCCTGCCATTCTGTCTGCCTGTGCTCGCTCTCTCCCCCTCTCTCTCTGATAAATAAATAAAATCTTTAAAAAAAAAAAAAAAAGAATGTGTCCTTCTGCTTCTTACATTACTCCGTACATAAAGTAATTGGGAGACTTGGATTTATTATTGTAGTTCTCAGGCCACATTCAGTGTCAGAATCATGCAAATAGGGACACCTGGGTGGCTCAGTGGGTTGAGCCTCCACTTTCGGTTCAGGTCATGGTCTCAGGATTGAGCCCTGCCTTAGGCTCTCTGCTCGGTGGGGAGCCTGCTTCCCCCTCTCTCTCTCTGCCTTCTTGTAATCTCTCTCTCCATCAAATAAATAAAAAAATCTTAAAAAAAAAAAAAAAAGAAGAACGCAAATAAATCAGTACTGAACCAGGGTAAAGGGTGGCTTGTAGGCAAATTACTTTCTGATGCATGAGAAAACTGTAAGGGGGAGAGAGGGTTGCTCAAGAATACTCAGGTACAAATTCCATTTCATAACCCCTTGAATAAAATTAGAGTTGGCAGATTGACTCTTCTGGAACCACTTGCTGGAAAGCTGGGAAGGCTATTATCCAAACATACATAGGCACTGTCCCTTTTTATATCCTCCAGCAAAGATACAGAAGAACCCTCTCTTTGCTCAATCCTGACTCTCCCCGTGCAGAGAGAGCTACCACACAGAGCTGTGAACACTCCTCAGTGGTTAGAGACCCAGGAGCCATGTAAAAGCTAGAGCAGAACATACCTCCCCTGGTGCTCTTATACCTACTTGCTGTAATTGTATTTCTATAACTTCAAGTTTAAAAACATATTCAAAACATAATTTCAAAACATATAAAAACAAAAATTTTTTTAAAACCCATGTAAAATTTTTTTGTATATTGGGAGATATTTTAGAGATTTTTATAACATGTACAAATACTGGTAAATGTTGGTAAGAGTAGAATGAAAAAAACTGGGAGTTCAAGACTGTTTCTGAAACCTGGTTCTCCTATAGGTATGTTTGGTTTGAAAAAGTCTCTTCAACTTCCTGTGTTTACATTTCTTAACTTGGACAATGAGAGATCTGGGGGAGATGGCATCTCAGGACCCCTCCAGTGTGTGTGTGTGTGTGTGTGTGTGTGTGTGTGTGTAAAATTACACTCTGGGTTTGAATGTATTTAAACTCTTTTACTAGAGTATATACAACTAAGCAAACTCCTTAACATTTGGCAAATTTAAAATCATCCAGAGGAAGAAGACACACAAATGAAAGGGAATAGCAGTGTGATGACTAAGACCCATCCCCTTGATTTTTGATATATTTTGTACTAAAATAAAGTTAGAGAGTTCTCATATTCTGGGGGAAAAAAGCCACAGAATATGTATTTCAAAAAGTAAAATGAAGCTAGAGCCATGCCCTGAATCAGAAGCTAGAAAGCAGTTTGCTTTCTGGATTCTTGTTCCTTGCTCAACATTTCACTATTACTCTTTGCTAGGAATGAATAGCTCTGCTTCTTTAAGAAGTAATAGCCCATGTAGCATTAGAAGACTCATCAAAATATTTTGGGGAGACCAAGTTTTAAATGAATTTTATCATCATAATGACATTTAATAGGGTCAAATATAGTGTAAAAACCTACTATGTAGTAAGATCGGTGGACAATTAATCCAGAGTCAGTTTTGTATGACAAATGCCTACCCTTCCAAAATTATCCCCAGAGTACAACAAACCATATTCTCCCTTGACGTTCAGCTGAACATCAGCTTGGACAGTAGGTAATTACTAATACTCAGAAAAGAAATAGAATGAGTAATACAAATTATGTACTCTTTCTCCACATTAATTGTTTACAACTTTCTGATTTTATTGAAACATAAAACGGATAGCATCAATTTAAACTTGATTTAGTTTTCCTGAGATCGGGCGTATTTTACAAGCAGACTTTACATCCTACTACTCCTCCCTACATTGAAAGAGCCGATCTTCTCCCAAGTCCGAATATTGCATAAATGCATCATGCACCCCTTGCATTTTATTTCTCTGGTAATTATCCCCTGTTGTTTCATAAAGCTGTGTTTAACTTAAGAAATTTTTATTATCTTTGATCCCAAGGGGTGGTGAAATACTGGGAATGAAGCAAAGACCGCTGAAAGCCCTTTTTGTGCAAAAGCAAAGAGTTTGGTTCTCTATAAGGGATAAAAAAATATTTGTAGCAGGCAGCTGACATAAGAAAGTTAAGTTTAGAATAATTTTCTTTTTCTGGAAATCCCTTCCTAGTTTCCAGTTGAAATTAATGAAACTCAAGTTTCTAGGCCATTTGGCCTGGGACCAGAATACACAAAACAGCAGCCATAGAGTTGGCATGAATGGTACAGAGATTCGGAGATCAGGTTGGTTTTGCTAAAGGCTTCCAGTATGCAATTTGAAGGGTTAGGATTTTTGTCCAGGGGGTTCACCTTTTTTTTTTTTTTTAAAGAGATGAATATCTATGGGGCACCTGAGTGACTCAGTCAATTAAGCATCTGACTCTTGATTTCAGCGCAGGTCATGATCTCAGTCATGAGATCAAGCCCTGTGTCAGGCTCTACTCTGAGCCTGGAGCCTGCTTAAGATACTCTATTTTCCTCTCCCTCTGCCCCAACCCAGCCCCCAGCCTTTAAAAAAATAAATAAAAAAGACTTGAATATCTAAATATCTTTTTTATATTTTTTATATTATATATCTAAATATATGTAGACTTGAATATCTAAAGATAGTAAAACAGACAGTAGTAGTACAGCTAATAGCAAGAACAAAAGGAGGGCAAGGCTAACACTAAGCAAAACTTTTGATGTTGACAAAAATATGAATAGACCCAGCTTAACACTCTGTACTATGGTCTAGGAGGCCAGTACTTAGTTTATCTCAGTGACTTAAATGTTACCAAATATAATGTAAGCTATGTTGGCTCTCAATGTGTTCTACATGACTAAGATTTTTCATTTTAGTTCTGATAGTGCATGTGAAAGCCATAGGTCTCTGCATTATTTCTTTCAATAAATCAATGGAAACTATTGTATCTTGGGTATATGAGATGGGGAGTTGGGGAGGAGCAACTTGTCTTTTTAGTTCCCAGGACTCTAGATCAAGGAAAGCCTTATCTAACAGAGGGTCTGTCATGAGATGGTAGACACTGAGCTCTATATAGTGACTAAATAGAATTTACTGTGTGTTCCTTAGAAAAAGGGGCATGTGAGTATTTTGCTTGAGGAAGGAAGAGAACAAGAATATGGACTGCTTTCCCTGTAAGAATATTCTGCATACATCCTTGCCCGCTGGCACATGATTTGCAAGGCCTTCCTGGGGAGAAGGGTAGTGCCTTCCCCTACTGACTTCAGGCTCAACACAGTCAAGCAAAATTTTTAGAATTTTCATGTGGTTCTGGCTTAGTTGTTTTCTCCCTGCCTCAAGAACAGCATGTCCTAAATTGGAACTTCTCCTCTGGCCTAGATCTCAGAATAAAAAAGACATGTGGAGCAGAGCCACAAAGAACCCAGCAAAATTGCAGTATCTCCATAGCCAACACATAATATGAGCAAAATATGAAATTTTGTTTTTGTGAGCTACTGAGAATTCAGGGTTGTTTGTTACCACAGCTTAACCCAGGAAAAGCTGACAGATACTGAAAGTCTATTCAATTGATGGACCAAACTGTAGCCTAAACTCCATCATTATAGTCCTTGCTTTGAATCTTTCCACCATGGAGGTAATGTGAGGAGGAGGAGGCCATGCCATGAATAGAATATTTATTGAGGAGATGAATCGCCTTTGATAGAGTAAGAAACCATCCTGCTAATAAGGATCCATTCTATGAAGGATCTATCTCATAGTTCCATTCTAGCTACTGCTTGAGGTAACAAGTGAGTGGAAGGTCTATTTTAAGTACAGATTTTGAGTCTACTCTTGGAATGTCCCAGCTTTATCTAGTACTATGGAGTCTGTAATACTGAATATACTGAGTCAGTAATATTGAACCTCTTTTGGTGTAAACCTCTTCATGGTGGGCTTTGAGTGCACAGAAAGTTTTAACTGTATAATGGCACTACAGGAGAAGAGAAATTACAAAGTGAAGTGATCTGCCTCTCATAATGACATGTTTGATCCTATAATACCCACCTGGGGAGTGCACATTGAGGGACAGAATTGCATTTTCTGACTTCTGTTAGCCAATTTACCTGAATGGTCACCCTTTCTTAAAATTGACATTGCAGAAGGTGATGCTCTGGGACATAACAGCAAATAAGCCATTTTTGTAGCCTGGTTTCTGCTTCTATGTGCTTTATCCCCTTGGTCCGAGAGGGTCACTGCATTTTTTTTAGGCTCTCCTATGATGTAACATTAATATAATTAACTTTTTGATGTTTATAGACATCAAACATACACACTGTTCTATAGAATAGACACTAGACCCTGAACAGTTAGAGAAAGATGATAAAGCATCATTTCTGCTCCCTCAGTGGCAAACACAGTTGATGGTTCTAAGTGGTAATATCTATGTTTTAATAGCAATTTGTGAAAACCCAGAAAATTTCTCAAGAGTATTCCTTTTACACTTCTGCAAACAAGAGTCTAAGTTAAAATCCAAAGGAAACTGAGCATAATACTATCATGAGGATATAATTCTACTTTTTCCTA
The DNA here is from genome assembly GCF_022355385.1 of Mustela nigripes. Taxonomy (NCBI): domain Eukaryota; kingdom Metazoa; phylum Chordata; class Mammalia; order Carnivora; family Mustelidae; genus Mustela; species Mustela nigripes. Next base: position 124,639,748 of record NC_081562.1, on the reverse strand, counting down.
GAAATGATTTTTTTTTTTTTACAATTTTATTTACTTGAGAGAGCATGAGAGAGAGAAAGCACAAGCAGGGGTGAGGGGCAGAGGGTGAGGGAGATGCAGACTCCCCACTGAGCAGGGAGCCTGATGTGAGGCTCCAGACTTGATCCCAGGACCCTGGGATCATGACCTCAGCTTAAGGCAGACGTTTGACCAACTGAGCCATTCAGGCACCTCTAGAAATGATCATTTAAAAGTAACATTTGAATCAAGACAACTGCAGTCTATTTGAGAGAGACACTTTCCACATTAAATTCCGGCAAGAAGATCATGAAAGGACAGTCTATTGCACTGAGTTGTTGGTTTGGTCTCCACAATGGGCTAACATTTCTTTCCAACCAAGTCGAATCAGTGAATTTTTATTGAGCACCTTACATGAATTGAGAACTGAGTTTTGAAGATCAGGGTCCCTCTCTTTAAGATACCTGATGTTCTTTTTTGAATCTGTTCAGTCCTCCCGGTCTACCCAAGAAACAGGAAGTTGATTACGAATTAGGATTCAAATCCTTTTGAAACAAATTTAGAAGTGTTAAGACCTAATTAAGATATTAATATTTTGGTGAAAAATCTTTAACCTTTTATATCTAGCTTGTCTGTGAGACCCCTGGTAAGCGTCCTCCAAGTCTAGTCCATTAAAAGCTGAAAACATTTGTGTTTTCAAGATTCTGTTCTCTTTGGCTAATGCCTGACCTTTTTGGAGCATCTTAAAGTAAGAAGGATATAAAAATAACCTGGCATTTACATAGGACCTCTTTCCACCTCGTCGTTTTATTCACCAGTGTGTCCTCCAAAAGGCACATCCCATTCTATGACCCAATCATATTTCTTCCCATCTTTTTAGTTTGTCAAGAAAGTACTTATATGCTTGTTTCCACCTTCATTCAAAATAACACAATTCCAGGGTACCTGGTTGGCTGAGGCATCTGCCTTCTGCTCAGGTCATGGTCTCAGGGTCCTGGGTTGGAGCTCAATGTCAGGCTCCCTGCTCAGTGGGGAATCTGCTTCTTCCTCTCCCTCGGCCCCTCCCCCTGCTCATCTTTTAAAAAATTATTAAATTAACACAATTTTCGAACTGCTTAATTTGCATCTCAAATTAAATAGAAGTAAATTATTCAATATCTCTTCACCATTTAGCAGCCATACCTTCTTGATTTTTAAAATTCTCTTTTTAGGGGTGCCTGGGTGGCTCGGTGGGTTAAAGCCTCTGCCTTCGGCTTAAGTCATGATCCCAGAGTCCTGGGATCAAGCCCTGTGTCGGGCTCTCTGCTCAGCAGGGAGCCTGCTTCCTCCTCTCTCTCTGCCTGCCTCTCTGCCTACTTGTGATCTCTGTCTGTCAAATAAATAAATAAAATCTTTAAAAATAGATAAATAAGATCAAATTCTCCTTTTAAACTTCATCTAACAGATATTTGGTTCCCTCATCTTGACTTTTTATTTCTGGTTTTTGTTTTATTTGCATTATAATACCTGTGTTTTCCACACATGGGGAGTCTAACAGCCTCAGGGCTCCGGAGCAGCCCCAAACTTGGAGGGCAGCTAGTGATTGACAAAGACTGGCAGGAAAATAGCCAAGAAATGCTCCAAGTACAGAAAACAGGTAAAGTACAGAAGGTCCAGTGGGAAAGAAGAGCCTGATGTAAATAGATGAGGTTGTTAAAGCCTAGAGCCAGGAACATCAAACTGACAAGTATCAGAAAAGGAGGGGAAGGAAGGAGAAGTAGGAGGCAGCAGGGAATATAGCAGAGGTGAGTAGTGACGGGTCAGCAAAACGCAGACTGACTGACTGTTGTCCCAAGTGCCCTCAACCAGCAGGGCCATCTGGGGTCCTGAAATGTAGAGACAAAAAGCAAATAAAACAGAACCTTGAACAAACTCTGAAAATCATGATGTTATTTATTGCACAATCATTATACGTATCATCAAATACTCAACACAATGGAGTATTGCTTTGCTCTCCTTCACACCTTTATATAAAACGTATACGTCTCGTATCCCCAGTGAATAAAAGGGGCCTCCAATCGCCAAACTCACATTGTGACCTGTTGTAAAATGTGTCATACTCACTGGAAGAAAAGGTATTCTCTTCCCTTCAGGAGTTTACAGTCCAGCAAATATGAAAGGAATGTAACAGAAAAATATAGTTTTTTTTAAATTAATATTCATGAAAGGCCTAGAGCTCACAAAATTCTTTTTTTTTTTTTTAAAGATTCTTATTTATTTGACAGACAGATCACAAGTAGGCAGAGAGGCAGGCAGAGAGAGAGAGGAGGAGGCAGGCTCCCTGCCAAGCAGAGAGCCCGATGTGAGGCTCAATCTCCGGACCTTGGGCTCATGACCTGAGCCGAAGGCAAAGGCCTTAACCACTGAGCCACCCACGTGCCCCAAAATATATAGTTTTTCAAAGGCTGTATTAAAAATATTTTAATTTGGGGGGTGCCTGGGTAGCTCAGTGGGTTGGGGCCTCTGCCTTCGGCTCAGGTCATGATCCCAGGGTCCTGGGATAAAGCCCCAAATCTGGCTCTCTGCTCAGTTGGGAGCCTGCTTCCTCCTCTCTGTCTCTGCCTGCCTCTCTGCCTACTTGTCTATCACATAAATAAATAAAATCTTTTAAAAATATATTTTAATTTTTTTGTGAATCAAGTCTGTGACAAGTCATTCTGAAGAAATAAAGCAGTTTTCTTGGAAATTACCTTCATAAGATGAAAAATCCAGTTACTATCCCTAATATTAACCTAATTTTTAAATTTTCATTTAGAATGTTTGGCTTGCTTAAGGGGCTTTCAGACCACCATATAATCAAGAAGGAACTACTGTTCAGACTGAAGTAGGATTACCCTACACTTAGATATGTGGAAAAAATGTAGTTTCCTACCCCCACGTCCCGCACCCCCTCACCCCCCCCCGCCCCGAATGCTCTGCCCTTCTTCCCAGCTTCACCCTTCTGGAAGAGAAGGACAAATTGGATTTGCAAATTATTAGTATCTCGGTTCCTTCTAATATAAGCAATTTTCCTTTTTGTTTTGTAAGCATTCCGTTCTTTTTTTATTGTTGTGGTAAGAACACTTACCAGGAGATCTACCTTCTTTTGGTGGGGGGGGATCTACCCTCTTCACAGTTTATTAAATGTGTATAACACAGTATTGTTATCTGCAGGCACAAAGTTATACAACAAATCTCTGGAATTTATTCATCCTGCATGACTGAAACTTTATACCCGTTGATTAGCAACCGCTCATTTCCTCCTCCCCCAGCCCCTGGCACCCACCACTTGATTCTTCGCATTTGTGAGTTTCACTGTTTCCTGCCTCACACAGCGGAAGCGTGCAGTACTTGTCTTTCTGGGACTGTCATATTTCACGCAGCATGATGCCCATCTTCAGTATGATGAACTTCTGTGTAAGTCGTGGCGTATTTTGACCTTTTCCTCTCCCATGTGTCTGGGTGTGAGAAGGGTCTTTCTGGGCTCTCAAAGTGAGAGGGAGACATGGTCCTTGGTTCTGATCACTCTGATGGGTTCATGTTCACAGGGCACGTGATGGGGAACCACCTCCATCCCGTCTTCTGCAATCCGTACTGCTGCCACCCTAGAGCCTGCACTCCCAGATACTCGACCCGGGTTTGGAAATCCCTCTCTCTTCAGCCTTTGGCAGTTTTTTTACCCCAGGGCACTGCAGTCCACCTGGTAGGGACTCTTAGCATCTCCACATCTCATAACTGGGGCCCACAGTCATCTAGTTTTCTCATACACCAAGGATAACCCATGGGGCTCAGATTAGCTGCCTTACTCAACATCTGTCATCTGCTACCACCTTCACACCATCCGACTCCCACCCTCCTCCCCCATGTATCAGAACACTCCGTATAGTGTTTCTCTTGAAGCTCACAACTTCCCCTTGGCCCCTGGGACTGAGGAAGTATGCCATGAACCTAGATATTCTTGAACTCTCCCATGCCTGTCCATGTTTCCTGAAGCCACTCCTCCACCCCAGTTGCTTCTACCCAGAAGCTGTCTTTGGTGGACGCATGAGAACCCGGTATCTGACTTTCTTGCCCTCTCCCTCTCCCCTTTCTCTGTCCTGCAGTCCCATCAGACTAGAAGTGGTAGGTTTCAAGTTCTTCCTTTATCACATTTTCTTCACATGAGTAGAAGAAGTATCTTCTCTACCTTTAAGGAATAAAATCTATGATCCAAGTCATCCAGGTCTAAAATAGTTTAGAAAAACCCTCTCTCCCTATATCAATAGGCATGCAAGCCTCTTCCTCTGTTACAAAATCCCATTTAGGATAGCAGAAATGTAATATTAACTAATTTTTTTTAGATGCCTGCTGTATAATCCTCATCCAGATCCCCGTTCTCTATCAGGTTTGTAAAAGAGATGGCAATTTTCACAGAAATAACGTAAGAGAAAAGTACATTAATTTGGGGGAAAAGTTACCTAAATATTGAAAGTATATTGTAGAAATGAAAGTTTAAAAAGAACTACGGAAGTTTTGAGTTCAGTTTCAGAGCAAGAAATTAACAATAGTGTTGGGGTAATACCAGAGGAGAAAGGGTTCTTGAGCAGGAGAGCTTGAAAATGCTCTGGATAATCAGTCCACTATATCAAATTTCAAGCTCCTTCCGTGACAGGTTCTCTGGGTCCTCTAGCTCCTCTTCTCTCCCTGACACAGAATCCCTAGACTATTTCTTTGGGGGAATGATTCTTTCTTCCTGACACATTCAAGACTTTTCCAACTTTTTCATAATATATCTCCAAAATTTCACCATCGGACATTCCTAATCAAGTACTTACAAAAGCAAGTTTCTGCATGACCATATATTTGTTATGCTAGAACATTTTGCCAAAATGACAAGTATAATATGGTTACCTATTTGTGCCTAACTTCTCTGAACAGTATGGGGGAAAGAAAAAGATGAATTCGGGGATTCCAATCCCTACCTCCAGCATCACATAATGACTTGAAAGCTTTTATGTTTGCCTTGACCAAAAAAAAAAAGAAAAAAAAAATCTTTAGCCCCTGAAGCCATAGAATGGAGATCAGAACAGCCTGACTCACAGAGACCCATTGGCTACTTGATCATAGTTTCCCTAGGAGAGAAACAGATGAACAGTCTACTAAATTCTTCCTTGATTTGCATATGTGGGAAAGTTTTAGGTGAAGTGATAGAAGTCTGACATGAATCACCAAAACAGAGAGTCATGGCCCCTGAGTCAAGTCCTAGACTTGGGGCAGTTCACATACCCAGAACTCCTTGGATGAAGAGGAGACCAGGTCCCTGGAGAAAGACCCCACTGTACGGCCAAAAACTTATACTGTTAATCTTTCTCCCAGCTTTCCCCAAGGAGATCTACAGCCTTTCACAAGGGTGACATGCAATGGGGAAAAGGAAATAATCACACTTTTCAGGGACGACTGGTTACTAGGTCTGCACTGACACAAATTCCAAGAAACGTGAAATGTCACTATGGTCTAAAAGAGTAGGGACCTACGGAAGTCAAGTGATCAATGGAGTCTCAGCAAAATCTGTCACATGGTGAACCTCTGAGCTCATCCTGTGGATCTTGCTATTGTTTCCAAAATGCATAGTTAAGGTATAAATATTCAGCAATTGGCTGAATCACCACATTGTTTCTATGACCTATAAAGCATGGTAGGAAAGGCCAAGTGGAAGCCACTAGAATCAGGTCTGCATAGAAATAAACCAAATTTCGTACTGCATTTCTGGAAGTATTGCAGAGATTAGCTGCAGCACCATAGACTTGAAGAAGGCAGAAATGATGATTTCCACCACAACCCCATGCAACTCACTTACTGAACCTGTGAAGAAAACAGACAGTTCCTCGAGAAGAACAGTGGATCATCACAAACTTCACCAGGTGGTGACTCCAACTGCAGCTGCTATTCCAAATGTGATTTCCTTGCTTGAGCAAATTAGCACATCCCCTGGTACCTGGTGTGTAGTCACTGATCTGGAAAAGGCTTTTTTTCTCCATACCTATTAGTAAAGACCATTGAAAGCAGTTTGCTTCTTGCTGGCAACACCAGAAGTATACCTTCACTGCCTGTCTTCAGGGGTTTATTAATTCTCTAGCCGTATGTCATAATTCAGTCTGCAAGGAGCTTGACTGCCTCTCTTTTCCACCAGAGATCACAGTGGTCCATGACAATGGATATTATGGATATTATGTCGGTTGGACCCACTGAGCAAGAACTCTATAGACTTATTGATAAGATATTGATGGGTCAGAGGGTGAGAGAGAAGTCTGACAAACATTCAGAGACCTTCCACCTCAGTGAAATTTCTGGGCGTCTGATGATGAGGGGCATTTCCAGATATCATTCTTAAGTGTGAGATAAATTGTCACGTCTAATCTCTGCTATAACCCAAAAAGAAGCACGATGCCTCATGGGTCTCTGTAGTTTGGAGGCGACATAGTCTTTATTTGGATATGCTATGGGGACCCATATACTGAGTAACCAGAAAAGTGCCATTTTTGAGTGGAGCCCAGAGCGAGAGGAGGATCTGCAACAAGTCTACACTGTGGACAAGCTGCTCTGCTACTTGGGAGAGTGGGCCCAGCACATCAGGGTGCTCAGATTGTTAGTGGGGGCTAAACACATGGCTTAGAGCCTCTGGCAGGCTCAGCAGGCTGATCAGCCACATCTCAGACCCTTAGGATTTTAGAATGAAAACCTACCATCTTCTGCAGATAATTACTTTCCATTTGAGAAACAGCTTTTGGCTTGCTATTGGGTCTTAGTAGAGACTGAGTACTTAGCCATGGCCACCAAGTTGCCATGTGACCTGAGTTGCCCATCATGAACTGGGTGTTATCTGACCTGCCAAGCCAGAGTGATGTATGATTAGCAGCACTCCATCATCAAATGGAAGTGGTTTATATGACATCAGGCTCAAGCAGGTCTGAGACATGAGGAAGTTACTCAAGGAACTTGCCCAAATGCCCATGGCTCCCACTCCTGCTACCTGACCTTCGTAATTAGTTTTCTGTGTCAGTACCAGGGAGCCAAGATCAAAGCCAAACCATAACCAGGGCCGAACAGGGGAGAGAACTAAGAGTTGAAGCCAAATGGATCCTAGGTCAAGGATGATCTATTTCTGAAAGAGTTCTCTATCACAGAGTCCAGTCAGAGGGAGACAAACCATAAGTGACTCTTAATCTCACAAAACAAACTGAGGGTTGCCGGGGGGAGGGGGTTTGGGAGAAGGGGGTGGGATTATGGACATTGGGGAGGGTATGTGCTTTGGTGAGTGCTGTGAAGTGTGTAAACCTGGTGATTCACAGACCTGTACCCCTGGGGATAAAAATATATGTTTATAAAAAATAAAAAAATATATATATATTTTCCTGAAAATACAAAAACAGAAAAATTAGGACATGGTTTAAAAAAAAATCACTACAACTTGTTTCAAATTACCAGTAACATTAAATTTTATTTTAAAGCATAAAAAAAAAAAAAAAAAAAAAAAAAAAAAAAAACCAGAAACCACACTAGTAATTTTGACTGGGAAAATTTAACACAAAAAGCATTAACTAGTAACAAGGGATCAACATCTAAGAAAGGTAAAGAGAACTGTTAATAATACAGAAATAGCAGACACAGAGTGTAGCCACTACCTCTAAGACTGAGAGAAAGTAACCAACTTGGAGAAGTAACCAACTTGGAAAACGCTCACTCTAGCTGACATTCACCTCTTTGGAAAGGACATCTCTGTACATGAGTAGCCCACTGGATGGGGATGCTTGCTGAGATGTCACAGGAGAAAAACTGCCCAAGGGAGTGGGGGTGGGGGCTGCGTTGGGGAGTTTGCTGGGAAATCTCCTGCCGGGGTAGTGATGGAAATCACTGGACGTTGTGCATCACTGGGTCTTCCATGCAAGAAAACAAGAAAAATAGAGCACCAGAAAGAGAAAAGAAAGCTCCTTCCTCCCTCAGTGTCTCCCCCATGCTCTCCAATGTCAAGTCCTAATATTGCACTAGCTGACAAACGAGAAGCCCTCCAGGGTCTATCTCCAGGAACACCAAGCAGAGCAAAAAAGAGTGTATTTGGAACCGAAACCTTAGTATCTGGCATAGTTTCAAATAGGCAATATGGTAAGTACAGGTTTAGAGAATGTCCTCGGTTCACCAAAGTGATTTGCAATGTCAAGTTCGCGATCACTGACAAGAGGATATTGGGACTAACTAGTAAAACAGGGTAGACATGATGGCTATGTCCATGATCCTACTCCTAACTATGGAATCACAAGGTCACAAGTCTGCCCTCCCCAACCCAGTTCTTGAAAGAAATAGAACAGGCCAGCCAGCATCCTTCTCTTTGCAGGTTGGCCTAAGACCTAATGAGACAGAGCTCCGCAGCATGCTCTGTGAGGGCTGCGCGCCCATGGCTAGTAACTTCCCACAGCGTTAGCTGGAACTGAACAAAGGGAGATTTGGAGTAAACATTTGCTACGGAAGCATATAAACCCAATTTGAATATCTTAAAATTCAATTGTTACTATGAATTACTGTGAATAAAATGAATTCACCAACTTATTCAGTCAAAACAGTCAAGCTGGTTGCTGGTTGCTACTATGATTCAATTTAACTTCCCAACCGTGTAAAGGATTCATTGAGAGACACTGGAAAGTCTTCTCTAGGGAAAGTTTTAAGAATAGAATTTTATTGTTCAGGGTCTCCGGGGACTTAATTTAGGTATAATTGCTCCTTTTTTCCCTTTGACTACTAAAAAATGGCGACTGATTGAAGTTCCCTTTGACTACTAAAAATGGCGACTGATTGAAGTTCCACACAGAGAGATTCCACACAGCAATCTGCCCACATGACCAGAAGGAGCCTTGAGGTGGGCTAAGTGCCAGACAGATCCCATTCATTACTTCCAGGTCTGGGTTAGTTTTCTCTTCTGGCCTGGAAGCTCATTTTCCCTGAACTGAACTAGTGAACCTACCGTGAACTCAACTCCGTGCTCTGCGCTGACAGAGGCTTCTGGAGAATAAACAGTCTAGTCAAAATAGAGAGGTATGAGAAGCCTTCATTCTTTTGACAAAGGAACTAAGAAAGGACCTCAGTTGGGCGGCACCAACATTAGCTATGAGGGATATCAGAGAACGGGGATGACCGTGTGTGAAGGAATCCCCCCGGGGCAGGGCTCATGAAGAAGACAGCACTTCACCTGACACTTTGTTGGGTGGAGTGGCATGTGGGGTACCAGTCATGGCAAGATTTAAGCTTTAAAGATACCAATCCTAGGTCCCGGTTCTAGCTCATCTCCTCACTAGCTGAGGCCAAGTGTGACTTGAGGTCAAGGACTTACTGAAGTTCAATCTGCTTATTCCTGAAGGGACAACAGATAATGGTAACAGATAACGCCCCCCTCCCCCCCACACACACAGTGAGACCATGTAAACAACATCATCATTTATTATTCTCGAGAAGGCACCCTTAACAAGACTCCAGGGCTAATCAGAATCTCAATTTTCCTGGCCTTACCTGTTTAGGGTCATCTTGGAAAAAAAAAAAAAAAAGCATGTAAATCAATTAGAAAGGAAAGTCACCTTCAGCTGTGTAATTCACCCAGAATAAAGACAATGGGAAATAAAACAACATCCCAGATTCACATACTTATATTTGTTTGTTCTTTCTTTTAACCTAAAGAATGCAGTGATTTTTTTTTTTTTTTTTTAAGCTGCAAGCAGCCGTGCCAAGTGTCCAGGTTTCTACAGCATATGACAGCTGAGAGTCCGGGATGGGTCGAAAGCTCTATTTTTAGTTTTTAGTCAAAGGATAAAAACCAGACCTTCCTGTGGGAATCATCTACACTGAGTCATGCAACACCATCAGGCCAGAATAAAATAGCTCTAGAACCCAAAGCGTTCATTACCTACGAAATAAAAAAACAGAAGCAGTTTAGAGGTCCCTCTCCCTGTAACCTTAGAGCTTCTGTAACATTCTCTGAGATAAACAAGTTGCCCTCAGTCAGTGCAGCTGGACCAGACAGCAGACCTGAATGTTCAGTGGCAAAGAGAAAAATTAAATTAAAACTTCAGTGTGTGAATTGCAAATTCAAGGTTATTTAAATCTAAGGCAAGGAAGAAAGCAACTGGTCACTTTAAAGATTATTCAGTAAACTGTCTGATAATGTTAAAGCCTGCTGCCCCACCTTGAATCTGTTTCCCTTTTTTCCAAGGTCACATACACAATACTCGGCTCCTTTAAGACTGTGCAGGACGTGAGCACAGAGATGATAGTCAATACTGCCTCGGTGTTACGGACTCATACTCAGAAATTTAGACGTCATCTGGCTTGAACACCTTCATTTTTAAAGAGGGGGTACCTGGCACTTACAGAATTTTAGCAGCTTGCCTGGGCTATTAGCAAGTTAGTGGAAGGGCCAGATCTAGAACACACAGAGCAGAAATGCTCAGTGACTATAAATGGCTGAAGTCCTAGTTTTCAACAGGAAAGAGAGCAGGTTCCAAGAACTGCAGACTATTGTCATGGAGGAATCATAAATTCAGAGCCAAAAGGAACCCCAGAAATCATCTCTTCTGACCCACTCCTTTTAGAGATAAAACAGGACAAGACAGGAAGGTTCTGACCTCGCAGCATTCAACTAGTTAGCGACAGAGCCTGGGCTAGAATCCAGGGTCTCTTGACCTCTGCCTGGGGATCTTTCTGCTACACTAGCATTGAGATTCTTCTCAGGCGAAATTCTAGAATTGATTATTAAACAGATGGCTTGGGAGCATTTAAAAAAGAAAGCAGTCATTAGCAACCAGCATGGGTTCAGTTAGAACAAGTAAGTCTGGCCAGGCTAACCCCATTTCCTTTTTGATGCAGTTACAAACACAGGTATACAGTATTATAGTAAGCCGAAGTGGGGATACACTCCAGCAGAACTGAGGCGGGCTGTATTTATCCAGCTTAAGACTATAACCGACCTATCTCGGTCTGTATTTTTCCTCTCCTTGTTTCCCTGCCCTAAGCCTTTTCCAGGACTCAGCCATCCTCCACTTCTCCACCTAAGACAAGCCAACCAGTGAGAGTCTACCTGCCTTCTTCTACAGTCTTTGTGCAACTGGGATCCTTTACCTTTTCCAACCTGGAGACAGAGGTTTCATATAATTGTAGAGTTGGTTTTTTGGGTTTTGGGGTTTTTTTTTTAGTGAATGGTAAATACTGGGGAGAAGACACATAAACATAACATCCTCACTGCAGGAAGACATTGGGAGCTTTAGAATCACCTGGGAATTCTTCTCGTATGATTGGGCATGTACTACGCATCCCCAAATGCAAAGAGCCCCAGGAAAGAAGATACCATTAGCAGGAGATGTATGCAGAGATGAACATCTCTCGGTTTGTGATGACATCAAACAATCAGGCTCTCCCATGGACCATCATGGCATGGATTATTATGGAGATAAGAGGTAGAGGACCTTTGAGGGGACTTGAAAAATTTGCAGTGAGAGAAGAGGTGTTAATCTATATAAATCTTTGTCAAATCCTTCCCTTGGGCTTAGCTTACTTAATAACACTGCCAACCACCAGGATGTCGGGGGGCGACGTGAGGTCATCAGAGTCTCCTAGACTAGGGAGACTCACCCAGGAATGTTCATAGGACATATAGTTTACCTTAATTGCCAAAGACTTCCATGGTCTCCTCATCAAACACTGCAACCAGATTTTAAGGCACAGCCCATGCTGATTGATAGTTCTAGAGTCCTCAGGAAGTTGACCACTGTTCTCTGTTCTTGACTCTTCAGGGTTTAATTGATGATGACTTGGATGAAAGCTTATGTTGATTGTTGATCAAGTTAGTAACCAGAAATTTAGGCTCAACTTAACTTTCTAATAATTCCATGCAAAGATGGTGCAGCCCCCGGAAGAGAAAGTTCCCACTACCCAAGGCGGTAAAATAGAGGTTGGGTGAAGCATGGTGGGGACACAGCCAAGGGGATGCAGTGCACCTGGGAGGCTATGGACCTAAATATCTTTAAGAGATCTTTCCATTTTGGGATTCAGTTATTCTAAAATAAAGATCCATGAAAATAGCTGAAATGCAACTGTGTAGTGGTTTGCTTCTTTTTTATTACCCTCTTTGGTTTTGCCATCCAAGGTGACGCATGCCATAGGTACTCGATATGTTCCAGACCTGGATGAGTAACTCAGGGGAGACCAGCTGACAACGGAGAGTTTCTAGGCAAAAAGAGTGAGAGTGAGTCCCAAACAGACGTAAAAATTATATTTGCAACGTGTTTGAATGAAAAAAATATCCCAGAGGAATAATGATTTGTTTACTCTATAATACCCAAGTGTAGGGGAAATATTACTTAAAAGCAGAAACTGGGCCTAAAATATGTTTCCATTTTAAATCAAATAACTCATGATGAGATGTTTTATGGTCACTTTTTAAACGACAGTATCCAGGGTGCTGTCAGACAAATATGTAGCCAGAGGAGCTCTTGTCCCTTTTGGAAAGGAACCCAAGGGTGCATGGTTCCATGAAGGCCAGGAAGCATGCTTGTGTCAGTTCTCAAATAGTCAAAACCCATCCTGTCAGAATCATCTCAACCATTAGGAAATTACTTAACATCAGCAACGTCCTCCCCATTTTCCTAAACATTGTCGTCAAAATAATGCCGACAAACAAAAATAGATGAAATGTCCATATAATTTAGGATCTCCCTAGTTAGTGACAGAGAAAAGTATATAAATCACAGGTTGGCAGAAGTTATGGCAGGGGTCGTGGACAAGGAGTGGGAAAACAGGGCCCCTTCAGGGCTCCATGATTCTATCACTATGGACCCCCATCTGGACCTCACGTTCTCCATTAATGCTTGTTTTAGAGGGAAAGATTCTTGGAGATGAGATATTCTAGCTCAATCCCAAAGGATGAGAAGAATTCAGGCACATGAAGAGGTTTTCAGGCAGACGTCTCATGTGCAAGGGTCCGCAGGAGAGTCAGTTGGGGGGTTGTACTCAAGACCTACAGGGGTGTGGCTGTGAGGCAGGGGAGCAGAATGGGTTGGAGAGGCTGGGAGGGGCCAATCCTGTAGGGCATTTGTGCATGTAGGGTTTTTTAAATAAGCACTATGGAAAACAAATAAATGATTTTAAGCAGGACAGAGACAGGTTTTGAGTTCGACATTTAAAGCTGACTCAAGCTCTTCTGTGGAGAAGAGATTGCAACAGCATCAGGAGTGTAGTAAGTAGAAAGACCAGCTTGGCACTGACGTGGTGCAAACAAGAGTAATGACAGTTTCAAAACGAAGTGTAGCGGGGAGAAGTGGAAACTGAGATACAGTTAAGTGGTAGAACCAAGAAGACTTGTAGCTGATGACAGAGTTGTTATTGTATGGATAATCTCATGAAGTATAAGTAGGTTTTTAGAAGTCTGGATGTCTGCACAAGTGCAAAGCATTGCTATTAATATGACAACACAGACCAAAATGCATGGTTCAGGCTATAAAAAGCTACTCTTGGTAAACATGGCTGCTAGATTTATTCCTGAGCACGAGGAAAGACTCGCATACATACATTTACCCACCAGGCAACTGAAGAGCTCAGAGGGTCCTTTTGATAGGCAGGGCAAAAAATTATCCACAATAATTACTATTCCAAGTATTTCCACTATAATTCCCTCACTAAGGACAAGTTAGAGCTGTTCCTTTCGAGACAGAGCTGTCCTTGCATACCTAGGCAACATCTTGAAGTCACAGATCCATGTGGATCCCATGACTGGTTTCATGACTGTTTTCCAAGAGGGGCCTTCCCAGCCCTACCCGTGGAGTCACCTAGGGCACCCTTGACAGCCTACTACTTTTATAGGACATCAGGACTTGCAAAAGATGCACACGCCAAGGCAAAAATAGCCATGCAATTTTGGAAGCCCCAAATAAAACCATATTCATTATGTTGTATAGAAAAATGAAGTAGTTTATTATCTGAACTTTTTATCTTTGGCTATAAGGATGAGCCATATTTAGACATAGCCCAAATCACTGCTCCATAAAGAGCTTAGGGCTACCCTGACTCTAGAAGATGCTATATAAAAAACCTGGTTCTATTTCCAAGGCTGCTATAGAACCAAAATAAATCATCAGCAGTCTGTACATTCATTTATACATACATACTGTACCTTCTAACTGAAAATATTCACACAACAGATTGAATCCAATATGCTTTCCCTGAAGATGTTATTTTTCAATAGAAGTGCTATTACCTAAAATAAAAAGGATAAGAACATTAATTGCACAGTGTTTCTATTGCCTCCACACTATCTCCACTGATGATTCTCTTAACCTCTCCAAACACAAAATGATCCAAATAAAGATCTGAGTTGAATTTGAAAGTATATGGTCCTATCCCAATATTTTGAGCAGCTTGCCTTCACAAGTCAGAATTTAACAACTGTGGTCTAGGGAATATGTCTTTAGGAAATGTTTCCAATCCCCTTGGGATCAGTATTTGTTTCTAGGTATTGCAAAGCAGAAAATAGATACCAGTATAGAGTGTCCAATGTGAAATCCTTTTGAAATTGCATAGGTGCCTTTTTCTTTGTTAAGTGAAGATTGTTTTTGTTTTTGTTTTTCCTTTTTGCTGAATTTTATTATTTTTTTTAATTTTATTTTTTCAGTGTTCCAAGATTCATTGTTTATGCACCACACCCATAAAGACTGTTTTATTTTTTTTTTTAATTTTTTTAAAAAGATTTTATTTTTTTGACAGCATGGTACTGGCACAAAAACAGACACATAGATCAATGGAACAGAATAGAGAGCCCAGAAATAGACCCTCAAATCTATGGTCAACTAATCTTCGACAAAGCAGGAAAGAATGTCCAATGGAAAAAAGACAGCCTTTTCAATAAATGGTGCTGGGAAAATTGGACAGCCACATGCAGAAAAATGAAATTGGACCATTCCCTTACACCACACACAAAAATAGACTCAAAATGGATGAAGGACCTCAATGTACGAAAGGAATCCATTAAAGACTGTTTTAAATGATATCACTCAGAGTGAGTAAGGATAGTGTCGGTTGGTAATAGCACTCACAATTGTTCTCCTTTTTGAAAGTAATTAAACAATACGAATCAAAAGCAATAAAAAGATTGATGCCTTTTACATAGGTTTAGCCTCAATTTTTGAAACTCTAGCCTAATAAAATATCCAGTGTAATGACTTCCCTCCTTCCCTCCTTCCACGGCCCTCCCCAGTGTTACCTTTGTTCTGCTGCAAACACGCCATGGTTAGGCACAGAGAAGCTTTGGCCTCAGAGCTCTGTCTCCGAATCCCAGGCTTAGATCTGTCCAGCCCTCTGAGAAGTATGACTTGTAAGGAAAAGCCACCCTGGGGCTCCTAGATTCACAATTTATCTCTACAGTTTTCATGTTATCTTGTTATCCTGGTGTTGCCTTGAGGCTCTTGAAAATAACACTTAAAAACATTCACGCATCTCAAGTTTGTGACTCCTTTATCCTCCACCTTGTTTGAAAAAGGGACGATGGAAGCTTGGAAGTATAAAACAGACTTAAAGAAGGAAATGAAGATGAAGAGGAAACAATAGTAGGAAAAGAAGTTGCTGCTAGAGTAAGGATAGTACCCATCACGCATGTAAACATCCTTAAAAGACAGAGCTGGGCATTGGATTTCTAGCTCCCCGGCACCCACGGCAAGCATGGAGGAATCACTATTGTCACTAACATGGGTTCTTTATGGTTACTTTGGAGAATTCTAAAAAGTGCCCATCAATGGATGCATGGGTAAAGAATATAGTATATATACACATAATAGAATATTACTCAGGCTCAAAAAAAAAAAGAAGGAAATTCCGCCATTTGCAACAACATGGATGAACTTGGAAGACATTCTACTGAGCGAAATAAACCAGTCATAGGACAAGTACTGCATGATTCCATTTATAGGAGGTAGCTCATACAGTCAAATTCATAGAAGCAGAAAATACAATAGTGGTTACCAGGAGAGGGGGCAACACATGGTGGTTGTTTCACGGGAATAAGGTTTTGGTGACATAAGAGGAATGAGTTCTGGAGATCGGCTGTCAGCATAGGACCTATAGTGAATAGTAGAGTATTGTGACTTCAACATTTATTAAGACAGTGGATGTCAGGTTGTATTCTTACCACCAAAAAGGGGGGACATAGGAAACTTGGGGAAATGTTGGGTATGTCTCTTCACCATGATTATGGTGAAGGAATCACAGGTGTTTGCTTATGTCCAAACCCATCAAACGGTAAGAATTGCCGAATTCAATTCTTTAGATAGAGATTATACCTCAGTAAAGCTATTGAAAACAAAGAAAACCACACTTAACCATTTTTTCTAATATTATCAAACAACAGGTTTCCTGAACAGAAATCCATAATCAGAACAAAACATAATCAAGGATTGTTTAGTTAATGGGGTAATGCTTCTGACACACAGAATATAGATGACCCACATAATCCATGTTCATTTCTATCAAAACATTCTACTTTGAAGCATAATGCATTGTATAAAATAAATAATAAAAGGGCTTTGTGGAATAAGGTTATCTTTCCATTGTTTGTATTTGCTTACTCATAGCTTTTTCTATTGCAAAGTGGGTAAAGGAAAATTTTCCTTGCTTTGATCAAGAGCATTGATCAATGTGTACACACTGATAAGCCCTTCATTGGTGATCTCAGGACCTTAGCTCCACTAGGATGTAAGACAGTGTAGGACTAGAAATGAAGTTACTTGGGTTCAGGGTAGATATAACATCTCTGCTTCCTGTATTTCCACAGTGAGTGCCCTTCAGCATATGGGAACAATGAGTTAAAACAATCTCATTTGTAAAAGTGAATGTGATCAGTATGTGTGATACAGGTTTTAGGCTGATCCGTCGGCTTATAGTGACATAAGCTTGCATGAGAGCACCCCATTACATTTATCATCACATCATAATTTTTTAAGGTAAAGTGAGACTTTAATATAATACAGTTGCAACTGGTTAATAATGTGGCTATAATTCCATGTACACTTGTCTGCAAGTGATGATAGCCTGGTTTTTAAGTCACAGATGTTTTTTGAGTGTTTGCTCGCTATACAACTGTGCTAAGGTGTAATTGATGTAAATAAACTGTCCATATTGAAATTGTACTATCTGATGAGTTTTGACATAATAAACTCCCATGAAACCATCACTATAGTCAAGTTAATGAACCTGCCAATCACCCTTGAAAGTTTTGCTGTTGTCTTTCACACTCTTTTATTGTAATTGTTTTGTATCTGCCTGTTTCCACTATATGGCAACAAATTTACTTTTCGGCATCCATTTCATTGTGATGCAATGGATGTTTATCCTTTGCTCTTTTTACTTTATTTTTTTAAAAGATTTTATGCATTTATTTGACAGAGAGAGAGATCACAAGCAGGCAAGCATAGAGAGAGGGGAAGCAGGCTTCCCACCAAGCAGAGATCCCCATGCGGGGCTCAATCCCAGGACCGTGAGATCATGACCTGAGCCGAAGGCAGAAGCTTAACCCACTGAGCCACCCAGATGCCCCATCCTTTGCTCTTTAAATGCAATCGACAATTGTCACTTTTACAGGGATCACGGAAGGATTTCCTCTTACAGAGAAAACTTGGGCTCTAGAAGGGAATTAGCTTCTAGGTATTTAAGTAGGGCAAGATACCAGGAAGAAATGGCCAGTCCCGTCTCCGGACAGGAACAGAACACCCAAAACGAAGAGGAGGTGAGGACGGGAGTGGGGAGGACCTGTTATCGCTTCGCATGAGGAAGTGGCATCAGGAAGAAACAGAACAATCTGATACACTGTGAAGGGAGCGTCCACCTTCATTTCATTAAAGGAGTAAAATATGTGTAAAAATATGCCAGGGACAGGTGAAATCCTCCATAAAAGAAAGGAAGAACCAGGAGACCAAAAGAAAGAGAGAATTGAAAGGAAGGAGAACAAGATATGAAGAGTAAGAGGAAAAAGACAAATGGCAAACATTCCAGTGGGGCCTTTGGCTAACGAACGTACACAGACTGACTTTGGTGGTTAAGAAGCCAGAGAAGGGGGGGCGCCTGGGTGGCTCAGTGGGTTAAAACCTCAGACTTGGGCTCAGGTCATGATCCCAGGGTCCTGGGATCGAGTCCCGCATCAGACTCTCTGCTCAGTGGGGAGCCACTTCCCCCTCTCTCTCTGCCTGCCTCTCTGCCTACTTGTGATCTCTATGTCAAATAAATAAATAAAATCTTAAAAAAAAAAAAAGCCAGAGAAGGTAAGGTCCTGGAACGGGTCCCCTCGGATGCCGGTCTCTTGTGACTCAGTGGCTGAGGCCAGAGCATGAGACAGGAGGGTAACTGATCTGGAATATATTTCCTCTGCCATCTCTGCCCATCACCAGAGAGGGAGACAGAGGGAAAACTTTCCCTCCTCAGGAAAAAAAAAGAGCTATTTTTATCAAGTCCAGTGAGCCTGAATTGGCAGATGAATATTGTTAATTGGTGCCGTTTCTTCAGTGCAGGAGACAGTTTCCATCACAGTAGCAGTTCCTCCGTCCAAACAACAATGTATTCATAAAAACAAAATGAAGTTTCAGAATCCTTGTTCATAATGAGCTCACAATCCTATGCCCCTGCACTTTGCTAGAAAAGGAAACCCCATCTTAAAACTGTCGCCATGACGTCCTCTCTCTGGGCCATTCGTTCCATGGCGACAATGCAAATGCGATTTTTTTTTCTCTAAGGATTTCTACATTTAGGTGTCAAATCAAGCTGTTCTAATGGCCTAATTGTGAGGCTCCCTTCATCAGCAGACTTTTCAAGGAATTCCTGATTGAAAGCAACCAGGCAACTCTGCTAGGTGTACCTTGTTCTGAAAAGCACGGGGTGGGGAGTGGAATTAAAACGGAGGGTAGAAGCACTTCCCCCTTTAAGAAATACCAATTTGGGGGGCGCCTGGATGGCTCAGTGGGTTAAAACCTTTGCCTTCAGCTCAGGTCATGATCCCAGGGTCCTAGGATTGAGCCCTGCATCTGGCTCTCTGCTCAGAGGGGAGCCTGCTTCCCTTCCTCTCTCTGCCTACTTGTGATCTCTGTCAATCAAATAAATAAATAATCTAAAAATAAAAAAGAAAGAAATACCAATTTTGTCTATCTCACAGTTTCATGAACTTGATAAATGTATATTCCCACATAACCACAACTACGTTAAGATAGGGAGCACCTACCTCACCCCAAAATTCCTGGTCTTAGACAACCACCAATTTGTCTTCTGTCACTGTGGGTGAATGTTGCCTTTTATAGAATTTCATATAAATGAAGTTAATATCATGACTTCCTAAAAATTTTTAGGGTTGATTTATTTATTTTAGAGAGAGAGTACACATGCACGTGGTTGCAGAGAGGGAGAGAGAGAGTCCTTAAGCAGACTGCCCACTGAGCACGGATCCCCATGCGGGGCTTGATCCCCCAACCCTAAGATCTGAGCCAGAACCAAAGAGCCACATGTTTAACTGACTGAGCCACCCAGGTGCCCCTCAATTAACGTTTTTGAAATTCAGTCCGTGTTGCATGGACATCAGCAGCCCATTCCTTTTCATTGCTTCCTAATGTTCTATTATATGATTGTAACTCAATGTGTTTACCCTTAAGACATTTGGATTCTTTTCTGTTTTAGGCTATTATGAACAAAGTTATCATGAATATTAGCATCCAAAAATTTTTGTGGACATATGTTCTCATTTTTCTTGGGTAAGCACTTAGGAATGGAGCTGCTGTCTCATATAGTAAGTGTATTTTTAACTTAAAAGAAACTGCCAACTGTTTCCCAAGCTAGCTATACCACTTTGTATTTCCATCAATAATGCCCAAGATTTCCAGTTGTTCCAAACCAGAGCCAGTGAAATGGGTGTAAATCTATATCTCAGTGTGGCTTTAATTATACTTTCCGGATGACAAGTAATGTTGAATAGTTTTTCATGTATTTATTGGCCATTCATTAAGTTCTCTTGTGAAGTGTTTAAAATCTTTCTCCCATTTTTACAAAAAATAGGGCTGTCTTCTTATTAGTTTGTAAGAAGAGTTCTTTTAAATTTTTTAACACAAGTCTCCCGTCAGATATATATTGTATCCTTCAGTCTAACTTGCCTTTTCGTTTCCTTAAAGGTGTCTTCCAAGCAACTGAATTTTAAATTTTGGTAAAATTGAGTTTTGCTCTAGTTTTTATAGTTTGTGTTTTGTGCTTTCTCCATAAATTGCCAAGATTTTCTCTGGTTTATCACCAGACATTTTATAATTTCAGGTTTTAAACTTAGATCTATCTGCCATCTTTTTTTTCCCCCCAAGCCAAACTCTATCGAGCTTTATTAAAGATACTTTCCACAGATAATCATGGTACTTCAGGCAGGACATGGGCAGACAATCGGTAACAGTATACAACAACTTTCAAACTCCCTTCTTCAATGGACTACCGAAATCAGAAATCCATTATAAAACCCAATGAACTCTTCATGGAATGCCCTGAACAGGGAGAGGTTAGCATGAAGGTTGTCATGTCACACTTAGCAGGTCTTTCAACGGGTTTTCACAACCTGACCCTGACTTTCAGGAAATGAAATGAAAATGGCAGAGGTATCCATCTGAAGATGCAAAAGCTAAAAAAGGAATTCCTTTGAAGGACGCCATCTCCACGGTGACACTGGAGAGTCTAGATTGCCTGACATACTAGAACCATTTCTTGGAACCAGGTTCCAACAGGTGTCTGGGTTTAAGGGAGTCAAGTCTATGTTGGAGGCAGAGGGAGAAGAAGACATAAAAAATAAATTTTAGTCTTTCCACATGACAAAGCGTTTGTGCCAATGTGGCTCATGTGTGTCAACATTAAGGAATCCCTCCTTCTGGAAACCAAGAGAAAGATTCTCAAAACTCGGAGAGGTGTTTTCATTCCTATCAATCTAGCTTTGGAGATATTCTGTTAGTGATCTAT
The DNA here is from genome assembly GCF_022355385.1 of Mustela nigripes. Classification (NCBI taxonomy): domain Eukaryota; kingdom Metazoa; phylum Chordata; class Mammalia; order Carnivora; family Mustelidae; genus Mustela; species Mustela nigripes. The sequence goes on along the minus strand of NC_081562.1, from coordinate 124,618,712 downwards.
GGCCGTCCCCCAGCACAACAATGAAGCATTCTGTGTGCTAACAACAGGGCTAAAAAAGGTAAAACAAAATTTTGCATTTTTATAAAACTGGATAAAAAGTCATATTTCACACTGTACAGTCAACGGAATACAGTTATCAAAAATGCACAAACTTCATTTGGCCGGTCCAGCGGCTTCAGCTTTCTGCGCCTGCTCTACTCGGGCATCTCCATTTGGGCCTCTCCATTTTCTGCAGGGGGGGCTCGCGTGCTTGCCAGCCTCAGCTTTCCCCTTCTTCCTTTGGGTTCCTTCTCTCCCTTCTTGGCAGGGGCCTTTTTAGGCTTGGGTTCTGCTTCAGAGAAGGAGGGTTATCATATAACTTTGCAGATCTCCGCTGTGGTTTATCCTTCACCTTGGCTTTATCTCCTTTAGCACCCCCTTGGGCCTTTCGCGTGGGCATGGCGGCCATGGAGTGGGACACAGGCGCTGGGTCGGGGGCATGGGGCACGTGCTGGCTTTGGCCAGTCCAGGGTCGTTCTCACCTCTTCTTCTGATCTGTCTTCCATCTTGTGTAAATTTTTGCGTGTGGCATGAGAAACAGATCTTGAGGTTCTTTTTATTTAATCAGGGTCTATTCGGATACTCAAGGCCCAATTGTTGGAATGACTATCCTAATCGATTAACTTGCATCTTTATAAACAATCAATTGACGATACATGTGCGGTCTATATCTAGATTTCAGTCCATAGATCTGTATGTCTATCCATATGCAAATATTACATTACCTTGATTAGTTACTTCACAGAAGGTCTTGAAATCAGATAGTTACAAGTCATGCGACTTTGTTCTTTTTTTCCCCTTAAAATTATTTTGACTATCTTAGTATTGGCATTGGATTCCATATAAATTTTAGAATCAACTTGCCAATTTCTACCCAAAAATCCTGTTGAGATTTTGATTAGCGTGGCTTTCCATCTACAGAACAATTTGGGTACCATTCACATAATTTTATTTTAATTTATCTTACTTTATTTTATTTTATTGTGGCAAGAATTCTTAACATGAGATTTACCCTCTTCACAAAATTTTAAGTGTACAAGTCAGTATTGTTAACTCTAGACACAATAATTGATTAATTAACACAAGAATTGAAACCTTCATATGTTGGTTTTCCAATCCTTTAACATGCTGCATTTCTAAACTTATTTACATTATCTTTAATTTCTCTCATTTTTTGTATTTTAGAGTACAGCTCTTGCACATATTTTATTAAATTTATTCCTAAATAGCTCGTGTTTTCAGATGACACTAAATGGTGTGGTTTTATAAAATTTTATTTTCCAATTATTTATTTATTTTAGTATATAGAAGTATAATTGATTTTTTATATTGACCTTGAACCCTATGACTTTGTCAAGATATCCAAATCTGTATATTTTTGAACTATAGTTTGTTGTTGCTGTTTTTTTTAAATAATTTTTTTTTATAAACATATATTTTTATCCCCAGGGGTACAGGTCTGTGAATCACCAGGTTTACACACTTCACAGCACTCACCAAAGCACATACCCTCCCCAATGTCCATAATCCCACCCCCTTCTCCCAAACCCCCTCCCCCCGGCAACCCTCAGTTTGTTTTGTGAGATTAAGAGTCACTTATGGTTTGTCTCCCTCCCAATCCCATCTTGTTTCATTTATTCTTCTCCTACCCACTTAAGCCCCCATGTTGCATCACCACTTCCTCATATCAGGGATCAAGAAGATGTGGTATATATACACAATGGAATACTATGCAGCCATCAAAAGAAATGAAATCTTGCCATTTACGACAACATGGATGGAACTAGAGCGTATCATGCTTAGCGAAATAAGTCAAGCAGAGAAAGACAACTATCATATGATCTCCCTGTTGTTGCTGTTTTAAAGATTTACTTATTTATTCATAGGAAGAGAGACAACCCTCAAGCTTACTCCCCACAGAGTACAGAGCCTGCTACGGGGTTCCATCCCAGGACCCTGAGATCCTGACCTGAGCCACATTGATTGCTTAACCAACAGAGCCACGCAAGTGCCCCTGAGCTATAGTTTTTAAAAATATTTTTTCTAACCTTCATTTTTATAGTAATGATGTGGCACATGTTTGATATCATCTCGCAGGTCATTTTTTTCTTTTTGTTGTCTCCATTTGGATAGGATGCACTCAAGTTCATTGCTGTTTTCTTTTATAGCTCCTAATATCTCCTGTTTGCAGCATTTAGTAAAAATGTCATTTAAATACTGCATTTTCAACTCTATAACTTCTATTAGGTTCCTTTAAGATTTATTTCCCACATCTTACCTCATGATTATATTTTCTCCTGAACCCTTTACAGCTTGTCTAGTAAATATTCAAGAGTTTTTGCTAATTTGATCATGTCTGTCTTTTCTCCATCTTTAATATATTTTCCTCCTAAGCACAAGTGACATTTTATTGTTGTTTTCATATGCCTACTAATTTTTTGTTATTGGAAGCTGAGCCTTGTAATTAGTATGATGTTGAGTACTAGATTTTATTGTCTTTAAAGAGGACTGAACATTGTTCTCATATATGCCACAACTACTTGAGGATTGGTTTAATTTTTTTAAAGCTTGTTTTAAATACATATTTGGGCAAGGCTAGTGTTGCCTTTACTTTAGGGATGGTTTCACCCTATAGCTACCTTGTGACTTTTCAGGGAACTCCAGGTATTACTCTTCTGGGGCTGAGAGAAAGCTGAACATCCCCTAACCCCTGTGGACTGTGGGAATTGCTAGCCCATAAATCCCATGCCATTCTTGGCCTCATAGAATTTTCCTCTTTGCATGTGCAAATCTGGTATTCTACAGCACTAAGGTGACCTCCGTTCATGGACCTGGATCTCTTTACCAGCATACCCTTCTCTTGGGTACTCCCCACTCCAACCCTCAACCTGTGCAGACTCTGATCTCTGTCTCCTCTGTGTCTCCATTCAGTGAGACCAGACAAGATACGTTCAAGTTTCTGCTTCCCAGAAAATGCCTCGAGGCAGAAAACCAGGCTCACCATAAGACTCACATTGTCTTTTTTCTCATAGGGATTTCACTTCTACATTGCTCCTTGTCTAATGTCTTCAAGCAGCTTTCTAATTTATGGCAGGACAACGAGTCTGGTGCCAGTAACCCCATCATGGCTTGTGGGAAACATTCCCTTTAGAAGGTAAAATTGTGAAGAGTTACATAAGGATAGAGCCTATAGAGTAAAACTATAATTGCTCATACTTTTTTCAGTTGCACCAGAGAACGGAGGTTTGGTTCTATCCTACAGTTTTATGTAATCCCAAATAGAACCACAGCAATCCCTTTCTTTTCTATGAAAAAGTCCTTAAAATGTGGATAGAGAAGCCAGGTCGAGATACTTTAATGAAAATTAAGGTAACTTAATTCTACTGGACATTTGCATGAAGAATCTGTTTTTACTTTCCATAAATTCTATTCTGTCATAAAGTGAGACTCTCAACATAGGTAGATTTTATTGTTCTATTTTATAATGTGCAGGGGAGTGTCTAGTCCCTAAAAGACAATTATAAAGAAGGGTCTTTTTTCTCTGCCTTTGCCTTTTTCTTTTCACATGATTAATCTTTAATGAATATTTTGAGGACAGACTCAAGTCTATTCCTCCAGGGGATCATACCCAATGATTTCATCCCTGTTGAAATTATGATAAAGCCAAACAACTGCCAGAAAAGAAACCATAGCACATACAGTGCCTTAACGTGGATGGAAACTCCTCTCTGCAATGATAGTTTCAAGGTAAATGGACCAGAGTGAGCAGAGCAGCTCCTTCCCAGGTATCTTTCAGTCACTATACACCATCCCTGCAGTATTGGATTTCTCCCACTTTCTGTTCCAGAGCAGACTGGTGTATGGGAGAGAATATAATGGAGGTGAGAACTTCCATACAGCTTAAGTCTTTGGTGGTGAGAACTTAGTCATACGATCATACCTAATGACAAGGAGGTTAAAACATATAATGTAGCCAGACAGCCATGGTACAGCTGCCTGAACACATAAGAAGGGGAAAATGGATTTTGGTGGGCAGTTAGTAGTATCCATTTAATTCTCCCTTCTCAGAACTCAACCTCAGGTTCATCTCTGGCATAGCAATCAACTCTGTTAATCAGATGAGTAAGAAGCGGTGCTCAAAATGGGAGGGACCATTTCACAAACTTTTGCCCAGATAAAGATTGGTAAACCTGACTTGGGTGACTTTCATCATTGCTCCTTTATGTGAAGTCACATGTTTATTGGGTCTACTACTGAGATTTCTGCAGTCCAAATCCCATGTAGTGATCATTTAAGATAGACAATAGAGAAATGCAATGTTATTCATTCATCAGTACCACAGGTCTGTGGGACAGACAGACTTGTTCAAATCTTGGCTTTGTCATCTCCAAGCTTTGTAACTTCAGGTGAGTTACTTAACTTCTCTGAGCCTCAGTTTGTGGATAAGTGTAACAATACCCAGCTTTCAGATTTATGATAAAGATTAAATAAGGTAACATTTATAAACATCGAATAGAGTACCTGAACACATAGTTGGAGCCCAGTAAATGAAGGATAAAATGTGTGTGTATGTGTGTGTGTGCGTGTGTGTGTGTGTGTGTTCACTTTGTTTTCTCTTGTTTCTTCTCTCACTATTCTCATTTCTGTGGAATGTTCCACAATACCAAATGTATATTTAAGAGATACTGATTTACATTTTATTCAGTTCCCCTACATGGTAACCCAGTTTGTTTGTCGTCTACTTCTATCATGGGACCAATAAGAAATAAGAAACCACATTTCCTTGCTGGAGAAGCAGCTCATTCCTTGAAGGACATGTCAGCGTTCCCTAAATAACAGTCATCAACCAAACTCTGAAAGAACGTTTCAGGCAGCAATGCAATCAGAAGAAAGATTACTTTTTTTGAGAAATGGAAGATTATTTGAGGGGATACACAAACTCGTATTACATAATAGTAAGAACAGCTGCCTGGGAATCTCCTTGCTAACCTGAATTCTTCCACAGTGAGCTGTGTGGCCTTAAACTAGTCACTTAGTTGGCCTGGGTCTAAAAATAATACCACTCACGTCTATCACTTGTGAGAAATTCCTATACCAAGCACTGTGCATTTCATTTTACAATCAAGGCTAAAAGAACTTAAGTAAATTGTCCAAAGTTTCTGAGCACCAGAGCAGAGGTTTTAATCCAAATCTGCTTTGCACAAAAATCATTGCTTTCTACCAAATGGGGACATCAGACTAGCTTATCTTTCAGGTTAGATAAAGCTCTAAAATTCAATGAATTTATGAATTTGGGTCAAGTAAAGCTCAAAACAGAAGCGTTGCCTGGAAGACACCACAATGAAAGCTATTTCTTTGACTAAGACAAAATTCATTTCTTTAAATTTGCCCCTGATTGTGCCATTTAGCACATGTGAAGATAAACAATGTCATGAAATAGCAGAGAGCTGTTCTCTTTCTCGTACACTCATGAGTCAGGACCATGGAAGCCAAGGAAGAATTCCATGGAAGGTCTATGAGTTTGGAATTTCTCCTAACAGAACTTTTACATGGATGACCCCCCGACCCCAGCTTTCTAGCCTGGAACCTATTACATTTATTTTTTAGTGTGTCCAGTTGTTTACTTGCCCATCACTTATTTCCTTTATTGGGCTGCTTTCCCCCTGGAGAAGGGTTCATATTTTTTACAGTTTTCTCCAAACCCACCTTTGCATGCTTGAGTTTTTAACTTTTTTTTTTTTAAACACTGTGGTCCTCTTCAGAAATCCTTGCAGTCCACTATCCTGGCATGGTCGCTGATTTCCAATATATAGCCCTTGGTTTGATTTTAATATGCAATTTAATAAATATTCCACCATACAAATCTGCAGTAGGACCTGGCAGTGGTACCTGTGCTCGAAATCCACTTGTTTCCCAAAGAGAAAACTCCCACTTTGTCCTCAGCTAAGACAGCCTGCTCCTCCATCATTTATTTTATTCTCACACGAACCAGAAAGTGTGCTGTGCGTTTTACTTCCATTAACCTGTGTGATCCTCATAAGGACTGTAGACATTAATTATGTGATCTGTGGCATATTTTCCATCCTCCATCTCCATCAAAGGAGCTGCTTATTATCTTTAAATACCTGTTTCTGAGCTACCAAGGTTTTGGTGCTCGGGGGCTGTAAAACATTTTGTTCATTAAACTGTTGTAAACCCAACTGGTGGAAACCCACATTGGGTTAAACCTCACAGCAGCGGCATCAGAGAAAACAACATAAAGCAGGCAACAAACTAGAGTTGTTCATTCAGTCAGAATCTCAAAAAGGTAAAAAGTAAAATAAAGACAGGTCTCATGGGCCTCTAGCTCGAAAGCAACTCATTCATTTATTTAATCATCACTATTTCTGGTCCAGCCCCGGAGAAAGGATGACAATGAAAGGTGTGTTTGAATGAATGCCTGAGTGGCTAGGTTCTGCTTGAGAATTATCATGCAGGAGTCAGTCAGTGAGATTTTTTAAAATCTCAAAATTAATATCTATCTCCAATCACACATCCCAAACAGTATGTGTAGCATTACCCATAAATGAACCCCCAAGGAGAAAGCAGAGTTTTCACACCAGGTTTGTACTACGTAAAACTGCCCTTTCAAGGGGCCCCTGCTCCAAAAAGCTTCAACTCAAAGTGGAGTTTTGGGAGGAGCGGTGCCATGGTCATGGGATATCCTCCATCGACAAGGGGGCAACTCAGATCTCCCATTGTAACACCAGGACTTGTAATCCGAGTTGAGGTTCAACTGTTGAACAATACTGCCAATGTCCACGGTGAAGAAATTTGCTCAGTACTTTCTTGTTCATGAAATGTTTTCACTTCCATAACCTAAGGATGGAAGCTCTTGCTCATGGTCACCACTGAACCAAAGGTTAAATTAACGGAGCAGTCATTTAAACACTGAGCAGTAAAACAGTATACAAGTAAGTGAGCAGGAGACGGAGAAACACTACAAATAAGAACTAGTGTAGCCACCACAGGTAACTAATGGTGCACAGCCTGGAATTTCCTTCACAGGGAAGGTTTCAGGAATGAAACAGATGATAAGGGGACGAACCCATCTTTCTTTTGTGTGTGTCTATTTTTAGTTTTACTTTTTTTTTTTTAATGTTCCAAAATTCATTGCTTATGCACCCCACCCAGTGCTCCATGCAATACGTGCCCTCCTTAATACCCACCACCAGGCTCACCCAATGCTCCACTCCCTTCCCCTCCAAAACCCTCAGTTTGTTTCTCAGAGTCCACAGTCTCTCATGGTTTCTCCCCCCTCCAATTTCCCCACACTCACTTCTCCTCTCCTCTCGCAATGTCTTCTGTGTTATTCCTTATGCTCCACAAGTAAGTGAAACCATATAATTGACTCTCTCTCCTTAACTTATTCCAGTCCCTTCCACGTCGATACAAAAGTTTGGTATTCATCCTTTCTGATGGAGGCATAATACTCCATAGTGTATATGGACCACATCTTCCTTATCTATTCGTCCGTTGAAGGGCATCTTGGTTCCTTCCACAGTTTGGCAACTGTGGCCATTGCTGCTATGAACATTGGGGTACAGATGGCCCTTCTTTTCACGACATCTATATCTTTGGGGTAAAAACCCATCTTTCTTAATTTAAAAAAACGATCTGCTATCTATCTATTCCTATCTATCTATCTGTCATCTCTCTATCTATCTACATTCCTACCTCCCTAATTTCACAACAGATTGAAGCAATGGGGCACCTGGGTGGTTCAGTCCGTAAAGCATCTGCCTTCTGCTTAGGTCATGATCTCAGGATCCTAGGATTCAGCCCAGAGTCTGAGTCAGGCTCCCTGCTCAGTGGGGAGTCTGCTTCTCCCTCATCCCTCCACACTTCCCCCTGCTTGTGCTCTCTCTCTCTCTCTCAAATGAATAAATGAAGTCTTTTTTTTTTAAGCAATTTGAAGCAACATAAAATATATAAATAATAATTTAAATAGAATAGAAATATTTCTAGAAATTAAATAGAAGTAAAATTAAATTCAATAGAAAAATATAAGCCAATCGAGTTGGAGGAACTCTGGATAACAGAGAAAGAGTCAGATCAAGATTGGAACGGATACCCAGATATTTAGAGCATTTGGAAAAGTTATGCCAGCTTATCAGCAAAAGGAAATCTTGCCCTTACACTTAAGCTTGAAATAAATTTCTTACATGAAACTGAAAATAGAGAACACTGAGTGAGGAAGTAGATGACATTCTTAGTCACTTCCTTCTGTAAATGCAGCAGAATCGTGCAGGGGGCTCTTGCTTCTAATGCACCTGAAAGTCAGCTAGGAGGCCCACTGCCAAAATAAAGTTTGTAGGATGTTAAAACACTGTAGTTTCAGTCTGCATTCTTTTTTTTTTTTTTTAAGATTTTATTTATTTGGCAGAGAGAGAAGGAACACAGCAGGGGTAGTGGGAGAAGCAGGCTTCCCACTGAGCAGGAAGCCTGATGCGATGAGGGGCTGGATTCCAGCCTCTGGGATCATGACCTGAGCCAAAGGCAAATGCTTAACAACTGAGCCACCCAGGAGCCCTTCAGCGTGCATTCTTAATTCCAGCTTTATCTAGGGGGAAATTCCAGTAGTTCTGTCCTATTTTTCAATTTTAAATACAGATTGTCTCCCTCTTTGGAGACTTTTTTTTTTTTTTCAAGATTTGTGTATTTGTTCTAGAGAGAGAGAGAGAGCCATGGGGAGGGACAGAAAGAGAAGGAGAAAGACTCCAAGCTGACTCTACGCTGAGCACATAGCCAGACATGGGGCTTGATCTCACTCTCCTGAGATCACAACCTGAGCCAAAACCAAGAGTCAGGTGCTTAACCAACTGCACCACCGAGGCACATACCCTCCTCCCCCTTTGGAGACTTTAGATGAAGAGCTGAGCTGCTGACAGACCGGTTATCTGCCCCTGGAGTGCAGGTGTGTGTGAGAGCATGACCTTTAAAGGGGATCCCTTCCGATAAGAGGACATTTTGTAAAAGTTGAGGCACCTAATCAGTGCTCTCCACGGAATGGGTAGGCAGCCTGCCCATCCCTCCACCTGTCTTGTGCTTAGAACACAAGAGACAACGAGCCTATGAGGCAGCCGAGGTTTCGTACTGTGTTACTGACACCAATTCCCGTGAGTGTGCCCCAACCTCCACCAAGGAAATTGTCCCAACACCAGCTGTGCTTGCATCCAGCTCAACTCTGACATCTTCTTGGAGATAGCATCGAATTCCCCAAATTAAGGGCTCAGTCTCCCAAGACTGTCCCTCCCCTTCAGATGCCAACCAAAGGTCAAGACGTCACCAGGCTATAGATCAGAGGTTCCCACAGCACCCACACCCTTCTTAGGTTTGCTTAATTTGCTAGAGCAGCTCACAGAACCTAGGGAAACACTTTACTTACTAGATCACCGGTTTATTATAAAAGGATATATTCAGGGACAGCCAGATGAAAGAAATGCTTAGGGATGGGGAAAGCACAAGGACCTTCTGAGGGCACCGATCTTCCTGCATCTCTATGTACTCACCAACCTGGAAGGTCTCTGAACCCCAGTCCTTTAGTGTTTTTAGGACGGCACCATTACATAGGCACAATTGATTAAATCACTGGCCATTGGCAATTAAACTCAGTCTTAAGCCCCTCTCTGCTCCCCAGCAGTCAGGGAGATGGGACTAAAAGTTCTGACCCTCTAATTACCTGCTTGGTTCCCCTGGCAACCGGTCTCCATCCTGCACAGATTTAGGGACTTTCCAAGAGTGTCACCTTATCAATGTAACAAAAGACACCTTTTTGTTGCTCTCAACACTTAGGAAACTCTAGGGACTTTAGGAGCTCTATGCAAGGAACAAGATGAAGACCAAATATATATTTCTTATAAGCCACAGTATCACATAAATTACCTATTGCCTTGACATCAGACTTTGAGAGCCTCACATGGCCTAATTGTGGGTTCTTCTCTGAGCTCTGCTCCTGTGGATAAGGCTCACTAACCAAACAACCCTCCTTATCAAGAAGCCCAGACACCGTCCCTGCTAAGACCTGCCAGTCCATCATATCACTCAAGCAACCCAATCACATCCTCCTGTAGGAACCAGAGGGCACCCCCCTCTCGGTGCTACAAACCATCGCTTCCTCAATCCCCCATTATTCATTCTGATTCCCAAGAACAGCCTCTGAGTGGCCCTGCATGGCGATCAAAACATGGCCTTAAAAGATACCCCCAAGTATATTGAAACAACCTGGTCACCTTCTTTGGCCATCAAAATCATCCAGACCAGGGTGATGGCCAATGGCTCTTTTGTCATTATTCTCTTCGGTGATTCTCAGCCGAAGAAAGAGGCAGCAGAGGAAGGGTCTTTGTAAATCAGCCTCATCCTCCTGCTGCCTCTCATGCTCATCATTACCCCAAGTCTTGGTTCTTCCCTCTGCCCCCCATTTTTTGTGGCTCATCTCTGTGCTGCTGTATGTGATTGACCTTTCTCATCATTTAAGCTGTTATCTTTTGCTCCTGTTATATCCATCCTGCAGGTCAACAACTCTTTTCTCTTTGTTTCTCAATGGGTGGTGATCAGACCCCCCCGCCCTGTGCTGGCATCACCTGGAATCCATGAAATGCTGAATCCTGGACCCTATTGACCAGAATCTCTGAAAAGGAGTCCAACAGTATGTATTTTTAACATACTCCCTTAACAATGCTGTGGCACCTTTGGGCTACTGACCTAGACTTTGTACATCAAAGCAGCAACATCAGTGACTCGATATCCCTCATACACCTGCCTCCAGTTGCCTTCAGGTGAGGCACAACCAGAGACCCTGGCTGCATTGGGAACCTGAGGACAATGGCTCTGTGCCTTCATTGCTGTCCCTGGTTTAACGGGGCACTCTGTCTCTGTGCAGCACTAAGAGATTCTATTGTCCTGTAGACTCCCACCTCACAGGTATAGCCGGGAAGACTAAAAATAGACCCCACCTGCCCAAAACACCTCGAATGGAGCTGCTTCCTTTTTTTTCCTTTTTTTTTTTTTTTTTTTTTTTTTGATGCTGTGATCCAGAGACATTTTTCTAGACACATGTGTTCTCCATCACTCTTGCTAGGAAGTGACACATGGGAGTGGGTGTGGCCTCTTTTTTTGTTAAAAGATCACATGAGGGGAAAAAAACGAGACAGCAATTTTAATCACACCTATCGACATCACATGTAAATTAATTGAGGAAATTACCAAATACTGTGCATATTTTGACCCACATTTGGTTTTCTATTTTCCTGGGACATAGAGTTTACTAATCCATATTCAGATTTTAATTAGAAATAAAAATTAATTTCTTGTTAATCTCACAAATAATCAGACCCAGAAGCCAAGGATGATCTTCATATATATTCAATTTCAGGATGTTCAGAAAATCATGTAAAGCAATGATTCTAAACCTAACGTTTATGTAAGAGTCATACAGAGAACTAGCATATCATAGTGTCTATGAGCTTGTTGAATTTCAGTTCTGGTTTTGAATACTAATTGTACCAGTTATTAGCTAGCACATTGCCTTGGGCAAATTACTTAACCTGTGTGTGTGTGTTATTTTTTTTTTTTAAGAAAGTATCTGTCAAACAACACACACTCAATATGTATTATTATTCATTGTGGGTACTGGACTGTACTTTCAAACACTTGGAAAATTTCATCCAAAGCAGATCTTGGAAATCTGCATTTTAAATAATTATTTCTAGTAATTTTGATGTCAGTGTCTCCTGGACCAGTTTAAGAGACAGGGATCGACACCTGTGCCCTTAAGAGGGATGGACAAGCAAACAAAAAAGATGATTGGGGTGGCTTTAGGAGGAAATGTGGGTATTCTATTTCCATTTGCCTTCTTTATCTAAACATACATTCTTTTAACACTATTTAAAATACTACTTGAGGGGCGCCTGAGTGGCTCAGTGGATTAAGCCGCTGCCTTCGGCTCAGGTCATGATCTCAGAGTCCTGGGATCGAGTCCCGCATCAGGCTCTCTGCTCAGCAGAGAGCCTGCTTCCCTCTCTCTCTCTGCCTGCCTCTCCATCTACTTGTGATTTCTCTCTGTCAAATAAATAAATAAAATCTTAAAAAAAAAATAAAATAAAATACTACTTGATCTACCACCTATGGGATTATGACGGAAGTCTTCCAAGTCAGAATCTGCCCAGGCAGGACAATAAGGCAGTGATATGAAGCTTTAGCTGGCTCAGGATAGCCGATCCCCACCCGCCCCCCTCCCCCCGACAGCCACTGTGTGCCAGGACTAGGGTCCAGAGTGAAGAGCCCCTCCTTCCAGGAAATGAGGCTGGCCAGAAGGGGGACCACCCACTTGCCCCTCATCAAGGGCAAGGAGCATATGTGGGGAACCTGGTGCTAAACTAGTCCTAGAAGAACCTGCTTCTAAGTGTGGTACCGTTCAAAGCACAGCAAGCACCTCCCTTACGGTGATCCAATGAAAGAAAGCCCTCCAACACAAGAGTTCACTGCACTGTGATGTACTGTAATTGATTTTCACAGTGGATGAAATAATTTTGTGGTTTACATTTCTTCATTTTAAAACAAATGTATCCTTATCAAATGAACAACTGACATCAAAAGATTTGTGCTAAGAAGTTATATTTCAATGATCATGCTAACAATTTCAGCAAAAGCGAAGAATAAGAAAATGGCAGAATTTGTGACGACGTGGATGATACTAGAGGGTATTATGCTTAGAGAAATAAGTCACTCAGAGAAAGACATTGGTCATATGATCTCCCTGATATGAGGAAGTTGAGAAGCAACGTGGGGGGGTTGGTGGATAGGAAAGGAATAAATGAAACAAGATGGGATCGGGAGGGAGACAAACCATAAGAGACTCTTAATCTCACAAAACAAACTGAGGGTGGCTGGGCTGGGGGTAGGGGTTTAGGGAGAGGGTGGTTGGTTATGGACGTTGGGGAGGGTGTGTGCTATGGTGAGTGCTGTGAAGTGTGTAAACCTGGCGATTCACAGACCTGTACCCCTGGGTAATACTAATACTACTACTAATAATAATACATTATATGTTAATAAAAAAATAAAAAATTTTAAAAAAAAGAAAATGGCAGAGTCACCATTTGCCTTGGGTTTCATACAATTTCTCTGCAACACCTTCAGTAAAAGCAGTCTTCATGCAATCTCACAAAAAAGAGAAGAAGCTACTTGAAATATGAATTACTTCTGCTCTCATTACTGATTATTTAACCCCAGGTACCTATTATGCCTTGATGTAGTAAAGGATGCTGCCGGCTCAGTTTAAATTTTGGAGATCATAAGATTAAGTTTTAAGATTCGAGATTCCTTCTGTCAAACTATTAAACTCGGGGCGCCTGGGTGGCTCAGTGGGTTGAGCCGCTGCCTTCGGCTCAGGTCATGATCTCAGGGTTCTGGGATCGAGTCCCACATCAGGCTCTCTGCTCAGCAGGGAGCCTGCTTCCTCCTCTCTCTGTCTGCCTCTCTGCCCACTTGTGATCTCTCTCTCTGTCAAATAAATAAATAAATAAAATCTTAAAAAAAAAAAAAAACTACTAAACTCACATGCATAAGGTCAACAAGAAAAGTAAGCAATCATTTTTTTTTTTAAGTTGGGGAAAAGATGACCATCTTACTAAAAGTAAAATAGGACAGTGCAGTACACAATCCAAAAAATCCCATATTTTCTTAGATTCTGTTGCTTCCTTGGAGTACGAAATAAAATGGAAACCAGTTACTACACCTGGACCCAACTGTAAATGGCTTTCCCTTTTGGTTTTGTCCATAAGATGCTTTTACAATTAAGCTGCTTAATGAGAGATCTCAATATATTTTCTGTGGGCAGAAGTTGGTTTCCTCCTAGCTTTGGGAGATGACTCAACGAAGGAAAATGTGTGGGGTACAGAAGAGTTAAACAGACAACAGACAAACATTGGTGTGACCGGTGCCTACTGCTGCAGACAGAATAGGATTTTCACAGGCCAAGTGTTTTTAAAAGGCATTTACTGCACTGTGTATAACTCTCTGTAATTACATCAGAGACATCCTAATGACTTCGTACCTAATTGAAGCTAATTGTCAAATAGACATCAGCCTTTGCTTTCACATTGTGTTGGGGAAGAAGTCAGAGACAAGATTTCTTTTAGGGTCTTACAAATATCACGGACCCACAACGCTCGGACCCATTAGGGAGCATTTCAGGCCTTTGGATCTGAACTTTGGTATTTGTCCTTTCTGATCTTTGCTCAGAAGGCAAAAGCATGTGCTGTGCTCCTGACCTTATAAATCGCCATGTATCTTCTGCTCTATGGTCCTACACTAACTACAGCAACCTGCCTATGAAAATTAAATGCTAGTTTGTGGCTCTAATTCCAGGCACTAGCCTAAGGCACTAGAGCTTCCAGTTGAGTTGAATCATACAAAATTGCCATTTTTGGAAACCAGGAATGGTCGAAATTCGGCTGTCGAGCCAAGTTATCCTGAATTCAGGCTGGGCCTGCCAGTGCTGGTGAGTGGCTTTACTCCAATTCAGCGCGCCTGGCTCCAAAGCCAGCAACTAAGCTCTTTGAATGTTACACTAGCATTTACCACCCTCATAAATGTAATACCTCTAAAACCCTAGGCTAAAAAAAATTACATGTGCTAAACGAGTTACTTGAGAAACTTCTGCAAAGAGAAGTTGAATGCTAACTTTTAAGGTCTTTCGAATGGAAGATGTTCACTTTCCAGAAATGCCTATCGAGGTCCAGAAGTGGGTGAACTCAGAAAAATGAAATTGATGTGTATGAATGCACACACCACACAGCTTAACCAAACAAATGTATTTTTTTTTCTTCAAAAGAGTCTCTGTGGGAGACTGTCCATTTATTCCCAAGATGAAGTTATTTTAAAATATGGTTGGTACCACTGTTGGTATCACCCTGAGAGGTATGACCACTTCTTTAAAGGAAAGATTTCTGGAGCTAAACAACTCTGGGCTGAATCCCAGGATTGTCTACAGATGTGTTCAGCAAGACAATTATGGTTGCAAATACTCACCAGTAAATGGAAAGCAAGATGGAATAAGCATGAAAAATAAATTACAAATAAGATTGGATTTGGGTAGTTAGTGTCTATTCCACATGATTTTTTTTTTTTTTTTTGAAAAGTTCTCAAATTCTGCTGTATGATTTTATGGACGTTCCCTAAAACTTGAACATGGAAGAGTGAAAGCCTCTTTGATCTGTCAGGTCAGTCCTATGTGAGCTTCTGTGCGTGTAGACTTTTTCTGCCCAGCCCCTGAGGAGGGGGAAGAGTGGGGAATGCTCGCAAACTCCCCTTTTTTCCACAGGGACCTATAGGGCAGCGTAACTGCATCCTGCTTTCTTGCTAATAGGACATAACGTTGAGATAGAAGACTGACCCTTTTTTATTTCCTATCCCTTCAGGAAGTTACAGCTCCCAGTTCAGCCCGTGTACTAAAGCTCTACTTTGACTGAGTTGCTGAAAGTACAAATCAAGTCTCCCAACAACAACGGCCACCTGTCATGGCACCTTGGCTGCATCCACCAAGCCCACATTTGAAAAAGGAATATGGCATCCGACACAGGATCTGGTTCTTATTTGGAGTGCTCCTTATCCACAACCACCCATTTTAGTCAATCCCCATGCAAATGACCGTAAATGTCACGATTCCATCTTTTAGATACTCTCAAATTAAGCCTAATTCAATTAGACTTTCGACGGCAGGTGTTTTTTGTTTGTTCGTTTCTGATCTGGAGTAGAGGGGCCGATAAATGTCCCTGCTATAACTGCGCCCCCCGTAGATTCTCTTGCCATCCTGATGGGACAGACCAGCAGTTCTTAAATGGCCTCTCTCCACACCACAGGGTCATCTGGTCGCTGGAAACAAGAAAGGCAGGAATGAGGGAGAGTGGGCCAGGAAACACGCCTGGACCATCCCCACATTTTCCGTAGAAGAACCAGCACTGTGGCCACACTTCTTACTGGGGTGTCCTCTATGGAGATGTTATCTGTTGAGTGTGTTGAAAGAAGAAGAGTGGTTGAGGATTTTGACACCAAGCCCACTGAGTTTAGGGGCAGGACAATGCTGTGAAGAGGCTGGGGAGGGGCAGCAGAAGCAGGCGCAGGAGCCAGGGTCCAGCAGGGTGCACTGGGGCAGGACTGCACCCTCTGGGCTGGCAGGCCCCGCCTTTTTCAAGATGGCACGGCTCCAGCACTGATTCTCCACTGATTCTGGCCAACGAAGATGCCCACATCACGTGGTCCAATTCTAAGCTAAGCTCTGCTGTCTGTGGTTTGTCTTTGGTGCCCCCCCCCCCCACCAGGGCCCCGGATCATTCCCCTCTGACACCCAACCGTCTCCACAGGCCCCATGATCCTATGACATCTCTCTGGATCCTCCGTGTTGCAAGGTCTCGGGCTCTGCTCCCGCCCCTGCCCCACACCCTGGGTCCTCCAGTGGGAGACCACACTTAGGTGCGCCTCCACGCAGGCATTGCACAGCTCCCGCGCCCTGATCACAATTCAACCCAATGGGATTCACAACAGAAGACTTTTAAGTAGAGCAAAATTTTAATGAGAGCAAAGATGAACCCTTAGGGTAGATCTGGGGCCACAGGGGCATCTTTCCTGGACCCCATGTCTCATCATGGCCAGGTGGCCACCGACCTCCTCTAGATGTGGGACAGCGTTTTCAGAAGGATTTCTTCAGGGGATGACGAAGCTGGAGAACACATCGCACGGTTTTCCAGCCCGTACTCGGGACGGGTCTATTTTTGTTACGGATTTTGCAGTAACTTTAAATAGTGTCACTGAAGGGGCATCCTGACAGCAAGGAGTTTGCCTTTGAGAGAACGTCCCCCTCTTTGTCGGCTTTGGGGGCGTTCTTTGGCACCAGATCTATGTTGTTATGATATTGCAATCTACTGGGATAAAAATAACTCATGATGTCAACCCCTGAGCCCAGGAGTGCTGCCCTCACGAGAGACTCTGCCAGGGGGAGAAGCAGGGTGACCAGGGCCCAGAGCCTCCGCGCAGACAAAAATAGAGTGCTAATGGCCTTCGGTGGCATGGAAGAGAGTGGGAAGTGGACAGAGAGATTGATGGAGAGAAACGGCTCTGAGCATCTGCTAAGTCCCGATTCGCTTCTGTCTCCGGGTCTATTCCTGGCTTCTCCTGTCACAGCGCAGGCTGCTCCTCCAAATAGCGAGCCTTGCTCCGGCCCGCCCTGGCCTCCGACCGGGCTCTGAAGGAGGCAGGCCGTGAATGATGATTGTCTGCGTCTGGAGTTTTAATTGAAAAACACCCCCCCCCCCCGCCGCCCCCCGAAATGGAAAGACACACAGAGGAAGTGATCTCATCGTCAGTGATTTTGGCAACTTTCAGTTTTGGGTCCCCGCGCGGCGGAACTCAATGCAGCAGCGCCTCTCGGTGGCCACAGCCCAGAACTGCAGGGAAGCGCGAGGCCGGCGAAGGAGCTCTGCGACCAGGCAGAGGTCAGGAGCAGCTTCTCCTCCGGGGTTTATCTCTAGACCCACATCTGCAGAGGCTACAATGAGCTTCAGGTCTGTAACAGGAGGGTGAGGGAGTTAAATGCTGCCCTTGACTTTGGAACTTCTTTCCAGAAAAAGAAACAAAATGACAATTGTATTACCCTCCACTCAAGGAAGATCCTTGAGAAGCGAAGTCGATTTGGGAAAATATATTAATGTGGTTATTTGTGCTCACAGCGTGTAAGCCTGCCTACAAACACTTATTAATCATCCTAATCAATCACTCAAGACCTTAGAGTAAGCTCATTAATCAAAATTTAAGCTTTCTTCTTTTGGGAAAAAAAAATTCCTTTTCTTGAGCGAGAGAGAGTCTGTGTGAATGGGGGGTTGGGGGGCCAGAGAGGGAGAGGGAGAATCCTAAGCAGCCTCCCTGCTCAGCGCAGAGCCCAACGTGGGTCTCGAACTCACAGCCCTGAGACCATGATCTAAGCCGGAGCTTAACTGACTGAGCCACCCAGGGTCGCTGCCCCCTCCCAAAAAAGCCCCTCCTGTATATAAGTCTTAATCCACAGAAGCAAAAGAGTTGATTGTGATTCTGCCTGTTGTGACGGAGATGGGAGATGTAAGTCCTCAAGTTTATGTGTTCATATTTTCACTCCCTACCTTTGATGCATCCATGGGAATATCATTTCACTTCTCCCCTTAATATCCATAGGGTAAAACCTCACAGAATGTAAGTAAGGGATTTTAGGAATTGTACAAGTCACAGGATTAAAGTCCAAATCGGGATCCATCTCAGAAGATTCTTTTTTCTTTTTCTTTCTTTTTTTTTTTAAAGATTTTATTTATTTATTTGACAGAGAGAGACACAGTGAAGAGAGGAAGGGAGCACATGCAGTGGGAGTGGGAGAGGGAGAAGCAGGCTTCCCTCGGAGCAGGAAGCCGGACATGGGGCTCGATCCCAGGACACTGGGATCGTGATTTGAGCCAAAGGCAGACGCTTAACGACTGAGCCACCCAGGCGCCCCCATCTCTGAAGATTCTAACCGAAGAATCCGTCTGCCTCTCAGAGGGGTGAGGGGAAGGGGTTCCTCTCCAGGAGGTGAGGGAAACATTTAAAATCTGTGTCCTCAACCCTGCCCAGTCAGAAGATCAAAGAATTGATGCTTCGGGGGTTAAAAGGGAGCCTGATAGAGAAGGTGCCCAAGATAGGCCAAGTGGCTTCCAAAACGAGGCCTCTCAAGGTGACTCCTGATGTCCTTGGTTCCAAATGTCCCAGCCTTGCAGGAACTGAAATACAATTTGTTCATTTCCCAGGAGCAGTCTCCCTCTCGGAGACAGACTTACCTTAGTGACACTAATCAGCGACAGTGATCTATAATCCCAAACTCCAAATACACAGTGAGAAATAAGATTGTCCAATGAACCTGAAATGATCTTTCTTGCTAATAAACACCTTCTGTCCATGTAGAAAAGGCATGTGAGAAAGCGAGTTACCATTGGAAGATGGCCGGGTGATCATGGAACTGAAGCATGGGGCCAGGAGAGGAAATGGAATCATCTGAGTGGCTCGTATCACTGCACTGTTAGAACCAGGCTCACCCATCCTCACTGGGCTCAAATGCTCTGTGATGCCTCCTGTCTCGGACTGGGCTCCCCGGAAGCAGGCCCACTCAGAGACGAAAGTGTATAAGACTGATATGTAGAATGTACCTCCAGGAACAACTGGTAGGTGAGTGGGGAAGTGCGGCAAGAAGGCAAGTAGGAGAAGGGGCGCCTGGTTGACTCAGTTGACAGAGTGTGTGACTCTTGATCCCTAGGTTGTGAGTTCGAGACCCACACTGGGTGGAACGATTACTTTAAAAATAAAATCTTCTTGGAGCGCCTGGGTGGCTCAGTGGGTTAAAGCCTCTGCCTTCAGTTCAGGTCATGTTCTCAGGGTCCTGGGATCGAGCCCCACATCTGGCTCTTTGCTCATCCAGGAGCCTGCTTCCCTCTCTCTCTCTCTCTCTCTGTCTGCTTCTCTGTCTACTTGCGATCTCTGTCAAATAAATAAATAAAATATAAAATAAAATAAAATAAAATCTTCTTAAAAAAAAAAAAAAGGAATGCAAGTGGAATAAGCTAGATAAGCATGATTTATCCAGCAAAAGCCCAGGCAGGTAAGTTTGGCTCAGTCCCCCAGGAGAGCTCTGGGCACAGTATAGGTGACACGTCAACCCGTCCTGTTACTTACACTCCACACCCAAGGGAACAGGTCAGAGCTGCCCACCAGTGCGGGTGAAGCAGGCTCTGCCAACCTAAACACAGGTCAACGCTGGCCTCAAGTCGGCACCTGAGATGCAGGCACCTGCTGTTGGAAGCAAAAACAGCGCGGAAAAGCGAGAGCACGAAAGTGGACAGGGATCCGTGCGGCTGTCCGCGGAGCGCTTGGGCATGGTCCGCTGGACGTTCAGCGCCCCCTCCCCAGCACTGTTCTGGGTCATGTCCCAGGCTCACCCTCGGCCACCCTCGGGTTCGGAGAACCTACTAGAGGCAGTCCTTCCCCGAGCTCTCTCCCGGGCTCTGAACTTTGGCGTTCATAACCTCTATCCAACTCTTCTAATCAAAGAGAACTTGGAGTGCCTTTGTTCACACGCGGTTGAACTGGATTTTTTCGCATGTCCACACATCCTTATTTTGCTCTCCGAGAAAAGCTGTATTTCATCCACAGGGATATGACCTACAGGGCATGCAGGGGGATAGGAAAGATTAGTCGTGCAAACGCTCTGTGGATCGGGAATTGTGAGTCGGAGAGGTAGAAGTCATTTAGAAGAAGAAGATAAAATGTTACTGGACGTACAGGCTTTAAAGGATTCATCTTTGACTTTGTAGACTGCAGAGAAAATTATCCCCAGGAGAACGGCCATGCATGAGCAGGGTTAACGAGGTGGAAAACACCCCGCAAAGACCCTTTTCCTGCGCGTCCCGGATCTTGGCACCTTACTCAAGTAAATTCAGGCTTGCCAAATTCCTTCTTCCCTTAGCCTTAAGGAGGGAGCCCAACTTTATCCATAGTATTTTATTCAACCCTTGTCCTTTCCCATGCACACATTTTTTCCACCCTGTAGCTCCCCTCCATCCCCCCAACCCCCTCTTTGCTTCACTCCCTGCCCTTCCTTTGGGGTAGAATCCTATTATTTTAGTTCCAGAGAAAAGTTCCCCTCACCAAGTTAAAGAAGATGTTCTTTATGAGAAAGAGACAAAATTCCTCCTCGGTTCAGATATTTCTAATACTCTCCTGTGAGGGTCTAACATGGAAGACTATTAAAATCAGCCCTGGGTGGATTTCTGTCCAGCTCGCAGGACACAGAGGACAACACGGCACCTTGAGCTGGTTATGGTAAGATCCGACATTGCTTTGATTCAGGTGGAAGATGAAGTGAAGAGAGAAAAGCAGCAGCAAGAAGGGGGTTCTTCATCTTGAAGGTGGATAAAAATAGTGCCAGAGTGGGCAGCCTTTGGAGAGGCAGCCCTGCAGAGAGGAGCCAGAATTGTCCCTCCCCAGCATGCAGGTGCACGTGCCCTGCCCCCACTCCCGGGTTAAGCAGAGGGCGGGTGTCCCTACTATGCCCTTTATTTCTGTGGCTTTGGACCCAAGAGAAGTGACCTGGAGAAGACATTAGCACTTTCCCTGATGTTATGCACAGTGCCTCTGGGAGAAGGCAGTGGCCGGCAAGGGCCACTCAGGGACAAGACGAAAAAAATATTCCTTCATCAAGATTTTAAGGCATGGTGGGGTTCATCCTGGGACTTGGTTGCCATCATTGGTTGTATGCTTTAAAAGAAACTTTTACTAAGATCATATGCCTGTGCGTTGTTGTCAGCCGCGTTTGCAACAGCCAACGGGGCTGCCTGGTGAAGAGGCGAATTCGAGGTTCAGGGTGAGGCCTCGAGCCCAGCAAAGTGGGACCCCCCTAGAGACCCTGAACCATGATGAGCACAGGTGCCTCCATGTGCGGGCCCAGTTGCCATTTCTTGCATGGCTAAAATATTGAGTGGTTTTTCCGCCGGCCATGTTTTCACCCCCATCTCCCTTGCCCATTCTTTTCCAGATGCCATCTTGGAGTCTGTAATTCCTTGAAGATATTTAATGTCCAGCCCATCCCTGTTGCAGTTTCCCTGCTACAAACCTTTTCAACGCTGTGTCCATGGTAACCTGAAATTACCTTCTATGGAATTTGGGTTTTTTTTTTTTCCTATTACGTAAGTGCCCTCCTTTACTGAGCTACCTCAGCATCTATGCAGCACCTTTTTGTGCTTAGTTTTCTTCTTCTGCGAACTGGGGTTAATAATAGCCCTCCCTGCCTCAGTGGGTTGCCGTGACGATTACCTGAGTTACTAGGTACCGAAACAGAACCAGACACATGGTAAATGCTCTCAAAAGTTAGCAGTTATGATGATAATGTTTACTGCCGTAATCATTACCCAGTACAGTCTCAGTCAATATTTTGGGATGAATGAAGAGGGGAAAAAAAACTATTAATTACCCAGAAATGTGGGGAACTTGAAAACCCGATCATGTCCACGTCCCAGACCCATCTGAAGAGTGTTTCGTCACCACCCAGCTGCACTCGAGTCTGGGTTGTGTTTGGTTAGACTGGCTTAAGGACTTCCAAAGGCTTCCATGTCTGTGAGAGAAAATCCCACCTCACGCCAAATAGGAAAGACCCAAAGATTCTGAATTCTTCTTGGAAGGAAAGGAAGTTACCATTCGTTTTAGCACTATTAATTCAGGTTTAGAGTGGTTTCTGCTGTCAAGGATGAGTCTTAAATAATCTGAATTTGAGAATCTGGGAAGTGATAAGGAGTCTTCTTCCTCAATGGTAACACTGCTTGTGTGAGCACAGGAGACTTGGAACCTCCTGAAATATTTTTAAAGTTCTGACCATAATCCTAGTATCAGTCCCCACGGATGCATTCAGACTGTATGATATTGTTTGGTTCTAGTGATTTTTTTTTTCGCATTATGAAGTTTTTCTCCTTCAAAAAGAGGCAGTCAACGCTTAGAAGGAGCTCAGTAATTTGCATTGTACTCATTCTCTGGTCTACCCATTCTTTCATAGGTTGTCGCAAACCAATGGATTTCAAGCTTTGGTCAGAGGATCACTAGAGGACTTTGCTATAAATGCAGATGTCACAGCCCCTCCCTAGGCTTTCAGACTCAGTGAGTGCCCAGAAATATGCATTTTGAGCAGGACCCTTAAGTTATTCTAAAGCAGGCTTCTTCTGGTCCCTGTGTTTAGGAATGCTATTTTCTACAGACACAGATGAATACATAGGCCTCTTGAACTGGATTATTATTAAATTTTATTGCCATTCATACATTCATACATTCATTCATTCACCAAATACTTATCGAACAATCAGGCTGTGCAGTAAAGATAAAAGAGTTTAAAAAAAAAATGAAAGAAAGTCCGTGATCTCATGGAGTTTACATTCTAGTGGATAGAGATAATTAGTAAAGAAATATACACATAGATAGTTGATAGATAGACAGACAGATAGCTAATGACAGTGGGAACCAAGTTCTTTAAAGAAAGGTCAAGTTATAAGAGACAGCTTGCGACCGTTGGGAGGGTTATGCAGAGTGATTGGAGGTCTTTCTGAAAATGGGCATTTGAGGAGAGACCTGAAGGCATGAGGAGCAAACCCCAGAGCCCCCCGGGACGAGAGCATCGCCGGCAGTGACGAAACCAGATGCTGAGGCCCTGAGCTGGGCGTGAACTTCGAGGAAGGAGCACCGAGGAGGCTAGGAGGCCAGAAGTAGCGGAGGCAGGCAGGACGGTAATGGGCCTAGAATCAGGGACCAGCTCACGACGGGCTTTTTAAGCTACAGGAAGGACTTGGGGTTTTATTCTGAGCAAGACAGAAAAGCCACAGCAGATTCTGAGCCACAGAGAGATGTGACGAGAAGTGTTTCAAAGGCTTCCCTGAGGCTTCTGTGGAGAGAATGCGGATGAATGCCAAGAAGCGGGCGGGAGATCCACTGATAAGGAAGAGTCATGCAAAAGCCACCAAGCCTTTCAGTCTCCTTATCAGAAAGCAGAAGGGACAGACTGCCGGTTATAAGAAAATTAGGTGGGACACAATGACCATGGCTTGCACTGCTACAGGATACATGGGAAGTTGTTAGGAGAGTATATCCTAAGAGTTCTTGTCACAAGGAGAATGTGTTTTCTTTTTTCTCTGCTTTTTATTGTGTCTGTATGAAATGACAGATGTTGGCTGAAACTATTGTTTTTTTTAAGATTTTTTTTTTTTTTTTTTTTTTTTTTTTTTTAGAGAGAGAGAGTGTGTATGTGGGAGGGGGAGGAGCAGAAGGAGAGGGAGAGAGAGAATCCCAAGCAGTCTCCACACCCAGCATGGAGCCAACATGGGGCTCGATCCCACGACCCTGAGATGATGACCTGAGCTGAAATCAAGAGTTGGACACTTAACCAGCAGAGCCCTCCAGGCGCCCCTGGCTGAACTCACTGTGGTAGTCCCTTTCACAATACATGAAACCCAAACCATCATGTTGTATATCTTAAACATACACAGTAATGTATGTCAATTATTTCCAATAAAACTGGGGGCAGGAGGAGGTGGGGAAGCACAAAAGAAGTAAGTCAAGAAGGAAATTGTGATAGAAGGGACATGAGCTCCAGAAAACACACTTCAGAGGTTACTGAAGACTCATAACATCACATACAACTTTTTTTTTTCAATTCAGTGTGGACGGTTTAAAGCCAAAAAACACAGTGACACGCCCCCAGGTCAAGCTTCCTCTTGAGTGGGGCAGAGTCTGAGGGAATGTGTGGTGACAACAAACACAGGAGAAAGAGCCATGAAAGAGCCACTGCCCACCTGTGTTCAGCCACCTCCAACTGAGGCTGGATAGGTTTGACCAAACAGTGCCCAGAGTGGGTCATCAAATCTGAATGGAAATGTGTCCCAGAATCTTCTATTTCCTTCTTCTCGTCTTTGCCTCCCTTTTTCTTATTTTTTTCTTCCTCTTCCCAATCATAAACTCCAATAGTCTGAAAAAAGCTGTGCACACACCTCTTAAAAATTCTCAGCAGTGCTTCAAAGTACAAAAAAAAAAAGTTGGAAATAAAAGCCACTACACAGAAAGAACCAATATTAATAATAATAAACAATAAAAGTGTGCACAAACTTGGTGACTTTAAACAACAGAAATGTATTATCCTACTGTCCTGCAGGCTGTCGGATACCAGGCTCTTTGGGTTAAAATCAACACCTCGACAGGGCTGCATTCCTTTCTGGAGGCTCCAGGAGTGAATCTGGTTCCTTGTCTTTTCCAGCTTCCAGAAGCTTCCTGTATTCCACGGACTATGACCCCTTCCTCCACCTAGAAAGCCAGCACTGAGCTTCTCTCAGTGTTTCTGTGATCGTGCCTTTTTCTCTGATCACAGCTGGGAGAGGTTCTCCACGTCTGAGGACTCATTAAGTCAACACTCTGCTCATCCAGTTTAATCCAGAATAATCTCCCCCTCATAAGATCCTTAACCTTAATCACATCTACACAGCCCATTCTGCCATGTGAGGTAACAAAGTCACAAGCTCTGGAAATTAGGACTGAACTTTTGGGGGTGGGAGAGATCATTATTAAGAATACAATATATGTTATTTTTTAAATGTGTTTAGTTTAACCTACATTACCAGATCTCAGAATTAATTATTTTAGTGAGAACCCTCTAGTCATGTCATGATAAGTTAAAATGACTGATGCAATTACGGAAACATAGATTGGAAACTTACCCCAAGGTCCAAAACTCCATACCTCAATGAAAGAAGATACTGGGCAAAGTCCTTGTAATGTTAAAGCAAGCATGAATAAGATTTCCTTAGTTTGCAATATTGACTAATTTCTTTAAAATGGTATTCTTGGGACGCCTGGGTGGCTCAGTCAGTTAAGCGTCTGCCTTCCATTCAGGGCATGGTCCCAGAGTCCTGGGATCGAGTCCTGCATCAGGCTCCCTGCTCAGCGGGAAGCCTGCCTCTCCCACTGCCTGCTGCTCCCCCTGCTTGTACACTCTGTCAAATAAATAAGTAAATTTTTTTTAAAAAGTTGGTATACCCTGTAATCTTTGGGTCCTACCATTCCCTTCACCACCACGCCCCCCAAAATGTTAAAGCCCCTCTAGTTATAGCTTTTGAGTTTCCACACATTGGGTCTGATGGAAATGGAAAGGAGTCAGTCATTCAGAACCTTCCAGCGATCCCCAGGGCTCTAGCCAACATCCAGTGAGACAGAAGAGCTACTTAGTCAACCCAAAAAATCATGAGAAACTATATATTGCTGTTGATTTATGCCACTAAGTTTAGGTGTGGTCTGTCAGGCAACAAATCAATGAAGTGGTGTGAAGATGCTGGTGGACACCCAAGCCCTAGAAGAACATGGAGGAACACACCTGATATGTGACGGCCCTAGCTCATGTCTGCTCACACCACAATGGTGGCTCCTGTCATCCAGGGAGGTCACTATAAAGCCAATGTGAACTCTGTGGGGGACAGAAAACAGTATCAGCTGTGAAATTCACCCTACATGTCTCCAAAGAAAGTAGCAGAATGGGGGTCCCCAAAACACCTTTGCACTCTGGCCAAGGGCAGTTGGCTGCAAAGACAATCGGTCTCTTGCTGAATCACCTTGGAAAGTGACCTCTGGTTTGTCACCTATGAGCTGCTTGAAAATGCCAGTACAGAAATGCCCTGGACCCCAGGTGGATGGGACATCTTGGCCAGCTCTCCTTGTGGCTCTGTGGCCTTTCCTAGATTTCTCCATGGTTGAGCCTGGAGATGCCCCTGAGTGAGGAGAAGAGTCACATCCTTAGGTTCACTCATAATAACACTTTAGCCCCAGTGACTGAAGTCCGCATTTCTACTACCACTTTGGAGAAAAACAAGATTTCTGAGAAGGAGCGGGGGTAACAGGACCCATATCTGAAGAGTACCCTGGAGAGAAAGGACAGGGGCTCTGTCTCAGGAGCAACGCTGTCCAGCAAGAAAAGGAGGGAGGACATCTCAAAGAACCTTCTGAAATAACAGGCCATCACACAAATGACAAAACGTCAGGGAAGAGTGATGTCACTCCACATGCCCAGACAGCCCCTGAGTTCCCCCACGATCTTCTGGAACAGCCCCTCCCACGGTCAGTTCCAATCGTCAGCGCTCAGCTGGCACCTACTCCAACGGCCCACAGCCTCTCTCCAGCTGCCCAGCCCTGCTCGGCCCCAGGAGGTCCCAGGACTTAGCGTCCCTGCAGAATGCGATCTTTGAAATCATCTCAGGGGACAGTGTCTGAGGAGGATTTGGACTGCTCCTCACTCCGAAATTTAACCCTTTTATGACTTTAATCTTGGACACGGTCGTTCACCGCGGAGCCGTATGATGGGGGCGGCGGGCACAGGAGCGCTCATTGGTGGAAGCATCTGCAGCCCCAGTTATCAGGGAAGACAGCGCCAGCTCCCTTGGCAAGGTCCTAAAACAGAGAGCCACGTTCTGCCTCATGTAGATCTGTCTTCTGAGGAGAGAGCCCGAAGGGCCTCCGTCCCCAGCGACCCCCTGTGTATTTCAGGGGACGGAGCTATGGGAGCTGTGACCTCCGGTAGCAGCGGGTGGAACCCGACTTCCCCGGACAACTTCTGCGTCCGGTCAGTGTCGTGTTTCCACTGCGACCCTAGGTGAGATCCCTGGAATGTTGCCAGGATGGTGGGGCTCTGTCCTGGATATCGGCAAGCTTCCAGAGAGTTTCTAGGGTGAGCGGTGGAGAAGGAGTGAGGCTAGAACCCTTGTCCTGCAGCTTGGCAGCACAGCAGGCTTGGTGGGGACACCGGGTCCTGTCTCCCTCTCAGGGCCGTGCCAATGAGGTGACAGAGCCCCATGTGTAAGAAACTATGCCAAACTACCCAGGTTTTAATGCATCTAAATGTCTGACCCCTGACCTGTGTAAAAACCAAAGGCTGTTCTAACACTGGCTACTTCTCTCTCAGAATTTGCTACCTTGTTAACGTGGAATTTCCCATAGGTTCCAGTCACATTTTCATCACTCATCGGTAATATAAATTCTAATTGTGGTACACAGGCTGTGCAATAATTAGAGAAAGGTAATATATCCATTACAGGCTTTTAAAATTTTATTTTATTTTAAAACCATTACCCAAAGAGACTTTTTTTCTCCTGGGGAGAGGAGCAAAGGAGGGAGAGCAATTCTTTGTGCAGTTTGGAAAGGCAGGGACACTGTCCGGACACGAGCGAGTCACAGTGAAGCGCGGTGCAGGACTGGGTGGGAGCGAGTCCCAGGGCGCTGGAGGCCCTCGGGGGGAGCAGACACGGTGCTGGCGGGGGCGGAGAGGAGCAAGCCTCTGCGCGACCTGACCTGTGGTCTCAGGGACTCCAACTCCAGGTCCCCTAGCAACACCAGGGACCTCCAGCCTGGAGCAAAGACTGGCACCAGCCATGGAGATGGTTAAGAGGGGAGGGAGAAAGGAGGAACGTCTGCCATGGTCACGGCCATGGTCACGTTCACGGAGTGAGTGGGCACCTGCCCCTAGCTCCTGGTTCTCCGGAGCCGACCACCCTCAGTCCCGGTGACCTTACCCAGGGCGTGGATACTCCCCCACTCCCGCATCCAACCAGGTCTTGGCAGCCACGAGCAGGGGTTCCCGAACTCTGCCTTTCCCCAGGAAGACCTCGGTTCCGGGCCCACCCCTCAAGCTTCACCACATCTGTCTGTCTGGAGACCTCCCAGTGTGGGAGGAAAAGACAACTGGGTTCAGCTGGCGGCGGGCATTCTGCGGTAGGACCTCCCTGCTCACAGTCAGCCTGGCTGCTTAGAGAAAGGCCAGAGCTTAGAATCCCCACCACAGTTTTCGGCCTTGGAGTCGAGCCCTTGAAAAACCAGTGACCTCCATTCTAGGCACCTTCTAAGTCATGAGTGACATCCACCCTGCTTGCTGTCCCCGCTGGGGACCTGGGACAGAGGACTGTCCTTCGCAGCCCCTTGGCTGCTAGGATCTCTTAAGTAACAAATCTTATGTGTGGGTACATTGAAACTGCACCTTCAAGTCCATGACCCTGGGTTTTTACTTCCCCGAAGTGGGAGCTCGGATGCCAAGGGAGCTCCCTGCCGTCTCCGTGGGTCTGGCTTGTGGCTCATCTGTCCTCACTCGGCAGGCCAGGATCGGCAATATTCGTAATACACTACACCAACTACAGGACCCCGACCCTTGGTGGCATCTCATGGTGCCCTCTCCCCCCACGGAGTCTGTCTCCCCCCACCACGGTCTTTGCAAAGCTGCTCTCCTTCGGCCCTCTTCAGCTTTCTAGCCCTCCCACCAGGCCCTTCGGGATCCCGCTCGGTCTGAGGCCACATCCCTGTACTCGCCACCTCTTCTTCTCTGAAAGCTCCCTCCTCCTGTTGGTTCCCGAGGCCCCCGCCTCCTGCAGCCTTCCCATCTGCCCGTGGGGCAGGAGCAAGCCCCCC
>NC_081562.1:124390752-124589521 GCF_022355385.1 Mustela nigripes | reverse complement strand
CCCCTCCCCCAGCGAACTGTGCCCCCCCACCCCCGCAGTGGCCTCTTTGTCCATCACGCCCCACCCGGTGTCACCCCAACCACCCTCCCTCCCCGTTGAACTGCTGACCCGACCCTCCCACCACCTCCTCCGTCCCTCTGACTCACTCTCACTACCCTGGTCCCTCTGACTCACTCTCACTACCCTGGCTTTGAGAACTCTTTGAACTGCTTTTTTTTGTTGGTTTGTTGAATGTTTCATTTTTCACTTGGCCTCAAGGTTTCTCACTCCTGAGTCAAATTGGGTAGATCTGGACACCCTGGAAAGTCTGGAAGGTGTGGATGTGGACTTGGTGTGGGGGCAATGAAGCCAAGAGCTAAGGAAAGGGTTGGACGGAGAAAGGTGTGCTCGGGTTGTGACGGGATAAAGACCAGCTTGCTTGCATTACGGGACGAAATGATGGAAGGAAAATCAGTTACAATCTTGAAAAGGTCCGACCGACGTCATCAGGCTAAATGCTGGGCTGAGCTCACCCTCCAGTTCCCGTGGGAAGCAGTGTCTGACTCTTCCATTCTCGAGGGCACTTTTGAGGCACTGGTCAGGCATTTATTATCTGACATGTGACGGGCACTGGGCAGAGCAAAAGGAGACGAGGTTCCTGCAAGCAGGGTGATGATTGGGAAATAACAGATCAAAGTCACTAGCACTCTCACAGAGGTATGTCCTGGGGCCATGAAAGAAAAAAGGTTGTCGAAATCCGACAGGGAGGTCAGGAGGGCTTCCTGGAGGAAGAGATGCTTCAGCTGAGTTTTGATGGAAGAGAGGAGTGTGCTGGATGGACCCAACTTCAGAATGCTTGCGCCACTCCCTGCTCCCCCTTACGGAAGCCGCTTCTGGACCCACAGCCCTGACCTCACAAAGATTGTCTCAGAGTCCGGCTCCAGCACCTCCCCCGTGCACAGCAGCCATGGCAAGTCAACAACCTTCCATCAGCCTGGTTCAGGAAGACCAGCCAGATGGTGGTTCTAGAGTGTTGGACACAATAAATACAGAGAGAGAGAGAGTCAGCAGAGGGGTCAGGAGCTTTGAGGCTACCACAAGAGGGTCAGGCAATGATGAGCCTTAACTTTGGGAGAGCTGCAGGTTCGAGGAAGCAGAAATGCGTGGAGCCAGTAGGCACAGAATGGGACAGACAGAGAGGAGTAGCAATGCTACGAGGGAGACCCGAACCCGTGGGGGACATAGGACCCGGCTGAGACCTGGTGCTGTCACCCCCACCTCTCTGCTCCAACTTCAGACCCCATGTGTTCTTACAAAACAATCCACTTCCTTAAGCCTTGAAATGACTCAATGAATGTAGTTCCAAGTACACACCCAGTGAAAAGTGTTGTGTGGGGGCTCCTGGGTGGCTCAGTCAGTTAAGCTCAGGTCATGATCTTAGGGTCCTGGGATCAAGTCCAGACATCGGCATCTCAGGCTCCCTGCTCAGTGGGGAGTCTGCTTCTCCCTCTGACTGCTCTGGCCCTCCACCTGCTCATGCTCTCTCTCTAAGTAAATAAATAAAATCTTTAAGGAAAATGAGAAAAAATTGTGTATGTGTGTACAAGGAAACATATAAAATCTTGCTCACTGGAAAAAAACTTAAATAACAGTTAACAAAGGAATAAATAATTAATTGTGATATATTTAGGTGTTGGACCAGGATTCTGAAGTTAGAAGCGTGAACAAGTTGTCTAGATGGATAGATGACAAATAGACCTGTAAATCTGTATATACAGATACATTATGCATATCACACACGTATATATTGACAGGGATACAGTCTAAGTTATAATGGCAAATTTTAAAATTTCATTTAAGATACACATAGCACCATGTCTATAAATTTAAAACAATGGAATGCATGTCGCTTGCTCTGGATACGGTTATGTACAGGTAACTGTGATAAGAATTAATTCAAAGGTTATAATCTAAATTCAACCGAGTAGTTGCTTCAAAAGATCATCGAATAATTTGGGAAAATGAACTATTTCTTAGCTGTATAAGGTTGAATTCATTTAATGACTTAATAAGAATTAAATCAAATGGGACCAATCGTCAAAATGGTTAATTCTTGTATTTTTAAAGATTTTTTTTTAATCTAAGAAAATGAACAGGGTGCAAGTGAACAGAAAGGAAGGAAGAAGAAAGCGCAGTCATGGCCAGGGAGGTCGGAAGCAAGAGCACAGACGTGGAGAGGAACGGTAGAAGGGATTAATATACACACCAAACAAAGAAAACAGTCTGTGGTGTGTTCGACTGTGGGACTCAGGGAGGGGGAGAAATCTAATCTGGCTCTGAGCTTTCTGGCTGTACTGATTACAGGAGGTCCAGCAAGGAGGAGATTCGGGGAGGAAGTGGATTCATCTGTCGTTGGACGCACCAGTTCCATCCACGTGGGACGTGCTCACTAGACACAGCCAGGACAGATCAGGACACAGACTAGGAATCATTTGTATCAAAGGTGTAGTTAAAGCCATGGGACAGAAGAGACCCAGGGAGTGTACATAGAGTAACAAGAACAGATGTCAAAGGATGGAACCTTGCACGAGAGAATGGCATAGAGGTAGCCAAAGAAGGAGCCGGTGAGGTTTGTGAAGAGAAACAGTGGACAACCTTCCAGAACAGTTATCCAGAGGCCCAGGAAAGTGAGCCCCTTCAAGAGAGTGCTCAGCCACGAGGAAAGTCACCAAGAATGTGAATATCTATTTACTCCATTTGGAGGTGCGAGGGGATAAGCCACAGAATCTCTTTCTTTGGCCAGTCTTGGCCAATGACCTTCAGAACTCCCTTTGCTGTGTGGTGACAAGGAATAAGTAACATAAGGACCTAAGAGCTCAGAATGAAGGACGTGAGGTGAGGTTGTCCCTTGTACATGTCGAGCCTTTCTTTTCTTCAGTTCAAGACATTTTTCATGAGCACTCCTGACCTTCACCGCTGATGCTATTCTAAACCTCTTCCCTGGGGGTGACCTATGTTCCTCCCCAGTCTGTGTGTTGAAGCCCTAACTCCTAGAACCTCAGAATCTAACTGTATTTTGATGTGGGGTCTTTGAAGAGGTCATTACATTACAATGAGGGCATTAACATGGGCCCTGATCTAGTCTGACCAGCATCCTTACAAGAAAAGGTGATCAGGACACACAGAGGGACGTCAAGAAGAGCCAAGGCCACCAGGAGAAGGCGGCCATCTGCAAGCCAAGAAGAGAGGCATCAGGAAAAACCAATCCTGCTGACACCTTGATCTCAGTCTTTCAGCTTCTAGAACTTTGAGAGAATAAATTTCTGTTGTTTAAGCCACCTAATCTGGAGTATTTTGTTATGTCAGGCCTGGCAGACTCAGACAAGAAGGAGGTACAAGTTCTGCCAACAGCCATGGCTGCCGGGCTGTGTCCATCATAAGTGTACGTGTGCACCAGAGGGGGGTCTGTTTGCACACGGGAGGCTGCAGGGCCACTGTCCTTCCTGAAACCGAAGGGAGCAGAGGCAGGAAGGAGGTCAGAAAGACAAGGCGGAATTAGGTTATGGAGATCATCTAAAAAATGATCTCTGTTGAAATTTTTTTAAATTACAATATCTTAGAGGGCCAATGGGTTCATTAAAAGGTGTTCCACATCACTAAGTATTAGGAAAATGCAAATCAAAACCACAGTGGGTTGTCACCTCGAAAGGGTTAGAACGGCTGCTGTCAAAAAGGCAGGAAATAACAGTGCTGGTGAGCGTGTGGCCAGGAAGGAAACGCTCGAGCCCGGTCGGTGGGAACGCAAACTGGGGCGGCCACTGTGGAAAACGTGTGGAGGTTCCTCAAGTTACCTACAATCTAGCTGTTCCACTTCTGGGATCCAAAGAATACAAAAACACTAATTCAAAAATATTTACACACCCCTACGTTCATTGCATCAATATTTACATGATATGTATGGAAATAAATCTATGAGTCCATTGATGGATGAATGGATAAAAAGAACATGATATATGTATAGATATAGATACGGATATAGATGAAACAAACTAACAAACCATGTAAAAACAAGCTCACAGGGGCGCCTGGGTGGCTCAGTGGGTTAAGCCTCTGCCTTCAGCTCAGGTCATGATCCCAGGGTGCTGGGATCGAGCTCCGCATCGGGCTCTCTGCTCAGCAGGGAGCCTGCTTCCTCCTCTTTCTCTGCCTGCCTTTCTGCCTACTTGTGATCTCTGTCAAAAAAATAAAATCTTAAAATAAAAAAAAAGCTCACAGACACAGACAGAAAGGAAGGATATGGGAATGAGCAAAATGGGTGAAGGGGGTCAATTGTATGGTCAATTGTATGGTCTATTCCAAATCTAATTACAAACAGTAATTAGATTTTGGGTGGTGATCACTTTGCAGTATATACAGTCGAATTATAATGCTGCACACCTACAACTTATATAATACTATACATACCCATATTACCTCAAAAAAATAAAATCTGGAACAGGAAACATTCAGATCTTAAAAAAAAAAAAAAAAACCCAGAAAAATGAAATTACAACATCTTGTCATGATAAATCCCTGAAAAATAGCGAGCACAAATACCCAATTACTTGTGCTGACCTTCAATGACGTCCATTCTTGGTGCCTCTTCAGGACAGTGACCAAGGGGCAAATGACACCGATCTGGGATGTCAGGCAGCAGAGTTTTGAGGATCTGGTATTGGGAGATGGTAAAGGTGTTCTAGCATGAATAACTGAATAATGCGCGTGATTTGAACCGGGTCAAGAAAAGAAGGGACAGAGGGTAGGTGGGGGAACAGCAGAGGGCATTCCCACACCCAGCTCCCGGCCACCCCTTCCCACCTCTTTACCTCCTGGCCCATCAGCCTTGTCCGAATTGTGGGCAAGAGGAGCCCCTGCCCCAGCTCCGTGCTTGGCAGCCGCTCTGCTCCTCCTGAGCGAGGTTTCTCACCCCTGGACAAGGAGCCCAAGAGGTTAAAAGGCCATGGCCCCCGGAACCTAGGCACCCCCTTCCAGACCGCATATTCCGGGTACCCAGGACCCTGGAATGACCTATTCCAACGGTCTCGAGTGGGCGGCGGCATCATCTGCCCACTTTTTCCGAGGGCCCATGCTTCCAGCCTGTACACCCCAAGGCCTGAGGCAGGGGGTAAGGGTTAGAACAGGGATGGGAGACTGGGATAGGCACACGCGGCTGCCTCCTCCTGGAAGGCAGCGGGGCTGCAGAAAAGAAGGGGCGGGGCGGAAAGCTGGGGACGCGGAGGCTGGTCCTTCTTGTGGGCCGGCATGCTGGGGCTCAATGTTGGGGACTCTGAGTTCCGAATTCAAACCTGACGCACCATGTCACTGCGAAGCTAAATTTGCCAAGGAAGGACGGGATATTTTTATAAAACAGTCTGTAGCTGTATTTCTCCTTTTAAATATTGGACAGAGGGTGTGTGGACCTCCGTTTGTACAGATGGGGGTGGGGGGGCAGCCGGCCCAATCTCTGCCCGGACCAGGCCTAACCACTGGCCTGTTTATTCCCCTTATTTTAGGTCATTATGTCTATATTGGTTATTTCCTCCTTAAAGCATTAAATGGTGATATTCTCAATTGATTTCTTTATGAATAAGTATGAGGATTTGAGATATTTGCCCTTTGTTTATGCATGCGAGGAGGCAAAAAGATGAGTATCCCTTTGTAATTAGCTCAAAGAGGTAGCATCTGGGGCCTCCTTTTCTATTTTTATAATCTCCCATCAAGCCACACCGTGCTGACGGTTTCCGATCCTAATACCACAATGATCACACTGAAATAGAGCCGTCTATCTTTTTTTTTTTTTTAAGATTTTTATTTATTTATTTGACAGATAGATCACAAGTAGGCAGAGAGGCAGGCAGAGAGAGAGAGAAGCAGGCTCCCTGCTGAGCAGAGAGCCCGCTGCGGGGCTCGATCCCAGGACCCTGGGATCATGACCCGAGCCCAAGGCTTTAAACCCACTGAGACACCCAGGCGCCCCAAGCCATCTATCTTAATCTGAATTAATTCGGGAGCCTTCGCCCTCCGCCTCCCCACCCAGGTTTTCCGTTGTCTTTGCAGTGACCGAGTCCGGTCAGCAGATGGCAACGCGCATCTTGTCAGAAAAGAAAAATGATTTAGGCTGAGTGAAAAATGAAGAGAAAAAGAGGGAAAAAGAAGAGCACCCCATGGAGAAGCGGAAGCCTGCGGCCCCTACGGAAACCTGTCTTCCCTGTGGGGCCCAAGTCCTTGACGCGAGCTGCGCACGGATTGGGGGACGCTGGACCGGGAGACAGAGGTTGGGGTGTCTCACCTCCCCAGGAAGGTCGGCCCGGGCCCTGCTCTGTATGCAGCCCGCATCCCCGTCTGGCTCCCGCGGCCACAGCAGCACCCCCGCCCCGCCCCCACCCCGCAGCCCCCGGTGACAGGAGACAGCTAATTTAACCTGCATGTCCTCGGCTCCTTTCCTATCAGACGGTTGCCATGGCAACCCCCAAGGCTCCTCAGCCTCTTCTCACTGACTGACCAGGCCTCCGCACACCACCGTTCTGGAATGGATGTGCTGGATTGGGGGAGGTCTTCATGAAAGCACGGGTTGACCCAGCTCTAATGCTACACAAGGACAGGGCAGGTCAGTGAGGTGGTACCGAATAGAAAAGGGACAGTCGCTATCAGAAAGGAGGGGACGAGGACAGGGGCCGTGGTGGGCGCGGAGGTGATCTCGTCCGTGGTTATTTGCTCAACTTCCAGAAGGAAAAGGCCCGCATTGCAGTCAGGGGCCGGTTCTCCCAAATCGCGGGCGCATTTCAGGAGGGGCAGACCAGTGCAATTCCTGTTCTGTGTTTTAAGAAATATAGAAATGGAAGATGGTTTTACCTATTTAAAAGAAGAAAAAAGGAAAAACAAAACAGAACAAAAACAAACAAACAACAACAACAACAACAAAACCCCTGCATTATCTGTTATCCCTGACAGCTTGGATCTGAAGTTGGCCCGCACTGCTCAGAGCGATTTGTTCAACTTCCAAAGGCTCTGTGGGCGACAGTCAGCCCGCCTCCTGGTCCCCCTGTCCCTGTGCAGTCTTTCGCCTTCATTGTGGCCTGAGGCTCGGGGGATTTGCTTCTAATGACTGGAATACAGAAGAAATGGTGGCGTGTCCGCTCTGAAATGAGGGTTACAAAATCATGTTGTGCCTCGACTACTCTTTGTGGCTGGGAGCACTAAGGGCCAGGCCACGAGGACACACAGGGAGGATGATGGAGAGGCCTTGTGGCAAGGGACTGAGGTCTATGGGGGCCCTGAAAAGAGCCTGGAAGGGCACATGCTGCTCCCTGAGCCAGAGGACCCAGCTAAGCCACACCTGGCTCCTAGCCCACAGCAGCTGGGGCCAATGAACAGCTGTTGTTTCCAGCCACTACGTTTTGTTACACAACAATCACTCACTCATCCAGCCATTTGTTTTCCTGCTTCCAGAGTCTAGATTGTGGTTCCAGGTACATCCTGGAACCTGGTACATCATCGTCGTTGATGCTGGCCTTCGCCTCTTATGGCTGTGCAATCTTGAGCAAGTTACCTGGTTTCTCTGGGCCTCAGTTTTCCTTATCTATAAAATGGGTTAATTCTTATAAAGGGCTTAGAACACACCTAACTCATAGAAAATGCTTAGTAAAGTAGCCATTACAATTTCTGAATACAAATTACTTACATTTCTAGATACATAATTTCCTTTTTATCTGTATCTATAATTTGTCTTCTTTAATCATTGCCCATGAAATGTAATAATAACTCAACATGTGAGAGCGCTGTAGATCTTCTATGAAAACATTCAGACGAGGGGCACCTGGGTGGCTCAGTGGGTTAAGCCACTGTCTTCAGCTCAGGTCATGATCTCAGGGTCCTGGGATCGAGCCCCACATCAGGCTCTCTGCTCAGCAGGGAGCCTGCTTCCCTCTCTCTGCCTGCTGCTCTGCCTACCTGTGATCTCTTTGTCAAATAAATAAATAAAAATCTTAAAAAAAAAAAGAAAAGAAAATGTTCAGATGCAACCTAAGCATGGCAACCAGGCATTGTGACCCCCATGTCTCTGTCACTCTGTGAACTCTGTCCTAAGAACTCTGCCTATGTCTACAGAAGAGCAGAAGCCATATCCTGACCAAGCTAACATTTCTTTTCTTTTAAAGATTTTATTTATTTATTTATTTGACAGAGAGAGAGCACAAGCACCGGGAGCTCCCGGTAGGCTCCCCACTAAGCAAGGAGCCCGATGAGGGACTGGATCCCAGGACCTGGATCATAACCGGAGCCGAAAGAGGACGCTTAACTGCCTGAGCCACCCATGTGCCCCAGCTAGCATTGCTTTGAAATGCAAAGTGGAAGTTACCTTTTATGTAGAAAAAAAAAGAAGATAAAGTGAACCCTGAGCTTGTGTCTTAAAGCAAGAAACAAGGCAAAGATATTGAGGCAGGAAAAGGGAAAGAAGGAAGATAGAGCTATGGGGACCTAGATAATCTGAAATTCACAACAAAGGCAACGTGCCTCAGTGAGAGTATGCATTTTAGGCGATGATCCATGGCAAGCAGACCCACAGGTGCAAGGGAGCACCCTTCTTTGGTAGAAGGAAAATCTACAGTATGGGATGAAATAGAACAACTGGAAAGAAATGAGGCTTTGGGAGAACTTTCTGAGAAACACAGTAAGATAGGAGGAGCTAAAGCTGTCAAATAAGAGAGGCATGGAGAAGAAAGAGTTAATGGCAGGAATCCTGAATATTGGAGGAAACCATCTTGGGACATGGTAGCACCAGAGAATACTGGGGCTGTCTCAAATACCAAGCTTCAATGTCCGCGGGAAGCATCCCATGGATGTCTTGGCACATAGATGCATATCACCCGTCATGAAGCTCACCTGAGCTTGGTGACCAGAGTTTTTACTAGGGTTTCATTATGGAAGTGTGATTAACTCCATCATTGGCCATACCTCGAACACAGTCTCCAACTCTCTTCCTTCCCCTAGAGATTGGGCTGATATCAAGTGGTTCAAAGCCCCAGCCCTGTTGGGTTTCCTGGTATGGCTGGCCCTATCCTGACTCATCTCATTAGCACAAACTCAAGTTTGGTCTACGGGGCCCAGTGTGAGTAACAAACACTCCTATCACTCAGGATTCCAAAGATGTAGAGGTTCTCTCCCAGGGAGCAGGGAGGGAGAGGTATCTGAAAAATTATTTATACAACACACTGGCTATGGTAGGAGATTGGCAAAACTCAGTTGGTCAGGGAAGGTAACAGTTTGGGGACAGATCTATCACAGGAGATGTTGGAGAAGTTGAACAAATAAGGATTGAAATAATGGAGTCCTCATGGGGATTTGGAATAGCTTGGGAGATGTGAGATATTTAGGAGATGAACACAGCACTACACCCATGCAGTGGGTGTAGCAGTGCCCTGTGCTAGGCGTTGTGCCAGATCCAGAGGGAGTGGAAAACACATCTCCTGGGTCTCTGGTCAAAGAGAGAGACCAGTAAGTAGGTAATCCCCAGGAGGGATGAGCCCTGTATATATGTGAAGTGAGTTCAGAGAAGGACGGGCGCGTCTTCTCAGATGCCAGCTCTACACTTTCAGGGTTGGCATTAAAAAATAAAACCAGGGGTGCCTGGGTGGCTCAGTGGGTTAAAGCCTCTGCCTTCGGCTCAGGTCATGATCCCGGGGTCCTGGGATCAAGCCCCACATCGGGCTCTCTGCTCAGCAGGGAGCCTGCTTCCTCCTCTTTCTCTGCCTGCCTCTCTGCCTTGTGATCTCTCTCTGTCAAGTAAATAAATAAAATCTTTTAAAAAATAAAAAAAAATCAAAAATAAATAAAACCAGCAGCTGTGTCTGCTCACCCCTAGTGTCACCTATAATGTGCATCCATGACAGATAAAATCCGGGGACTTAATGAAGTTTGTTCCCCCCAAAAGCTAGAAAATCCTAAGAGAACATATATTAGGTGCAGACTGCAAATTTGGGCATTTGCGGCTGTTGATGACAATGATTTGTTGCTAATATTTAGCAATCATTTACAGTGCATTGACTGAACACACCTATGAGGCAGGTACTGTTAGACCCATTTTCCAGCTGGGAAAATTAAGGCACAGGTAGGTCAAGCAGCTTGCCCAGCCACACTCAGGTAGTCAAGGCAGAGCTGGGATAGAAAATTCAACAGTCAACAGAGCCTGTAGTCTTCGCCAGTGGGGGTTGTAGACTTCGGTTTACTATTCTAAGACTCAAGCTCCTTGTAACCTCCAGCCTATTCTCTGCTCTTTGCAGAATCTCAGTCAAAAAACCAGGGCATCACCCTTTTCCTTAGGGCCGTATCTGAGTTTGTTAAGGGACTTTGAAAGGGCTCTTGGACTCAGGAGGCCACCGAAACCCAATCCTTGCCCAGCAAACCACTCAAGCTGCTGCTGCTTTGTCCCCACACAAGCACGACTCAGGTTTATTTCGGATAAGCCCCTTGTATGGGCAGGGGGCCAAGGGGAAACTAGATGCCCAAGACCGGATCTCGCTCTTGATTGAGCGGATTTAACATGGTCGGTTGGGACCAAGGGGGCACACACGTTGCAGCCAGGATCACGGGCTCCGTGTGTCCGAGTTCGGCCCAACCATGCCCACGCCAGACATGCCAAGGACAGGCCCCTTATCCTGAATTTTCATTTACACCCGAAGAACAAGAGGCCCCTCACCAAGGTTTTGCTTCAGACCATCCAGGCCCTGGATAGGTACAAAAGCTTTTACTGAAAGACTTTTCAGTTTAGGTTTTCCCCCTGAAGGTTGGGGGTATTCTCGAGATTTTGAAACCTGAAGGACTTTGAAAGGCAATGGTTAGCGTCTAGTGGCCACGTCAAGGAACTGTGCATTTAGTAGGCTTGATGCTTGAACAGAAGATGAAGTCTGTGAGGGTAAGAATAAAACCGTTCTTTAAAATATTTTATTCATTTATTTATTTAGAGAGAGCGTGCATTCGGGTGAGCGGGGTGGGGAGGGACAGAGGGAGAGAGAGAATCTCAAGCAGACCCCTTGAGTTCAGAGCCCCATGCAGGGCTCCATCTTACAACCCTAAGATCATGACCTGAGCCAAAAATCAAGAGTCGGATGCTTAGGGACCCAGCCACCCAGACGCCCCAAGAATAAAAACTGCTTAAAATATGCCACATCCTGAGCAGGGAATGATGTGGCAGTTAAAAAAGTTGACTGGGTCTTCGAGAAGTTGTATTCATTGCCTAGGGCTGCCCTAACACAGTCCCATGGGCTACGTGGCTTACACAACAGAAATGGATTTCCGCACAGTTCTGGAAGCTAGAAATCTGAGATCAGGGTGTTGGTGGAGATTTCCCTCGGATGCCTCTCTCCTTGGCTGGCAGACGGCACCTCCTTCCTGCATCTTTGCACAGTCCCCCTCTTGTGCCTGTCCATGTCCTCACCTCCTCTTGTTATGACTCCAGTCCTACTGGGTCAGGACCCAAAATAGTGACCCCATTTCAACAGAATTAACTTATTCAAGACCCCAGCTCCAAATAGGGTCACCTTCTGAGGTTCTGGGGGTTAGGACTTCAGCATTTCGAGTTTCAAGGAATATAAGTCAGCCCATCGTGGAAGCTTAGCTCACACTGGAGCACAGAGAAGGTGGAGACAGAGAGGAAGGGGAAGAAATGCACATAAATTTCTAGAAGGGAAGACTCATGAAATGGGCTGTAACCAGACCAAAAGAAAGTTTAATTTGCTCTTAATTAGAAGAAAAGACACCAGTTACGGGGAGAACAGATAGTAAGGAGCTCCCACCTGTTTCTGGGTGATTCACTAAGAAAAGTTTAATTTCAAGATTTTAGGTCTTCCTTCATCTGTATTCTGCTTGTCGTGGCAGCTGATAGTACACCCACATTTCAAGAGGACCCAGAATATATCTGTTTCTCCTGCGACTAGAAAACTCTATCTTTAACCTTCTATTATGAGGCAATCAATCAAAACGGAAGAGATGTGAAAGTTTCCCATCTTATCTCCGTGGGGGCACAGCTTTGCCCCTGAACCTCTCTACCTTGATTCCCTCATCTCTAATAAAAGGAGATATCCTGAATGATTCCACAATTCTATTATTTAGTGGGGTTGGACTCAAATCTACTTATGACTCTAGAGAAAATTGTTTCATGTATGTTTCATCATGACTATTTATAAAATCTGAATACCAAAGGAGGATGAATGTCCACAAAGAGAAAAAAAATTAGAAAAATTAGAAAAATAACCAAGAGAGACACTGCGTGTATTTTTTATTCACATGAATCACGTCCTTAAGGCGATGACTGCCTGTGTTAGCTCACCAGGGCTGTGATCACAAAGACAGAAATGTATTGTCTCACCCGTTCCGGAGGTCAGACGTCTGAGATCAAGGTTGTCAGCAGCATTGATGGCTTCTGAGGACCCTAGAAGAGAACCTGCCCCAGGTCGTTCTCCCAACTTCTAGAACCCATAACACTGTCCATCAAGGGATTTAAAAAATAAAATACTTCATTTTTCTACCGCTTTCAAAAGGAAGATACAGTCTTTGTCAACGTGGACCTGTATTTTCTGCAATGACACTTTAACCAATAACTAAATCAGAAGCAATTAAAAAAAAATAACAAACCCTAAGCCAACTAAAAGAAGAATCCTGATTATAAAGTGGATCCCACTTTATGGGTTTATGAAATCTGCCTCTAGAAGTATCTCGGTCCTTTGAGCATATCTGTTCTTCACCTCCTACCCAGGTTATGTGTTAGGTTTAGAAGTTATTTCCAGAACGCCTTCCACTTAAGGAATCCTTCAGGCAACAACTGTCTAGTTGAGACCATCTGTGGCTGATTAAGGTGTTGATGGGACACCTATAAGGAAGAGAGGCGAGTCTCACTGGTAGCACAAAGCAGGCACAATTGAGATGCGCCCCATAAAACTAAGAGAAACATCCCTGATTCTTGTATAGATGTGGCTGGCACCCTCCAGAGTTCATATTTAGAAATAAAATATATTTGTATTCCTCATATATCTCGCAGTAAACATTGCTAGCCCTACTTTCTTTAATTCTGCTTCCCTTTTAATTAGCTTCTACCGAGAATAATCTTGCAAGTAAATGCATGTCACAGTAGTAACTTTTCCCGATAATGTAAAAGCAAGGTGGCCACAAAGGCATCCCAGAATTTAAGAAAACTGTAGTTGAATACAGACCTTTAAAAGATAAGCTCTCAGTTGGCCTTTGGAGATAGTCCTTTAGCTCGTGTTTGAAGTGATCTACTATTCTGAACATTGAATACATATTAAATTAGAGGCATAACATTTTAAAAGGAGGTTGGAAAAAATCTCATTAAACCTCACCTGGTTAGCGTCCTCAGAGTAAATCAATGCAAATGAAAAAAAAAGCCTGTGTAGGGGGCCATATAAAAGCCATCTTTTAGAGCTGTGGGGACATCTTGTGGCCAATTTTAGTATGGATTTTTTAAACACTCGCAGCTTTAACTCAACAAATAAATACAGTGAATGGTTACAATGTGTTAGTAATTGTGCCCTATACAGGGGACGCAAAGATGGATAAAAACATAAATTGTGGTTTGAAAAAGCTATCGGAATGCAAAGGGACTGAGCATTTTCATATGGTCAGGCCTCATTTTGTTTACGGATACACAAGAAACGCAGGTATCTTATAAAAAATTTTAAGGTACAGATGGAATGAACATCTGTGTTTTTGCCTCTCCTTCATACACCCACGTTCCTCCCCACCTCGGTTCAGATTTGTTTTGGAAGACATTCCCCACTCAGCCGTCATCCATATGTTATGGAGGATCGTTGGCCAACCCCTCTGGTTTCAGGCCTCTCTAGTCCTCATAGTCTCTCAGGATCACAGGACCAGACTAGGTAAAAGTCGTTCACTTCCAGGAGTGAACTTCTGTTTAAGCTCTGGAAGCAAAGATGACCTCTTTCTGCAGGTGACTTGTCAGCCTAAGCTGCTGTTAACCAGTAAAAAGGGGTGGTCCTGTAAGGAAACCAACTGAATTCATGAAAAAGATAAGCATAAGAAGAGAGAAAAAATAAAAAACAACCGACTAATGCAAAACTATTAACAACCTTCAGGTACATGGATAGATTGACAGACAAATATATGAACATAAACACAAATAAATAAAATAGATGCAAATGTGTTTATTTATTTATCATTTATTTTTATTAAACAGTGCTAAGACTTAGCTTTCCTGGCTAACCACAACGTGAAACATTTTCCACATACTTGGATGTCACCCTGCTCTGTACGTAAAGGTTGCAGAATGTTCTATGCTATAGAGGCAGCATAATTTATATAATTGATTGTCATTTGCTGGGCATTTTGAACATTGAGTCTGTTGGCAAACTTTGTAGCTATCAACAATGCTGCAGTCTTTCCTGCTTCCCTGAAAAATTGTTAGAGTATTTCCTTAGAATTGGAGATAATTTTTTAAGTTCTTAGACAGACCCATCACAGGACCCAGACATTCCACTCCTGAGGACAACCCCCCAATCAATAAGAACATACTTTAGAAGTCTTTATGAAGAGCACCTGGGTGGCTCAGTTGGTTAAGCAACTGCCTTTGACTCAGGTCATGGTTCTGGAGTCCCAGGATCGAGTCCCACATCTGGCTTCCTTTTAGCAGGGAGTCTGCTTCTCCCTCTGACCTCTTCCCTCTCACTCTCTCACTCTCTCTTTCTCTTTCTCTCTCTCTCTCAAATAAATAAATACAATCTTTTTTGAAAAAAGAAATCTTTACAAAGATTTATACATGAATGTTCATAGCACATTTTTTTTTTCATCATAGCACCAACTGGAAACAACTTCGCCATCCATCTGTAGTAACAATTTGTGGTGCCTCCTGGTAATGGACGGCTACTCAGCGATACAAGAAGCCACCAATTCACACACCACAGAGATGAATTTCAAAATCATTATTCTGAGTGAAATAGTTCATCACAGAAGAGAACATACTATAGGATTTCCTATATGCAAAATTCTATTAAGTACAAGCTAATCTGGAGTGCCCAAAAAAGATCAGTAGTTGCTTGGGACCAGGAGTGGTGAAGAGAGAGCCTGTA
Source organism: Mustela nigripes (assembly GCF_022355385.1). Classification (NCBI taxonomy): domain Eukaryota; kingdom Metazoa; phylum Chordata; class Mammalia; order Carnivora; family Mustelidae; genus Mustela; species Mustela nigripes. The sequence continues at coordinate 124,574,411 of NC_081562.1, read as the reverse complement.
ATGTGGCATGAAGAAGTCTGGAAATCTGTATCTTGATTGTGGTCATATTTTCATGGGTGTATCCATGTTAAAACCCATGAACTTTACACTTGAAGTGGAAGCGACTTGTACTTGAATTATACCCCAATGAAGCCTAATAAAGCTGATAAAACAATTTAAAAACAAAAAACATCTGCTGCTTGCAAGTGTTTCTTTTAAAGTGTATATAAATCTTGAAGTATTAGCATGGAAAAATTTTTCTGTGAAAACACCAAAGGAAAACAAAATCATAAAATATGGATTCTAAGGCAAGAAGCATTATTTAGAGAAAAAGAAATATTTCATAATGATAGAAGAGTCAATACTTCAGGAAGACACAATTATAAATTGATATGTGCTTAATATCATATTTTCAAAATATTTAAATGATATAAAACCTAAAGATAAATTACTCAAATTTACAATCATATTTGAAGATGTTTATCATTCACCCTTTTCCCCATAAAAGAAGACCAAAAAAAAAAAAAAAAAAAAAAAAGTAAAGCTATAAAATGTTGAAACAAAGTGATTAAACAACTTGAGTGATTTGGCATTTATAAAATACTGCTCCAGAAAATTTCATTCATTTCAAGAGCACCCAGAGTAGTTGATTAAATTGCCCTTTTGCTGGTCTGTAAGACAAGTCCCAGTATGTTTTAATGAATTAAAATCGTAGGGAGTGTGTTTTCTGACCGCAGCGGAATTAAGCTAGAAATTTATTACAAAAAGATAATTAGAAAATCCCCAAGTGTTTAAGATTAGATGATATATTTCTAAATAACCATAGATCGAAGTAGAAATAATACTGGAATTTAGAAAATAATTGAAGAATAATAAAAATACAGCATTCCAAAATGTGCAATACAGATAAAACTCTACTTAACAGGCCTTAAAGAGAAATATTAAAAAGAAGAAAGGCTGAAAATAAATTAATTTGGGGCTTTGGTCTTAAGATAGAAAAAGAACAAGCAAATTAAAACGAAAGAATGTGGAAGGTAGAAAAATATAAAGAAAAGAGCAAAACTTAATGATAACAAAGTACAATAGATAATTAACGAGACAAAAGTCTTTGAAAAGACTAAAAACAATTGATAAATTTTTGGCAAGTGCGATTTTTTTTTAAAGAAAAAGCATCATGAAAACACAGAAACATGGAAAGAGACATGAATCTAGACTCTATCCTAAAAAGGTACAGCAACAGATTATAGTCAAAGTGTAAAAATTAAGGTATTTATGAGACAATTGGAGATTCAAGCACTAAACATTGGATAATCAAAGAACTGTCACCATCTTGTAAGTGTGGTGATGATAATGCAGTTACCTAACTGCACGCACGTGGAGATGGGTTTCATGATGCAACTGTATGGGGAAAATCCAATGTGTGGGATCTGCTCCAGTATGTTGGAGTGAAGCTAGTGGTGGGTGCCTGGAAAGGGCTCTGCACTGCTGGTTGATGGTGGGGGGAGGGATGTAATAGGTACATGGGATTCATTAACCTACACCAGCTACATATGTGATATTCAAAAAATTCCATAATAAGCAAACTCCTAAAAAAAAAAAAAAAAAAAAACAAAAAACCCTATGAACCAAACTGACACAAGAAACAGGAAAAAAATATTCTTATATGTATTAGAGAAATAAATCTATAAAACAAAATTTTTTGCCCCCCAAAACAAACCAAACCATTGATGAAGATGACTTTACTTAGAAGTCCTTCCAAGTGTTTACAATTAACCAATCTTACATAGATTTCTCCAGTGAATAGAATGAGTGAGAGCAGAAGCACCTGGGTGGGCTCAGTTGGTTAAGCACCCAACTCTCAGGTCATGATCTCAAGGTCATGAGATGGAGCCCAGCATCGGGCTCTGCACTCAGCACGGAGTCTGCTTGGGTGTCTCTCTCTCCCTCTGCCCTCTCTCTCTCAAATAAATATACAAAATCTATTTTTTTAAACAAAGAAGGAATTAGAACAATTCTCAGTTAATTTTAGGAGACTCGTAGAATTCTGATAGTAAAACCTAACAAGAACAATATAAGAAAGGAAAATCAAACATAAATCAGCTTCAAGATGCAAACATTTTTAAAGAATTCAAAAACCTAACCTAGCAATAATTTTTAAAGAAAGAAAAAAAGAAAACAAGTTGAGTTCATTCTAGGAATGCAAGATTGCTTTACCACTCAAAAATCCATTACCAAAAATAAATAATAAAAAATCCATTACTTCATTAGGAGAATAAAGAACAAATATTATGGCCATCCCAATAGATGTGGGAAAAGGAGATAATAAAAATTTAACACTTATGATAAAATTCTTACTGAACTACTAATAGAAGTAAAGAAAATTAAAACTAATTGAGGGAATACTAAAGTATCTATAAATATCATCATACAGAATGGTAAAGTCCTGGAAGCTTTTCTCCTGAGACCAGAAATGAGACAAGGATGCCCATTATTACTAGTTCTAGTCAGATGGTACTAGATATCTTAGTACTATATGGCAAGAAAAAGAAACAAAACATATAAAAATTGAAAGTAGAGGAATAAAAGTGCCATAATTTACATTTGCATTATTAGTACATAAAAACTATACACAGACAATCCACTTACCTTATTAGTACATAAAAACCATACACAGACAATCCACTTACCTTAATAAGTAAACTTAGGAAGGTCACTGCTTTAAAGTCAACATACAAAATCAATTACAGTTTTATATTTAAATAATTAATTTAAAATAATTTTTAAATGACACCATTTATAGCATCTGAAGAAGTAAATACAAAGGAATAAATGCAGCAAGATACATATAAATAATAGACAAAATGGTACTAAACATTTTACATACAATAAGAAAACACAAATAAATTTCCCAAATATACTCATGAACATACTCAATGTTGAAAAGATGTCAGTTCTCTCAAACTGACCAATAGATTTAATAAAATCTCACTCATAATCCCAGCAGGACTTTTTTCAGGAAACTGACAAGATGATTCCAAAATTTATATAGAAATGCAAGGAGCCAGAATATGCAAGAAAACTTGTTCAAAAGAACAAAGTTGGGGGATTTCTGGTACAACACAAAACACCTTTAAAGAACGATATAATATAGGTGTGCCTGGGTGGCTCAGTAGATTAATAAGCTTTCCACTCAGGTCATGATCCCAGGGTCCCAGGATCAAGCCCTGCTCTGGGGTCCCTGCTCTGCCCGGAGTCTGCTTCTCCCTTTGCCTGCCGCTCCCCTTGCTTGTAGTTGCCTTCTCTCTCTGACAATAAATAAATAAATTAAATTAATATAAATTAAAAAAAATTAATAAATATACGGAAGAAGGGGGGGGAAGAAAACAAAAAATGATCATTTAAAGACAGTCATGTGCTCATCCTACACAAGTAAAAGTCAGTGGAAGCAATCCTGAGCCAAACCGAATGATACAGATCTTTGCCAAAGTCAACAAATGGTCATTTAATATGATGATCCACTGATTTCTGACAAAGACATTTACAAATGGTACCTGAACAACTGAGCAAACACAGAGGGGGAAATAAATCTCACCCAAAGCTTACAGCACACCAAAATTAATTCAAGGACAATCATAAGAGTAAACATAAAAGCTAAAATAAAAATGTTTTAGAAGACAGGATAGCATCTCCAAGAACAAGCATAGACTTCCTAGACAATTCACCAGATATTACGACACACAGAGAGAACACTAGGAATTGGACCATGATACATTTAAGAATCGCTTATCAGAAGACATTGCGAAGCAGATGAAAAAGTCAATCGTGGGTTGCCTGGGTGGCTCAGTGGGTTAAGTCTCTGCCTTCCGCCCAGGTCACAGTCTCAGGGTCCTAGGATCCACCCCCATGTCGAGCTCTCTACTGCCTCTCTCTCTCTCTCTCTCTCTTCCTACTTCTGATCTCTCTCTCTCTCTCTCTCTGTCAAATAAATAAATAAATAAAATCTTAAAAAAAAAAAAAAGAAAAAAGTCAGTCATAAGCTAGAAGAGTATTCTCTATATGTAAATCTGACAGAAGACTTGTCACCAGAATATATTTAAAATGACTGCAAATTAGTAATCAAAGACAATCAGCCCAGTAAAAAATGGTCAAAAGGTTTGAAAGATACTTCATGAAAGAAGGTATATAAATAAGCACATTTAAAAATGCTTACATTTATTAATTATGAGAAAATAAAACCACAATGAGATATTCCTTCACACCCACTAAAATTAAAAAGACAGAGAAATATAATTGCTGCTGAGGATGTGGAGATACTGGAACTCTACACCTCTTTTGTGGGAATGGGACACCGCCCTCACATTTTTAGAACGCTGGGAGATATAAACCTACCCTCTGACCCAGCACCACACCCCTGGGCATTTTCCCAAGAGATATGGCAGCGTATGCTGCCATAAGACCCGCCCAGTAATGCTTCTAGAAGCTCTTTCCTACCAGCCAGAACCCAGAGACAAACCAACATCCTTCAAGCAGGGAGCGGATAAATTGTGGTATTCCACAAACGGAATGCTGCTCAATTTAAACAAAATCAAAAACTACTGCCACAGATGAAACCCAAAAGCCGTGAGGTAAGTGAGAGCAGCCAGACGTGGAAGATGGTGTCCTGTGTGGTTCCATCTCGGTGACTTTCCCCAGCAAGTAAAACTCACTCTGATGATGGCCGGCAGAACAGCGGGTGCCTCTGACTCAGCGGAGGGAGAGCACGGACTGGGGCAGTTCATGAAGGAACTTTCTGGGCTTATGGAAATGTTTCCTCTTTTGACAGAAGTATGTGCTACACGGGTGCATATATTTGCCAAAATTCATCTCACGGTACGTGTAAGACCTGTGCATTTCACTGCGCATCAAATGTCCTTCAAGAAAGAGAAAAGAGAACAAAGCAGGCGCATTCAAAATAACAAAATGTATTTGCAAGAACATAAAAAACATCCATAAAAATGAAGGGTAGCTTAATATTCTGCAAAGGATACTTGGACACAGGGTTGAAGGATGGCCTCAAATGTAACATTTAGTTACTTGTTCGTTTTCCAGGATGAGGGTCCTAAGCGCAGGGGAGGAAAGAAGACAGAGGGCTGGGAGTGGGGATAAAAGGAAACAAAGAAGCAAGAGGCATGATGTGGAGAGAGGCGTGGGATGAGGTCACACTACACACCCACTTTATTGCTCTCACTTTTTTCCCCCATGCCCACAGGAGCTGCGGACCTCTGGCCTAACTGATCATGCCCTTCCCGGTTTCACCATCCATGCGGGTCTCTCTGTATTTTCAAATTACTTGCTACTCCCTTCACTAATGGACAAGTGGTCTGAGACTGTGAATACTGCCATTAAGTTACCTTTCATAGTTTCTAAATTTGGCTTATTGGAGAACCTACTTTGCCTTTTGCATGATACCTTGTATAACTACAGTTGTAAAAATATGTCCCAGAAAACAGACCAAGAGGGAACTGAGTGGAAAACCGCCCAAGCCTCTGGGTTCATCCCTCCTTGTCCGGCTGGTTTTTACTCCGGATTCCTCCCTGATTGCTTTTAACATGGACGTATAGCCACTCGTGGCCACTAGGTGGCGCTCTACGCAAAAACTCGCGCTTTGTTCCCTCCTTCCTTCTATGGGGCTGCAGGATGCCATTATTTGGACCTGTTCTCTCCCCTCCAATATATGTGTGTTGAGTTTTCCTCTTTATGGATTTGCTAAGAACAAACGTAACAGTCCTAAGCACCTACATACTGGAACAAAATATTTGTAATTCCAAACAAAGGGAACATTTGTGACAGCAGGAATACTTCACTGGGTCAGGCAGAGGGGTCCCTACTACCAGCCCTGAGTTCAGTGCAAACTGCATTCTCTCTCTCCCCCCTCCCCTTCCTCCTTCCTGTTTTCTTCCCCCCCCCCCCTTTCTTTCTTTTTTTTTTTTTTTTTTTTTTTTTTTTTTAATTTTTATATCTTCCTGTCTGTCTCTCTCTCCCTTTCTTCGCACTTTGATTCTTTGTTTCTCTGGCGCCATGGGGTTCTGTCCCAGGAGTGCAGACAAGCAAAAGAAATTAGAACCTGGCGCTCCGGTGGGGAAACCACACTGTTCTGGTGATTCTAGCCTCTTCTCTGGGCTGCTTTTGGCAGAGCCTGCAGAACTGAAGGCCGCCCCTTGGTTGCTCCCTCATCTCAGGCTCCTTGATGTTGTCCAGCAGGTGCAACAGTGGCTCTCCAGTGACTGCACAAGGAAGTCAGGGGCCAGGAATGGTTCCGGCGTAGGGAAATCTGGGCCTCTGCGCTGGGGTCCTACCTTGGTTTGGATTGTCCCTGGCTCTGTATACCCACAAGCAAGTGACCTAACTGTTCTGTGTCTCAGCTTCTTTACCTATGAAAAGAAAGTAATAATTTTACCTACTTCATCTGGTTTTTGAGTCATGAATGAGTAAAGCACTTGGAATCCTACCTGAGATGTAGTATATGATCAATAAACCCTAATAATACTAATGAGAATACTAATGATGACTACTATTATTAACAGAAGCAGACATAAAGTTAAAAAGGAGTCAGGGTTAGCAAGTAGCAGAAGAAATGACTTATAGGTGTTTTGTTTTGTTTTGTGTTTTATCTTAAGACTCTGGACTGAGGACCAAGGTCTTTCCCTAGGTCACAAAGTCCTGTTTTCTAGCAGCTACGTGGTCATTTCAAGTGACTCACAGCTAGGGTTTTCTTGGGGCTGTGGGGAGGGGGGGCTGAGATATCACTAAATATTTGCACGGTTCTTGGAGACTGGTGTATAAACTCGGGATTCTCACCTAGAGCGAGACGCACTTGGAGTTGTGGGCTGCAATCTTATAAAAATATAAGGTTTCCCATGGGGTGCCTGGGTGGCTCAGTGGGTTAAAGCCTCTGCCTTAAGCTCAGGTCATGATCCCGGAGTCCTGGGATCGAGTCCCGCATCGGGCTCTCTGCCCAGTGGGGAGCCTGCTTCCTTCTCTCTCTCTGTCTGCCTCTCTGCCTACTTGTAATCTCTGTATGTCAAATGAATAAATAAAATCTTTAAAAAAAAATAAAAATATAAGGTTTCCCAAAGTAAACCACTGCTTCGGGGGAAACGTGCTCGCCTTAGCGGATGTTCAGAGGACAAGGGACAGAGCAGCGTTGACCCTGCTTCGTTTGGTTTCAGGATCTCACAATCTGAAACCATCAGGGCCTTGCAATTCTGCTTCCAGATGGTAAACAATGGTCTTTAAGATTCAACAAGCTCTTCAACCTAGAATAACATTCTTCACGTCTGTGAAGGGAGAATGGACTATTATTTCCCACAGAGGGAATGTCTGCAAATGAAGAAATTATTGCCTGGGATTGGCCTTACAATCTACACTTCCAGAATTTTTTAAAAAGATGAACTTAAAATAGTTTAAGGACGCAGTACCATACTTTGTCGTAAACTGTGATTATACATAAGGCTTCTTAATTAACATTCTTGGGATGAGAGATTCCTTGTACGATGTGGCAATGTCTAAAGAGAAAAGGGAGACAAGCGTAGGTTATTTTTATCACTTAAGGGACCATGTTCGGAAATCAAAACTAATATACTAGGCCGTCACACTGTATTATTTCCGATAATTACTTTCATTGCTCAAGGCTTTCTTGTCAGATTTTCAGAAACCATAGGTTTACATTTGCATAAGACCTCCTGCTTTTGTTCCCAAACCCCAAGGACATTTAACTGTTCTCACAAGGCTTCTAACAACTTGCTTATTGTTCCGTCTAATGGAGAGAGCTCGGTCTCGAACTTCCACAACATATCTGAAGCTTTCAGTGTGATGGGATATCTTCCTCTAAAATGATTTCTTATTTGGTCTTTTCTGACTTCTTTTCTGAGTCCTGCTTCAGATGCTTATACGACTTCTCTTTCTCAGTCAGGTCACAGAACTGGGGGCGACGAGGGATTCTGCCGTAGACTTTCTACTTAGTCTCCACAGTCTCCTGTCAGTCCCCACACTTGCCATCAGAGCCACCCTGTTCTGCTCTTTTTCTGCCTTAGGTTGATTGTGTCTAATGTAGAACTTCATGAAAATAGAATCAGACGGTACGTCCTTTTGATTGGCAGGGTCGTGAGGGACCTGCAGGTAACAAAATGTTCTATTTCTCTCAGCTTACTGGAGCAAAATGAAGTTGATGACTGAAAAGAACATGGAGCGCAATACTGAAGAAGAACAAGATTAAAAGTCTCATGCTTCGGAGCGTCTGAGGGCCTTAGTCGGTTAAGCTTCTGACTCTTGATTTCAGCTCAGGTCCTGATGTCCTGGGTTGTGAGAGGGAGCCCCCCCACCCCTCAGTTGGGCTCTGGGCTCTGGGCCCAGAGTCTGCTTGAAGATTCTCTCCCTCTGCCCCTGCCCCCAACTCAAGCACATGCACCTGCTCTCTCTCTCTCTCAAATAAATAGATAAATCTTTAAGAAAAATGAACTAAAAATGGATCACAAACCTTCGTGTAAATAGAAAACTGTATAACTTCTAGAAGAAAACAGGAGAGAAAATCTATATAATCTTAATTTGGTAATGAGTTTAGAGAAACCACCAGAAGCGCAGTCCATGAAAGAAAAATTGAGAATTGAACTTTTTAAAATTAAAAACAAAAACAACTCTGTTTACAATAGCATCAAAGAACAAAATATCTAGGAGCAAATTTAACCAAGAACGTGAAAGATTCATACACTGAAAAATACAACACTATAAAAATTGCTGAAAAATACTTGAAGACCTAAATAAATGGAACGACATCACATATTCAGAGACTGAAAGAATGTAAGATTGTTATCTTAACAATGTTGATTTTGATACAGTTCCTATCAAAATCCCAACAGCCATTTGTTTTTCAGAAATGGAAAAGCCAATCTTCAATTTCGTGTGGAAGTATAAGAGGTTCCAAATAGTCAGAACAATATTGTAAAAACAAAGCAAAGCCGGATGAATCAGACTTCTCAATTTCAAAAATTGAAAGTCTATTATTACAAAGCTGGAGTTGTCAGCACAGCTTGATACTGGCCCAAGGATAAACATAGACAACAAATGGAACAGAATTGAGACCCTAAACATAAACCTAAATATCTACAGCCAATTGAGTTTCAGCAGTTTCATGCGTCTTCAACAAATGCTAGAACAACTAGATATCCACCAAAGATCACAATTCTTGGAAGAAAACATGGGGTTAAATTTCATGACCTCAGAATTAACAATAAATTCTTAGATTTGACACCAAAAACACAGTAGCATTATCCACGACAGCCAAATAGCCATAATAACCAAAAATGTCCAAAAATGGATAAATAAGATATGATATATCCATAAAATAGAATATTGTTTGGCCATAAGAAGGAATGAAGTGCTGTTATGTGCCCCAACTTGTATAAAACTTGAAAACGTGATTCTAAGTGAAAGAAAACAAACTTGAAAAACCACTTCCTGTAAAATTTCATTTATATGCAATGTTTAGACTAGGGAAATTTTTAGACACGGAAAGTAGACTGGTGGTTCCCAAGCACCGGGACCACAGGGAGATGGGGAGCAAATGCTAACAGCTATGAGGTTTCTTTGGCACACAGTGAGAGTGTTTTAGTTAGAGAACTGTGATGCACAACTCTGTAAACACATTAAAAACTATTGTATGCTTTAAAAACATGAATCTTATGATAGGTGGATGATATATCAATAAACCTTTTATTTTTAAATACAGCCAAGAGATAAAGGCACCCGGGTGGCTCAGTCAGTTAGGCATCTGCCTTTGGCTCAGCTCATGATCCTGGGGTCCTGGGATTGAGCCCACATCGGGCTTCCTGCTCGGTGGGGAGTCTGCGTCTCCCTCTGTCCCTCCCTCACCACTCCTCTGTGTGTGTGTGTGTGCATGTGTGTACACACACTCCTTCTTTCAAATAATTTTTTTTTTAAAAATGACCAAGATATACAAACAAACACTTCACCTAAAAACATATCATAGCACAAATAAGCAAGTGAAAAGATGCTTAACATAATTTTGCATAAAGGAAATGCAAGTAAAAGAACAATGAGGTACCACCATACACTTACCACAATGGTTACTAGGCAAAAATGGACAAAACCAATTGCTGGTGAGGACACAAAAGAACAGAAACTCTCATTTATGATTCTTGGGAATGCAAAATAGGACAGCCATTTTGGAAGACAGTTTGGCAGTTTCTTACAAAATTAAGCATAACATTAGATAGGATCCAGCATCAGACTACTGGCTTTTTACCCAAGTATATGAAAACTTACAACCACACAAAATCCTGTACATGAATGTTGATAACCGTTTTATCTGTTATAAACAGTTTATCTGTTATCAACAATTTATAAATTTTATTTATAATTTCCCCAAACTGGAAGCAACCAAGATACCATGCAATCAGCAATTGCATACGCAAACTGTGGCCCATCTATGCAGGGAAATATTAGTCAGCTGTAAAAAGAAATGAACTATCAGGCCGTAAAAATGAACTATCAAACTGAAATGAAAATAGTTCACTAAAAATGAACTATCAGCTGTAAAAAGAAATGAACTATCATGTGGGACATGGATGAATCTCTTAAATGTGTATTTATAGATGCAAAAATCCAGTTTGAAAGGCTCTATACTATATTACGCCATCCATGACATTCTGAAAAAGACAAAACTATAGAGACAGTGGTTGCAGGGGCTCCGAGGAGGGAAGCAGAGTTGAATGAGTAAAGCATAGGGCTATTTTTAGGGTGGTGAAAACATGCTATACGATACTGTAATGTTAAATAAATAACATTACGCATTTGTCAAAACCTATACAACCTTACAGCACCCAGAATGAACCTTAATGTTTGCAAATTAAATCATTTCGGTCAAGGGGGTCTTAGGAGGGAAAGAAGAATGTAACAAAAAAAAAAAAAAACAAAAAAACAAAAAACCCCTCACTCTATTAAAAATATATGAAGCAACTGTCTCTGGAAAAGGCAAGGAAAAAGATACTGACCTAAGTCCCTCTGGAAATGAGTGGAGTCTATAACTCTAAAGGCAAACAAAGCAAAGCAAAACAAAATGAACAACAACAAAAATTGTACATAAGCATTGTGCTCTAGTTAGTGTAGGGGTTTCCCAAGGGCGTACAAGTTCACAATTCCAAAACTACCATATCTCTATACTGGAATCTAGCAATGAAGTAAATAAATAGTGGACATTGGGAAACAAGCTTCTCATCATTGGGAGGTTAGAGATTCGCAAGTGCTCAATAATTAAGAGTTGGAGAGGTCAATATGAACTCATGTCTAACTTAATAGAGCTACAGCTACAGGTTACATATAGAAATATTTTAAAGAAAAATATACACCTGGGTTAGTATTACACAGAGATTTCCTGGCATCAGCTGAAAGGGTCCAGAAGCAACCTAACAGCAACAAGCAGACTAGCTCCCAGATGTTGGTGTCTAAGATCATTGTCCAATAAAAGGTTCGAAGATGCCTGACTCTAGAACTGGGGAAGAAAGTGTACAAGTTGAGTGAGGAGCAAAAAGTAGAGCAAAAAGTGGGGGGTGGGACACAGTGATGGGGGTTATACAGGTGTCAACTGAGAGCTTCCAATGGACAAAACCCAAACAATTTGAACAAAACACGTAATGTAGTATGGAGTTATAACACAAAGTAGAAATAAGTATTCCAGAGTCTAACTGATGTACATGACGGAACACATAAATAAAAGGAGGGGAATAGGTCCATTTCTCACATAGAAGAAAGTCTAAATCATTGATGCAGACACTCCCTTCTCAAGGAGGTAGGGGATAACTCTCTCCCCCTTACACGCGGCCGCACACAGTGACTTCCTTATAAATGGTGAGAGGGGAGGGGCGCCTGGGTGGCTCAGTCAGGTGAGCGTCTGACTCTTGGTTTCAGCCCAGGTCCTGATCTCAGGGTTGCGAGTTTGAGCCCCGTGTCAGGCTCCTCACTCAGCGGGGTCTCTCCTTGAGATTCTCTCCCTCTGCCCCTCCCCCTGTCCCCCCCCCCTCTCTATCAAATGAATGAAGAATGAACGAGAGAGAGAGAGAAGAGGGGGAAAGCACATGTTTGAAGAATCCTGAGAAATTCTACCTCAGACCAGTCATCAAGGTCAGCATCAGAGACAGGCCATGTTGAAAGAATGGTGCTTTATTTCTATAGCCTTCCTCCCGAAAACCCACAGCCCATTTAATCGTGAGAATAACATCACACAAGCTCGAGCTGAAGGACAGACTACAAACACCCTGCCATTTAAGGTCTCAAAACTGTCAAGGACATCAAAACCAGGGAAAGTCTGAAAAACTGTCCTAGTCTAGAGGAGTCTAAGGAAAGGAGATGACTGAGGAAAAGGACCCCAGGAAACCAATATGGAAATCTGAATCCATTATGAAATTTAGATAATATTGTATTCATGTGTTAATATGTGTTCATTAATTCTTACATGTTAAAATAGGGGAACGAATATGAGGTCCACAGGAACTCTGTAAACCTTCATAGTTTTCCTGGAACTCTAACTATCCTAAAATGAAAATTTTAGTGTAAAAAGGAAAAAAAAAAAAGGCATATGGAGATGGGCCATACCCTCTACCAGTGTTGCCAGGTTGGCTGACTTTCCATGTAACTGATTTGACTGAAATGTAAAATTGTGGGGAATTGCCACTGAAGATTTCCTAGCTTTGTGGAGGTCATAAAAGGCAGGTTTATAATATGGAGCTAACTCTTCACAGCCGTTGGGAGATGGGAAGGTGAACATATCATATAGAATTCGTAGGCTGGAGAGGTATAGAAGGAATCCTCTCAAAAGTTTCCGAAAACACAGCTGGACCATGGTGATGGAACACGAACCTCATTTTAAGGAAAAACAAATCTGTAAAAATGAGGTCCTTTGTCATGGTCCCTTTATTCTCTGCCATAGTGATTTCCATGCATTTCTAGAGTGGGGACTTCAGATTCTGTGTAGATGGTTAAGTTCGTACCCTAGGAATTTCAGTATTCCACTAGGAGAGTGTCAAAGGAGAGAGACACATATTTATTTATTGAAATAAATATGTGTCTACACAAAGCCACCAGTTTGTTTAGTTTGAGTGTGCCTGTGACTTCCCCTAATTTTTTGAGTTATTTGCCAGTGTTTAACCTTCAAACTAAATTCCAGATGTTATTTATTTCCCCACATTTCACCTTAGGAACAACTTGAATTCATTCTCCTCTCTATTTAAATTTTAATAACTTTTGCAATGTTGAAAACGGTGTGGTAACTGATTTCATTATTTTTCATCATCATGATTAATAACTATTCAAAGTTTGTCCATTAGGCAAAGCATCATCTTAGGCATGAATGTCTACTTCCTTCCTCCCCACCCTTCAATGCACAATGAAACGATATTTTATTCAATGTATTTTTTGAAATGATTTTTTAGTAGTTGACAGAAGAGCATTCAGCAGGACTTTTCTGTTTCCCAGTCAATCCTGACACAGAATTGAGATAAAGATGTTAACGTCAGATTGACAAAGAAGTAATGAAAATGCAAACATTCTTATTTATATGGATGAGTGTGATACTGAGTTATGAAAAGTGATTTAATTTCAAATCACTCCTGCTACTTCAGATCATACTGGATTTACATTTTATGAACATTAGCATTAGGATTTTTCACAAAAGATATTATGGTGCTATCACCCTATTTCAGAACTACGTTCTTTCCAACTAAATTTGATTTGAACTGTATGAATACATAAATGTTATTTACATTTCTCTAATAGCTCTATCAGAGTTTGATGACTTGCCTTCCTGTTAATATTTAAGCAAATACAACTTTTTTTTTTTTTATTTTTAAGAGAGAGAGAGGGAGGGAGTATCCAAGCAAGAAATAGGGGAAGAGTAGAGGGAGAGAGAAAATCTTAAGCAGACTCAATGCTCAGAGCAGAGTCCGATGTGGAGCTCAACCCGAGCTTGATCTCACGACCCTGAGATCATGACCTGAGCCAAAACCAAGAGTCGGACGCTATACCAACTGAACCACCCAGGTGCCCCGGCAAATACAACTTCTTTTTAACTGGGTAACCTTATTCACATAGTTTAAGAGTTAAGAGTTTAAGGCAAATTCTCAAGATAATCATGAGTTGGGGAAATGCTGATAATCATAGATAAGTAGGATGTGTTCTCCTAGTAAACTGTTGGTAGCAGAGTCACCAAAAATCTGTGATTCGAGGAAGGCCACCTGAATTATCACCTTTTGGTTATACATCTATTTCCAGAAAGAACACTGTATGTCAAGCCCATCATCAAAAGTTGTACCCAAAGTGATCTGTGTACTCAAGGCCCCAGAAATATTTATGGAAATTTGCATGTCAAGGTACTAGGGAATTATCCCAAAGAAGTTAAAGTGGAATTGTCTGGTTCATTATTATTATCAGTGACTGAGGTCCTGGGAAACCAATTTGCTTCCTGACACATTGTTTGATTTAGCCACTGAATGACTCACACCAAATTGAAGACCCGAGGCTAACGTTGCCTGCTTTAATTCCAAAGATAAGCCAGACTCTCAGTTCAAAGATAGCCTGTAGAAGTGGCTGACAAATCATGAAGACTATTAGTGAGGCTTCAATTATAAAGTCTGAGCTGAGAGCTGTGATTAAGTATGGACCAGTCCCGATTAATCACTAAGTAAGCCACTTTTCTCCTGTGCTCCCCTTCACTCATTCTGACAGCATCCTAATGAAGCTATAGAAAGGATTGGAAGAGAAACCTAAATATTTAATATTTCAGGTGGGAAAGTCGCCTTAGTCCATGAAGGCTTTCAGAGTCTGAGGAATTTGGGCAGCATCTAACTTAGAAGATAACTCGCTCCTTTAGAGAAAATGTGACTCTGTCCCCCACTCCCACTTCCCATCCCCCCGCCACCCCCTAATATGGCTGTGGCATTGGGAAGATGATGGAAGACCTCATAGATTTCAAAAGCGAGGGCAAGAATGAAGTTCAAACAGGCAGAAATTGCAGATGCAAAGTGAATTTACTGAACTTCTTTTCTCATTTTACTTTGAGAAACTCTCACATTCCACCAATTTAGAAACACATGCAGGGGGGAAAAAATGGGACGACTTCTGGGCTGTTGAAGAGCTATTACTGTAAAGTGAATAAGTTGGCTCCATTTGCTTGGTTCCGAAATGCTCCAATCCCCAATTGTGCTCAGGGAAATGTCCTGTGGATAAGGGGGAGTGTTGGAAATAATTTCGGAGTCTGAGTCCATGTGGAAAAGTCGGTAGGAGCTACAATAAGGTGCATGGAGAATAACTTAGCAAAGGACATGGGGAAAACCAATGCCAAATGCCAATTATTATTATTATTATTATTATTATTATTATTATTATTATCATCATTGTCTTTTGGCTGGTCCTGTACTCAAAAGTAAATGAGATTCTCCTTCCCACCTCACCCCTCTCTCTCCTTCTCTCTCTTTTCACTTCAGTCTTTGTTCTTTGACATCAACTCAACCAATGCTGATATGGATGGAGTCAGTGGTTGTTCCCTCACCCAGGACTATAAATAACAACATATTTGTACAACAAAGCATGGGAATTCCAATCCGTCAATCAATTTATGTATGCACCTGGGCACTCATTTCACGGGTAAGGTGAGAGTCGGGTTGCCTGAACATCTCTCTCACAGGGCATCCCTTTGCAAGTCACTGTTTCTCTAGCTTTTATGCTCATTTTCCACCCAGTGACTAAGCCAAAGCAGGTCTGCTTTTCTGCACTGTTGCCTCTTTCTGAGCTGGAATTTTGCAACTGGAAAAAAACTGAAGGACTGGAAGAACAGGGCACGTTTCTGTCCTTCTTTGAATGTGAATCTGAAGAAGGTTCAAAGGGGAGTCCAGGGGAATGAGACACTCTTTGCGGGTTTCAGTGAGTTCTTCGGGGGTCGACACAAGTTGTTGGTCACAGAGAATTGTGGGGCCCTCAGGTGGGTGCATGGCTCTGGTGTTAACAGTCGTCAGAACAACCATACACTTCCAGAATGCTTTGTACATGCCTGACACTGTCCTAGGCACCTCACCTTTATCCCCTCATTGAATGTTTGCAAAATTGTTTTCAGTAGAGGGCGCCTGGGTGGCTCAGTGGGTTAAGCCGCTGCCTTCGGCTCAGGTCATGATCTCAGGGTCCTGAGATCGAGGCCCGCATCGGGCTCTCTGCTCAGCAGGAGCCTGCTTCCCTCTCTCTCTCTCTGCCTGCCTCTGTCTGCTTGTGATCTCTCTCTGTCAAATAAATAAATAAAATCTTTAAAAAAAAAATTGTTTTCAGTAGAGACTACGAATCTACCCATTTTACAGAAGAGAACGCTGAAGCACATAAAGATCAATAACTTGCCCAAGAGCCTACAGCCAGCAAATGACAAAGCTGGGATTTGGGGGGGCTCACATTGGTTCCAGTGGCTGGACCACATTCTCTACCACTATGCTCTGGAGTTTGTAGTAGGGAGTCTTTCTTTCTTTCTTTCTTTCTTTTTTAAGATTTTATTTATTTGATGAGAGAGAGAGAGAGCATGAGCAGGGGTAGCAACAGAGGGAGAAGGAAAAGCAGTGCCAACCCCCCTTTTCCCCTCCCCCTGCTGAGCAGAGAGGCTGACACGGAGCTCCATCCCAGGACACTGGGATCATGACCTGAGCCAAGGGCAGATGCTTAACCGACTGAGACCTCCAGGCACCCAGGCACCTCAAATGGTTCTTTCAATACCTATTTTTTGAGAACTGGGTCAGGCACTGGGGATACAAGTAGTAAATCAAAACAAATATTGTGGAATGTCAGAGTTTCTCAAAGATGACTAGAATTAACTGAATGCCGGTGTTCTAGGTAGCCCTGAATGATGGCCCCGGCCAGCCAGCCCTCCTGTTAACCAAGACCTTGTGGATTCCTCTCCCACACTGAATGTGGGATGGTCCTCTGAGACTCCACCAGTCCCAGGCCTGACACATAAAAAGGCCTGAAAGTTTCTATTTGTGCATCTTGGGGAGGCCTAAGCCCCTATGTAAGGACTTCCTGCTCTGCTGGAAGCAGCATATGGAGAATAAGCCCTGAGACTAGGTGGAGACAAAGGGGCCCCAGCTGCTCCAGGGCCCCAGCTGAAGCAGCTTTCCAGTCATCCCGGCACAGGGACCGGGTATAGGAGGGAATCATCATGGAGGTTTTAGACCCACCTGCCATCTAATTGCAGCAGCATGAAAGACCTTAAGCAAGACCAGCAGAAGAACTGCCCGGCTGAGCCCAGTCAACTATAGAATCAGGAAAGATCATGAAAGTTCTGCTCAGCGGGGAGTCCATTCTTCCCTCTCCCTCTGTGCTCTCTCACTGTCTCTCAAATAAATAAAATTAAAATAATAATAATAATAATAAATAAAATTTCTGAATAATTCCTGATCATGAGCTGTCAGAAGCCCTAGTTCCTGTTGAATCTCCATGAAGTCACATGATTGTCAAGATTTCTTCCTGCTTCCATTGCTTCCATTGCCTAGTCTACTTGTGAGCCCTGGATTGCTGCTCTGTCGGTGGTGGGCTACCTCTGAGTTCCGTTTTTAACACCAACAGCCCACGCAGTCCCGCTCCCGCTCACCAGAGCTCACACTTCACTTCCTGTGAACTAACAGCTTTGCTGCACCACCAAGTGGTGGTGCACCACCAAGTCTTCTTGTAACTGTGTCAGCCAAAGACATTTGGCCATTTGCAGCAGCATGACAGTTGTGAGTTAAGTGGAAAGGGAACAATAAGAGTAATCATTTGATTTTAATCAAAACGGTGGTGAGAAGACACAGAGTCACCATCTGGTCACTTAGGTCCTTGAGGTGACTTCCCGGCAAGAGGGGGGCGAGAAAGACTGGAATGTATCCTAGAGAACACGGAAAGGGAGAAAGTACGGAGAGCTGAAAAGGACAGATCTTCTAGGGAATTTCTGTTTAAAATGAAACAAAGACAGGAAGCAGGAGCTTGGGCAGGGGGTGGGAAGAAGGGAGCGCTTTCAGGATTTGTTTGTAAAAACCAGATCCTGGGGCACCTGGGCGGCTCAGTGGGTTAAAGCCTCTGCCTTCAGCTCAGGTCATGATCCCAGGGTCCTGGGATGGAGCTCTGCATCGGGCTCTCTGCTCAGCGGGGAGCCTGCTTCCCCCTCTTTCTCTGCCTGCCTCTCTGCCTACTTGTGATCTCTGTCAAATAAATAAATAAAATCTCACACACACACACACACACACAAAAGCCGGATCCTTAGGAGGGAGAGACACTTAGAGATGGGACTCAGGCATGAAGGGGAAACGTTGCCCAGAGCTCTGGACAGTTTATCCACTGTCTTCGGAGAGAAGGCAGGATTATGGGCAGAGACCCAGACAGATTGGAACATGCAAAGATAAGAAGTGGATGTTCTTTATCGATGGCATCCATCATCTCAGGCAAAAGGGAAACAGGAACCAGCTGAGAGTGAGAAGACTTGGGGAAGTCCTCTGGGAGGGGGAGTGAAGTGGCCAGGGTCCGCGGCGGACAAAGCCAAGTTCCTCAAGAAGTCTGGCTTCCTGAGTTCACAACCACACAGCCAGCGTGCTGGTGGTTTTCTCCAACTACATTCAGCTCCTCCTCCGTGTGAGAGGGGAATGGCAGAGAGGGGGGTTGACTCCACATGGAGGCTCTGCCGGGTGAGTGCAATGAAGGGAAAGGGGGCAAGAGACTGTGTGATACACGCGTGCGAGAGTTACAATGATGGGCCACGTGGTCTAATCTGAGGAAGAAGAGTGAGCAGTCAGGGACAGAAAATGGGGGAAAATGGGATAAAAAGGTAAAGTGAATAGATTAGAAATCTCCTATTGGGATTTCACAGATAACACAGGGAATATTAAGACTGCATCCTTCTTTGGCATGAGAGTATAATTATAATGTCAAAGAAATTTCTTCTTCTTTCCCTCCCCTCCCCCTCCCCCTCCTCCTTCTGCTTCTTCTTCTTTTAGCAATTTCCTATAAGCTAAAAAGTGCTCTTTGAATAGACACTTTACTGATGAAAAACACGAATTGAAAACCTCTCCTAAAAAAGGCATAAATACCAGTACAGAGAGTGTGAAAGAGACATAAACACCCACAGCACGAGTGTGAAAAACTCCTAATTGGGTTATTTCTGAAATAAAAAAGTATTTTAAAGAGGGAGGTATACATTCAAGCAAATAACACTGAGATTATATTAGGCCTATTGGTTTCTGCAATTCTCAGCAAAAGGGAAGTTTCACTCAGGCAGGAAGATCCCCCGTGAAGTAGGTTCATTTCCATCTCCCCATGGGCACAGCCTGAGTCACAGCTCGCTCCTAAGCTGGGTGCTTAGAAAAGCAAATTAACTATTTCAAGTCAGCAGGGAAATCATGCTTACAGCAATAGTGATTGTAGAAGTTTTGAAATTATGTAGCACTGACAAAAAGCCCTCTAAGGTGACTTTGCCATGATGCAGAATAGGGCCTAGGGGCCCACAGAGCCCTGTGACAGCAACAGCATTTTAAAGGATATTTGAGCAAAACAGAACAAAGTGAGAATCTGGGTTTCCCCAGATATGACCTAATTTTACACATGGTAATGAGTGGCTTAGATAGGCTCATACGTAAGTTCTAAATCTGATCTAGGAGAACTTTGTTAATTTTCCTTTTTTATCTTTTTTGACCATCTTCTGTGTTTTCCTCAGCTACATTCTCAGGAGAGCAGGAATTAGATCAGGGACATTTGCGGAAGGAACCAAGTACATTCTAGGCTGGTGTTCGAAAGTATGCACTGCATAATCATTACAATTGTGGTATCCCCGGGGCCTGGACATGTTACAAAAATCCCCCTTGAAGAGATTCCAGGTTCTGAAGTCTTATCTTTGTCTGACTTTGATGACCTTGAACTACTGGGTCCAAGACTTCTACTCCTCTCCCATGATATTAGCTGCCCAGCCGAGATCCAGACATTTCTCACCCATGCCTGATGAATAGTAGGGATGGACATTATTATATCTTCATCTGACAGAGAAGGAAACTAGGTTTAAGAAATTAAGTAAGTAACTGAGCTGAGATTCAGACTCAGACTTAGAAATCCAGATCTAACTGATTAAAAACCTCTTGTTCCAGATGGGATCAGAGGGAGACAAAACATAAGAGACTCTTAATCTCACAGAACAAACTGAGGGTTGCTGGGGGTGGGCGGGGGGACAGGGTGGCTGGGTTATGGACATTGGGGAGGGTGTGTGCTATGGTGAGTGCTGTAAAGTGTGTAAACCTGGAGATTCACATACCTGTACCCCTGGGGCTAATAATACATTACATGTTTAAATAAATAAATAAATAAATAACCTCTAGTTCCTTTGACCAAACCAGACAGGGCTCCTTTTAAAAGCTGGTGCCTCCCTGACTCCTTACTTCTTTAATTTTAAAGCTTCCTGACCCCATGGGGCTAACTCTACTTGCATAAACGCCCCCTTCCCAGCATCCTATGACCTTAAAGCTCTCAGGTGGGAACAAAGGCTTTCAGGGCCAGGAGATCAAAGGCCTTCCAGTCCTTACCATACCGGGGGTGGGGGATGGGGTAGCAGGGAGTGGGGGGGTGGGGGGGATGGGGTAGCAGGGGTTGGGGGGGTGGGGGGGATGGGGGCGGTTGATCCTGCTCTCAGGTAAAAGCCTCAGTTTCATTCAGGGGAAAAACTGAAAGATAATACTATTACCAGGGCACCTGGGTAGCTCTTGGTTTTGCCTCAGGGCATGATCTGGAGGTTGTGTGTTCAAGTCCCACGTGGAGCTCCAGATTCTTTGTCTCTCTAACCCCTCCCCTATCCCTCCCAGCTTGCACGCTCTCTCTCCTTCTTTCTCTCAAATGAATAAATAAAATCTTTTTTAAAAAAAGATCCGCTATGGGGTGCCTGGGTGGCTCAATCAGTTATGCGACTGCCTTCGGCTGGGGTCATGATCCCAGGGTCCTAGGATGGAGCCCCACATTGGGCTCCTAGCTCAGAGGGGAGTCTGCTTCTCCCTCTCCCTCTGCCTGCCTCTCTGCCTCCCTCTCTCCATCTCTCTGTCAAATAAATAAACAAACAAACAAACAAGAAACAAAGAAGAAGACCCACTATTACCTTTTCCACAGGGTTATTGTACAAAAATAACAAATGCAAAGGATTTCATAGTGCCTAAAAATGGTTACTGTGTGTATTATAATTTTTAAAACTAGCTACCTGGATTAGACTGTCTTAGAGTTACCTCTGGTGACATCTGTTTGTTACTTTTATTTAACCTTTCGTCTCTCTAACTTGTTTAAAAGCCATTAACGTCTTGGATCATATTATTATTTTTTTGTATCATCTACACATAGCATGGGGCTTTACACAGAGAAGGTTTTCCAAAGATATTTGTTGAACTGATTTCATTCCATAAAGTATTCTCTTTAAAGATTCTATTTATTTGACAGACAGAGATCACAAGCAGGCAGAGAGGCAGGCAGAGAGAGAGATGGAGGCAGGCTCCCTGCTGAGCAGAGAGCCTGATGGAGGGCTCTATCCCAGGACCCTGGGATCATGACCTGAGCTGAAGGCAGAGGCTTAACGCACTGAGCCACCCAGGCGCCCCAAGTATTCTCTTTAAATAGCAACTGGAAGGACAATTCAAGATATACTGTGGATTTTGAGAATGTGTTTCTTTTTTCCCACTAAGTGGCTCTTTGTTTCTTTTCCCCTTCTGTGCCCCTCTTTTGAAGTGCCACTTGGGGGCAGCATTGAGTCAGCTTGCACTTCGCTGTCCGGGAGGAGAAGAAAACCCAAAACTCCAAAGGTAGGTAGGAGCTGACAGATAGGAAATGAATAATTCTCAAAATACGTCACTGGCTTTAAAATGACTACGCACTTTGCTACAGAAATCTATTTAAAAGCAGCACACCCTTCTTCATGCCTCATGGGAGCTTTTGAAGGTAAATGATTTGTTTTCCTTCTCACCCTGGGGGGCAAGGCAAACTGCAAGACATTTAACCATTTACTCACACAGCAAAACAGAGCCAATGTGCCTGCCACACCATAAAGGAAGATGCACTTAGTATACATTTATGAAGTGGAAAAGGCACATCCACTGCTCCCATTAAATACTACCTTAATAATTGCAATAATTAAATTAGTTCAATGAAACTGACATACAATGTTCCATCAGTCGGATTCTTGCCCTGCAACACTAAAGAGAAAAAGTTAAGGGCAGTGGCACGAGTTAGCAGAGGTTTTTTGTTTGTTTTTTTTTTTTTTTTTAGCTAAGCAGCCTTCTAAAACGCTCTATGCCTAGTGCAGGGTCGATCCAATCTCCCACAGTTATATTTATGTCACTGCAAATACACGCTTAGAAACTCTAACGATGCTCAGAACTTTTGCCCCTGGATAGTACAAGATCCTTACCAGACAAAACCAATGTGTTAATTGTTTGATAAAACAAAGATTTAGACATTTCAGGTGTTTTTTTAAGGGACAAAAAGAAAGCTTGTAGAGGAACACCTCTGCCCAGCAACTAAGCTCTGTCTGTACTCCTCGCCAGAATCTGAGGAAAAACCATATACTTTTATACCAGTAAGGTTTCCACGAAATCAAAGAGAAAGGTGCAATAGGATACACCGGTTTCTCCACAGGCTCACAACCTAATTTCCGTGATATCTATTCCGCGATTTATTACAGAGGCATTGATCCTTCCCGTAGTCATTCAACAAACACTCAGAGAACATCAGGTATGTGTCCAGTACTAGCAATATAAGGATGAAAGGCAAATCTGTGTTTTAAAGAAGTTTATGGTCGGGGGCGGGGGTGGGAAGGAACACATACACACACGCGTGCATGCCCACACACGCACGCCTGTGAATAATTTCAATCACACAGATTTCCTTTAGGCTTGGAATCTATGATTCTTCTCGCAGCGAAATAAAATGACAGACACTTCAGATGGTAGTTCCAGAGAGCACAGACCTCATTCGATAGATCAGGAGAGTGAGCCCGGGGATGTTAAAAGTTGTCAGTGGGTATTTGTGTCTTCCTGAAACGGCCATTTTGAAATTCTAACTCCAGAGGTGATGGTTTTAAGAGGGGGAACCTGTCAATGGAAAGAAAGCCAACTTCAAAGTAGGCTAGTAAATACCTTACTCGTTGTTTTACCACAGACTATATACCCTGGGAGACTGTCTCTCAGATTGTTCTAGAGAACTGCTCCAAAGCTTGTTAGTTAAGGGGAATTATAGAGGTATATACAAAGGGGAGAAAGAGATACATCTGCTGGCAAGCAGCTCTCCAAATACTTGCCCATAACAGGGTATAGTTTGTTAAGGTTTTAAATATCAGGTTTGCTGGTGTCCACACAGATACAAGAAAGACCCTCAGGTCACCTTAATATATTACGTTTCTATATCTGATCAAAAACACTGCATGTATACCTCAGCTTACTTGGTCTTCCATTTCTCCTTGTTTTTTATTTTTCCTTGCAGTCACTTGAGATGGTCACAGAAGGCTGACATCAGCTGCCTATATTATGCATTGGGGTTTGAGGGCACGGGGCTTGGGAAAAGGATTAGGTCATGAAGCTGGAGCCCTCGGGAAAGGGACCCAGGAGAGCCCGTTCTCTTTCTCTGTCAGGTGAGTACCTGGTAAGAGGGCAGCCATCCGCGAAGCAGCAGAACATTCTCAGCAGAACCGAATCTACAGGCATCTTGACCAAGGATTTCCCAGACAGAAATAAATGTTTGTTATTCAAGTCACCCCAGTGTGTGGTAATGTGTTATAGCAACCCACCCAGAGTAAGACAATGGGGACTTACTGGAAATCCATTTTTGTGTTTCTATGACTTTACTGAAGTAAAAAAGGATTTCAAGTCATGTAGAAAAAGAAAAGAATTAACACTAAGATACTTGTTCTGATGAAAATTATGCAACTAGGATGCCCATCCTGTCAGTGGGAAAGCCACAGTCCCCATAGCTGGGTTGAGGTAGTTATCCAAAAAAGGAAAATAACCTTTATATGTTTCCTTTCCTGACTCCTCCCATGTTCCTAACTGCTTTGGGGCAGTTTTTTCCTTACTGGGTCATCTAGCTGGGGACATACCAGCCTGTTTTCAGTCCCTTTCCTTCAGTGTTCCTTTACTATGGGCCGTTTTTGATTTTCATGTGTAGTAGTTAATCCCAAACAGGCTAATTTTCTCCCAATAGGAACCAACCATAAATGCGCTGTGATCAAAGCTATGTAATGACTCATGTTTGGTTTCTGGTTTTTTAAAGACATTATTTATTTATTTGGGAGAGAGAGGAAGAGCACAAGCAGGGGGAGGGGTAGAAGGAGAGGGACAAGCAGACTCTCTCTGACGTGGGGAGCCTGACTTCACTTGGGATGGATCCTAGGACCCTGAAATCATGATCTGAGCCAAAGTCAAAGGCTTAACCGACTGAGCCGTCCAGGCATCCCTGGTTTCCATTAGAACGTTATAAAACTCTACCTTTACATTGCATCTCTAAACAGATATGCCTGTTTTTTTCATTGTCCTTATATTTTTCACTCTACTTTTGGAATTCAGATTATAAAGTATGTGTGTTGTCAAAATACGTGTTAATATATTTTATCCCAATATTGGGCCTCATGCTTTTAACCCTCAATAGCATAAATTAACAATGCTACCTATTCTGAAGGAACATGGGAAGGGGTGGCTTTTCTCTTCCCGCCACGTGTGGACACTCCCCACTTGACAGCTAAACCAGAGAACACCCAGGTTGTAGAGACTGTTCTACACACGTCAGCTTGTAAGTGGACACTTTAGGCACAAGACCAGAAAACCTGAAAGAAAAGAGGGAGATTTTATGGAAGAAAACCTCTCTTCCACCCAACACCCTCCAATTGTTGTGGGGACAGGAGATAGGAGGCAAAGTGCTCAACCAGTTGAGGAAACTAGTGAGAGAGATAGCATCTCTTCAGCTCCTTCTCTGAGAGCTGGCATCTTACACAGATGTCAGTGAGGGGGTTGGAGGGCAATGTTGTATCCACTGACAACTTTGAGTTTGCCACAGGCTCCAAGGCGAGGTCAGGGCAGAACCTCAGATAGAATGATCTCCGTCTATAATAGACGACATGTGACTAGGGACAGTCCCTCTGCACTGATACAAAAAGTTCTCCTGGACCCAGATGTCTCCCTCTCTCCGCCCTCTGTGAACAGGTGTGATGGGAGCAGGACTTCCACCTGTGTGTGAGAATTACACAATTAAACCATGGATGGGAACACAGAACAGTGAATGAAATAAGATGTAGATAGAGAAGGAGGAAAGAAAAATGCTGGATTCAATAGAAGAAACATCTCAGAGATGCTAGATTACATTTCCTGCCGAGAACAGAACTGGACACGGAGAACCAAAAATTAAACTGAGACATAGAAATTTTTTTTAAAGCGGTATTTCCAATACCTGGAATCTTGTCAATGATCATGACCATAAAAATGTATGTCTAGCATGCAAATATTCCATTATAAATATAAATTAGTTATTTAACACTGTGTCATCCCCAAAACTTGCCCCCACTATCCTACAGCCTTGGATGAATGGGGCCCATTGAATCTTGAATCTGTTTTTATCACTTAAAGTCCAGAGGTGTTGGTGCTGTTTACACAGACTTAATTGTTCTGTTAATATCACCTCTGATGTTTACAGTAGAGGCCTGTTTGTCCTGAGTCTAAAAGTAGAAAAGAAGCATTTACCGAAATATATTCATCTTTAGCTGTGAGAGAGGTTAACAAGGCATTTTATATGATTATTATTAGCAAATATGCATTTAAATTCCTTACCCATTAGGAATTCTCAGATGTCCATACAGATTGTGTTCTGAAGTAGATAAAATCTCCCAGGGAGGAGGTTGGATGCAAGTCGGTGAGCCTAAGTGATACCAGGGAGTCTGAGGGGTCCTGCTGGTTCCAGAAGGTTCTGGATGCACATGTCTCCTTTAAGAGGTCTTATATTTCCTGAGTTCCAAAGAGAAGGGAGAAGAGAGTGATAGCAGGGTGCGGATAAAATTAAAGGGGGGGGGATTCCATTTCCTACATCATGGTGGGTTTTTTAAAAAAAACAATTCCAATGGGATCATCAAAGTAGACCTGTCTGCTTCAATATTCCTGTTCCTTTCCGCAAGGGCGGGGCGATACACCCAGATGAAGCTAAATCATCCCCAAGTAGCCTCTTAGGGAACAAAGTCATGAGACAAGAAAGGCACAAGACTCTTTGTTTTTCAGATCTTCCGATATTCCCCCCCAAATTGGGCACATCAACCATATACCTAAATCTGAGATATTTGCTACTTACAAATAATTTAAGACAACGTTAAAGATATTTCTGGTTCGAAAATCTTTGTCCCGCTTGTCTATAGCCTATAGAATATCTATATCCTATAGATAATCTATTTTAGGGTTCAAGCATTCAAAATTGTATGGCCCCTCCAACCACCCTAAAACGCATACCCAACTCACCTGTTTAAGCGGAGTGTCATGGGCTCTTCGGTACGTTAATAAAACAACCACGCTTTTTTTTTTTTTTTTTTTTAATTTTTAATTTGCATTCCAAAAGTTCTGCCCCCAGCCCTACCACTTCGGTATCCATTTACTTACACCCCAACTAAATCATAATTACCAACTCACCTTTCTTTTATAAAGGGTGCAGCCAAGGACAGTCAGGAATGAATGACAGATCCCTCCCCCTAAAACAGGACAAAATTCCATCTCTCCGGTCCCACCGGTCCCCCCCCCCCCCCCCCCCCCCCCCCCCCCCCCAGGAGGAAAGTCACCGTGGGCTTGGAAAGAGCATCACGCACTGTGGGTACACCGCCCCCTCCCCTCCGCAGACCTCCCCACTGTGCCTCTCAAAGTGCCGTCTGTAACCAATTGTTCCTGCTGAATAACAATGCGAGCTGCAGGGCCTTTCCGCCTGCCTGCAAATAGATTAGGCTGCGCGCTTTTCTGAGCGCTACGACAGCACCCGCGAGCCCCCAGGAGCCCATTATCAGCCGCCAACAGATGGAGCCTATCAGCGCGCTGTCAGTCATCCGCACCTGTGGATTGCGCGCCCCGGCCAAAAAATTAATTGCTTAGAAATATATAATCGGTAGACTTAGATCGGAAAGGATTAAAGAAAAAAAAAAAAAGCAGTTAAGCAACGGAACAAGGAAAAACCATACTCCACTAGGGAACCTTATCAACGTCCGCATATCTAAATGTGGGGACGCATTCAGCATTTGATTTGGTTTTCAAGCATCAGAGGAACAGCGCGATTAGAACCAAAATGTCTGAAAAGTTAAAAAAAAAAAAAAAAAAAGGGCAACTTGAAAGAAGGCATAATGCCCATTGCTTCAAAGTGGGTCATCCGCATGCATTCTGAAGAAAACAACACCCTCCACACACACCCCCAATTTCACATTCAACCTGATGGTTTCTTCGCTCTTCTTATTTCTCCTTTGCCATGTTTTTCAGTTTTTCATATTTTACTGCTTCTAAGATTTCAGCCCCAGCAGGGAGATGTTTTCTGTTTTCCTTTCTTTTCCACAAAGGTTTCATGGGCCTATTTTTATAACTCATATATTTCTAGCTTCCCTTATAGAGTTTTTTTTTTTTTAATAGAAAAAAGTAGTCTTGATTCCATTCCAAAAATCTCCCTCACTCTGTGGCCTTTGGTTCTTTATCTTTTTTTTTTTTTTTTTAATCACAGTTACCTGTAAAATAAAGCTTGGGGATGCCTCGGTTAACTCTCAGTGGGTTAAGCCTCTGACTTGGGCTTAGGTCATGATCTCAGGGTCTTGGGATGGAGCCCCTCATCAGGCTCTCTGCTCAGCAGGGAGCCTGCCCCCCCACCTCTCTGCCTACTTATGATCTCTCTGTCAGATAAATAAATAAAATCTTAATAAAATAAAATAAAATAAAATAAAATGAAGCTTGATTGCAAAGACCCCTTGCAGCTCTGAAATCTCGTAGGACTCCATAAAATCTGTCTCCTCCGCCATTTAGAAAAAGCTTAGACAAAATATGGGGAATGGAAGCAAGGGATATGGGGGGAGGGGAACGACCCTAGGAGGAGTGCATGTTACATTGCCCAGCCCAGCACTTTTCTTCGAAAATCTCTCCAATGAAACAACAGATCATTATTACTGGGGTCATAGGGAGGAAGTATGGTTCAGTAATTATGGGGCAGTAGTTGGCGTTATCTTAATTGAAAAATTAAATACAGTTTTAACCTGTCGACATTTTGCCTTATTTTAGTTTTAAAACAAATGTTGTCTTTGATCCCGGTACAGCAAAGCTGTGTCTAGTCCACATTTTGAATTGAAATACTTTTTTTTTTTTTAAACTCTGCGAATAGACTTTTAGGGGCAATTAAATTCAATTAACAATAAATTAATTCGATAAACTTTTCTCATTTATCACGCATCCACTTCTAGCGTATGCGGGAAATAAAATATAGTGCCTTTTCTCAAGGAATTTGAAATTTAGAAGTCTGAATAAAAACAAGGGCTCAAATTAAAATGATAGAAATAACACTAGCCATCACTTCTTGAGCATTTATGATGTGTCTTTAGTCACTTAACACATGTCCACCGCCTCTAGTCTTGACAATGCTGCAAAATGTCATCGTTATCCTGTATTTTCTTTTTAAGACTCCAGCTTTTAGAGCGGTTTTAGATTCACAACAAAACTAAAAGAAGGTACATATATTTCCCATATGCCCCCTACCCCCTCACATACACAGCCTCTTCTATTACACCTCTGATCAGAGCGCTACATTTATTACAATTGATCGACCTACATGGACACATCATTAACAACACAGGCACCCAAGTCCATGGTTTATGTAAGGGTTCACTCTTGGTGTTGTATATTCTATAGGTTTGGACAAATCTATAATGACATGTATCCATCATTAGAGTATTGGATAGACTAGTGTTATTGCCCTAAATATTGTCTTCTACTATTCTTCTAAATATTGTCACCTACTCATCTCTTCTCCTACCCCATCCCTGCCATCACTGGTCTTTTTTTGGATATCTCTATAGTTTTGCATTTTCTAGAATAGCATATATTTGGAATCATACAGTATGTAACCTTTTCAGAGTACGCACTTAATAATATGTAGTTCAGGCTCCTCCGTGTCTTTTCATGGTTTGTTAGCTCATTTCTTCTTAGCACGGAGCAATATTTCATTTTCTGGATTCCGCGGGTCATAGTTTATTAATCCAGTCACCAAATGAGGAACATCTTGGTTGCTTCCATGTTTTGTCAATTGTGAATAAGGCTGCTATAAATATTCATGGGCAGGTTTTTGTGTAGACATAAATGTTTGACTCCTGGGGGTAAAAACCAAGGACAGCGATTGCTGAGTCATATAGGAAAAATATGTTTAGTTTTGTTCAGAAACTGCCAAACAATCATCCAAAGTAGCTGCACAGTTTTGCATTCCTACCAGCAGTGAATGAGATGTCCTGTTGCCTCACATCCTCGTCAGCACTGGATGTTGTCAGTATTCTGGATTTTGGCCATTCTAAGAGGGGTGTCTAGTATCTCTTTATTGCTCTCATTTGCATTTCCCTCATGACATGGTGTGGAGAATCTTCCCATAGGCTTGTTTGTGTTCTGTATATAGTCTTTGGTGAGGGGTCCATGACAGACTTTGGCCCCTTTTTTTTAATCGGGTTGTTCGTTTTCTTACGGTTTAGTTTTAAGCATTGTTTTTATGTTTTTTTCTAACACTCCTTCATCAGATGTATCTTTTGCAAATTTTTCCCCCCAGTCTGTGGCTTGTCTTCTTAATTTTCTCAACATTGTCTTTTGCAGAGCACAAGTTTTTTAATTTTAATGAACTTCAGCTTATTAACTGTTTCTTGAATGGATTGTGCCTTTTGAGTTATATCTAGTCACTAACTTACCCAGGGTCATTGAAGGGTTTTCCCATATTACCTTCTATGGATCGTATAGTTTTGCAATTTATATTTAGGTCTATGATCCATTTTGAGTTAATTTTTGTGAACGGTTTAAGGTCCACATCTAGATTCATTTTTTCACATGTGTTTGTCCACTTGTTCCTGCACCATGTATTGAAGAGACTGTCTTTGACCCATTGTTTTGTTTTTCCTCCTTTGTCAAAGATCAGTTGACTTTATTTATTTGGTTCCATTTCTGGGCTCTCTATTCTGTTCCATTGGTCTGCTTATTTATTCTTCTTCAATACCATATGGTCTAGAGTACGTTAGCTTTTTTTTTTTTTTTTTTTTAAGATTTTATTTATTTATTTGTCAGAGAGAAAGAGACAGAGAGAGAGTACAAACACAGAGAGCAGCCAGCAGAGGAAGAAGCAGGCTTTCCACTGAGCAAGGAGCCTTATGTGGTACTCAATCTAAGGACCCTGGAATCATGACCTGAGCCAAAGGCAGACACTTAACCCTCTGAGCCACCTAGGCGTGCTGAGTACCATAGCTTTATAGTAATTCTAGAAGTTGGGTGATGTCAGCCCTCCAGCTTTGTTCTTTTCCTTCATTATTGTGTTGGCTGTACTAGATCTGTTGTCTTTCCATAGAAACTTTTGATTTTTGTTTCAAATACCTGCAAACTAAATTGCTGGGATTTTTATTGGGGTTGAATGCATAGATCAAGTTGGGAAGAACGGACATTTTGACATTATTGAGTTTTCTTATCCAGGAGCATGGAATATATCTGCATTTATGTGGTTCTTCTTTTTATTTTATTTGATGAAGATTTATAGCTTTCTTCATAGAGATCTTCTATATATTTTGTTAAATTTATGCCTAAATATTTTATTTGGGGAGAGCTAATGTAAATAATAGTGTTTTTTGTTTTATTTTAAATTCCACTTGTTAATTGTTAATAGATAGGAAAACAGCTGACTTTTGTAAATTATATCATGCAACTTTTCACCTATTAGTTCCAGGAGATCCTTTGTCTTTTTCTTTCTTCTCTCTCTCTCTCTCTTTTTTTTTTTTTTTTTTTTTTGAATTTTCTTCATGGACAATCATGTCATCTGTAAACAAAGACAGTTTTTTTTTCTTTCTTCCTGATCTTTTATTTCCTCCTCTTGTCTTATCACATTAGCTAGGACTTCCAATAAGATGTTGAAAAGCAGTGGTAAGAGGGGACATCCTTGCCTTGTTCCCACCTTAGTGGGAAAGCTTCTCATTTCTCACCATTAAGTATAATGTTAGTTGTTGGTTTTTGTAGATCTCCTTTATCACATTAAGAAAGTTCTCCTCTATTCCTAGTTCATGAAAGTTTTTATCATGAATGGCTTTTGGATTTTCTGAATTGCTTTTTCTGTATCTGTTGGTATGGTCATGTGATTTTTTTCCTTGTCAGCCTGATTGGATGGATTACCTTAATTGATTTTGAAATGTTGAACCAGCCTTGTATACCAAGGATAAATTCTACTCAGTCACAGTGTATATTTATTTTTATACATTGTTGGATTTGATTTTCTAATATTTTTTTGAAGATTTTTGCATCTATGTTAATGAGAGATTTGTCTGTACATTGCTTTTTCTTGTTATGTCTGTCTCATTTTGGTATTAGGATAATGCTGGCCTCACTAATGAATTGGAAAATATTCCCTCTGTGTCCATGCTCTGAGAGAGATTGTAGACAGCTAGTATAATTTTTCCCTTAAGTGTTTGGACTTGTTTTGGAAGGTTATTAGTTATTGACTTAGTTTCTTCAATAGATATAGCTCTGCTTAGATGTCTAATCCTTCTTGTTTGAGTCTTGGCAAATTACATCTTTCAAGAAATTGGTCCATGTCCTCTAGGATATTAAATTTGTGGGCATAGCATTTAGGATTATTCACAGTATTCCTTCAAATGTTAAACAACCAGCCCTCGGAGTTGGCCCATCTCTGTGGTCAAATACTCACAAGCTACCAACATGCCGGCTACCAGCTTGTAAGGTTCCTACAAGTGTAACAGACCAGCCGCAGCACATCCCTGATGGGAACCGGCCATATTGCTTATCAGTATATCCCTAGGGCTGGCCCTTGGTGGGCTGTTGACATTTCTGTTGAATGAACGGGATTCCTTCCAAGCTCAAGTTTCTGAAAGGCCATATTTCTCTTGTGATCCTGTGTTTGGTTAGGAGATCAAAATCCCTATCTAACAGTCTGGACCTGGGGAAAGTTGTGATGACTTTCCAGGAGTCGTAACCACAGCATTCCAAGCACATTCACGCAACGGTTGCCGAAACACTCACCCGTGTGATGGACCTGTTACAGGACTCAGGTTAGTCTGTGCACCTGACACGCCGCAAGCTTATGTCTGAGACACCAATTTCGAGGCAAAGGAGTCTTTATTGTTGGAAGAGCAGCCCATAAGAAAGCATTCCAAAATGCTTTCCCAACTGCCTTTCCCTGCTAAGCCCAGGGACAACTTATCTATGTTTAGAGAAGAAGTTGATTAGACGAGAGGAGAGTAAGGGGTTTCTTGAAACCTTGAGGTGGGGGGCTTGAAACAATCTGGAGGTATGCATTCTTCCAGAAAATGAGGTGGCATTCGGGACCTGGTACAATCAGGTACATCAGATAATTTCAAAACAAATGTTACTATCCAGTCCCCATTAGGTTTCCCCAATCAGTGGGTAAACAGGGAGTAGGGGTGAAAAAGGCAGCGTTAATGATTGACTGAGCATGGGGCTAAGGGGTGCATAAAACGTAATTAAGTAGGGAACAAAACAGAACATGGCGCTAAGTTAATAATGCAACTAATCTAACTACGGTTCTGCTTTATGCTTTCAAAACAAGTCCAGGAACCAAGGGTCCAGCCTCAGACCTCTCAGGTCTGGTTGGACAGGAGGGGGTGAGAAAAACATAGCTACTATCTTTGATCTTCAGGAAAAAACTCATGTGTCGGATTTATGAGGGTTTAGTCACAGCCACTGTAAATGGTGATATTTAGACTTGTTACTCTTACATTTCATAGGTCTGGCCAGTGCGGATCCGGAGAACTTAGCTGGTGCCTTTGTTGGAGGCATTGCCATTCTCACTCGATCTTTAAAGTGCATTGGATTAGAAACAACGACATAAAGCCCCCCAGAAAGCCCTTGCTCTTCAAGCATTGTACCCTCTTGATTTTAACGGCGGCTACTGCTGTCCTTGTTCTCACCAGAGGCATATGTGAACATCTCCTCCATGGAATTATGAGCCCCTGGAGAAGAAACGTGTGTTTCTTTATATCTTTCCCATGTGGTTTCCTCAAGGAGCCCTCAAATTAAATGCACCTTCCTATAATGACTTAACTATGTTAATCTTATGAAGGCATACGGCCTCACAGGGCCCAGGAAATGGCTAACAAAACCTACATTTTGGAATCTGTTTTAAGTGCATTTCACTGTTTGTACCTCTAGGCTTTTAGATAAAAAGAGACATCGAGGCTTATATTTAGGG
Source organism: Mustela nigripes (assembly GCF_022355385.1). Lineage (NCBI taxonomy): Eukaryota > Metazoa > Chordata > Mammalia > Carnivora > Mustelidae > Mustela > Mustela nigripes. Next base: position 124,540,928 of record NC_081562.1, on the reverse strand, counting down.
CTTTACTCTTAAAATTCTCAGCTACTCCTTTTCTCCCTCATTTCGTAAGTTATATTTCTCCCCATTGTTATTAAGAGTTTGGACTGGGGTGCCTAGGTGACTCAGTCGGTTGGGCATCTGGCCCTTGGTTTCGGAGGCTCTAGTTGTGATCTCAGGGTCCTGGGATCCATTCCCGATCCTCATGTCCACTTGTTCCTCTCTCTTCCCTGTCCTCCTCTCTCTCTCTGTCTCTCACATAAATAAATAAAATCTTAAAAAAAGAAAAAGAAAAAAGAACATGGACTACAGAGCCAAACTATCTTGGTTAATATCCTACATCTGCCTTGGTTTACCTAACATGAACTCTCTATGCCTCAGTTTCCTTATCTGTGAAGTGTGGGAAATAATTGTGCCCTCCCCATTGGGCTATTGTGAAGATTCAATGTCATGATGTGTGTAAAGTGCTAACAGAGTGAATACGCTCAGTAAATGCTAGCTAGTTCTATACATATTTTGTTCCCATATCTGCCTCCCCCCTTAAAAATGTTTCTAGATTTTTTTTTTTTTGAGATGTGCTTGATTTACTACCTGGATGTGTCTGAGCTTTTATGTGTATTTATGATCTCTCACATGGGGCTATAAAAAATCCCATTTAAGCAACATTGGGTATCTGTGAAAAGCCTGTGGCTTCTTGCTGGAAAAAGTCACTACCCTTCTATAAAATAGATCAGAACTCTGATGGCACAGGTCATGCTGGAAAATGGTGATCTTTAAGTTCGTTAGAATTAACTCTAAAGGGTGTTTTCTAATGCCCAAAGTGAAAATGACCTATCAAAGTAGATAAAAATACTTGTACAGAAAGACGGCATTTTTAGAGGACGTGTTATTTACCATACCTGTCACCCAGGCTCATTCGCTATGGTGGTGGGGACATCCCCTGACTACATGCATCAATGAAACAGATCAAATGAGACATTTCTTGCTGCAAACTAGTGTGTTGTTGTGCAATGAGAGTGGCCCAGAAGTGAGAAGGTCAGAACTCTCGTGCTGATTGCTATTAAGTCGTGGTGCGATCTCGTACAAGGCTCTTCACCTCGGCAGAGTGTGTTTTGTTGTCTATAAGAGATGATGATTGGGAGAGACAGGTTGTGAAGTCTTTCCAGCTCTATGGTGCTGTAGTTTATTTCTATTCAGCATTGTCAGCCTCAGGATTATCTAGCTTTAATGAAATGGGGAAGGCAGGACAACCTGATCTTTGATGAGATGATGATGTGCTCAAGGTTTATTTCTCTCTCTCTCCTTTCTTGAACTCATTCATTTGATGGACGCAAAGGACTTCCTTGGACAGTTTTCATGAATTCAAGATCAGATAAATGAGAACAAATAAGTGTATGATGAGTGAACATTTTTTCATGACCTAATTCAAATTGATCATTTCAAAGCCTGTCTCCTGGTTCTGCACCTGGAAGACAGTATGCAAGAGAGGACTCTTTGTTTCCTGGTGCCACAGGCTTCACATTTTAAGATATGATAGAGCATTCTCCTTCTGAGATAAACATTCACTAATCTTTTATTTGCATCTCCAAATGGCATTGACCTTTGATCATTTCAAGGACCCAAAGAGATACTTCCCAACCAATTCGATGCAAGCTGCAAAGAATTGGTTCTTGTTGCATTGTGCCCCGGTCCATTGCAGGTAACCCATTCTGTAAGACCCCAGGGGAAGAGCCCCTTGGGACATTTCTCTGTTATCCCCTAAGGGATCACATACTTAGACATTATGAGGGGATATCTACCTATTTTAGCTCCATTAGGAAATGTTTACTATCTTTCTGATTAGAAAAATATTTTTAATAGCATTTCCTGTCTCTGATTATAAAATTAACTACTGATGCGTAAGTTCCATGCCAAACACAGTTTTGTGACCTGACCTTCTCATCTAAAATTATACACGTAGTATTTTCCAACATCTGTATTAATAAAGATATTTTTAAATGGTGGCATAGTGTTCCATTACATAAATTTATTGTAATTTGTTTAATTAACCTTTCCACTGTTAAATACTGAAGCTATTTCTGGTTTTTGCTCATAAATAAAACTATGGTATACTTCATCGTATATAAATTATAGTACACATCTATGATTATTTCCTTAGAACAATTTAATATCAGTGGAATCACCAGGTAAGGGATATTTCTTTTTTCCCCTCCAGCAGTCACTGGGAGGATCTATTTTATTGCATGATCCCCAAGACTCCAAAATATCATTGATGAAACATCTGTCAACTTGATAAAAGAAAAATGAAAATTTGCATGTCTACAATTACTAACGTAGTAATTCTTATCATTTTTTTTTTTTTTTTTTGTACGTGAGTTATCTACATGGGTCCTTTTGTGTTTTCAAGGAACCTACTGAAAGGGTCTTGAAGAACCTGTGAGTTGCCACATGTGACCACTATGTGAGTGGTACCTTCTAGCTCCATGAAGAAGTACCAATTGTGAGAAACTCCTTCAGCAAACCTCTTGTATGTCCCGCCCTGGAAAAGGCAGGACAATAAGACAACGTATCAGAGGGCAGTTGATAGATGGGGCTTTGGACTGAATGTCTGCGTCTTCCCAAAATACATATGTTGAAACCTAATCCCCGATCTGGTGATGCTTGGAGGTGGGGCCTTTGGGACACGATGAGGTCATGAGGGTGAAGCCTTTATGAATAGGATTCCTGCCCGCCCAACAGAGACTCCAAACAGGTCCCTTGCCCTTTCCATCATGCGAGATTGTAGCAGAAAAGACCACTGGCTCTGAAACAGGAAGGGGGACCTCACCAGACACTGAATCTGCCAGTGCCTTGATCATGGACTGCCAGTCTTCAACTGTGGAAGATCAGTGCCTAAGACAGATTAACAGGAGGAAAAAAAAAAACAAAACAAAACACAAAGTTTTATTATGTGCACACGAGTCCCAATAATGAGAGTGAGATCTAGAGAAATGGCCAAGGTGGGCAGTTTTCATACATTTTAGGCAAAGAGCCAATAAATTTGCGAGGGCATTACAGGTTAAGGGAAACAAGTGTTTGGGACTTTCAGTTAAGGAATTCGTAGCAGAATTTGGTCTGAGGTAGTAGATTAGGAAAAAGTAATAAGGTCAGAGGTCACTACCCCCCTCTGGGCAGCATCCCTGTTCTCTGTTCGAGTCACCGTACTCACCTTGCTCTCGACATGTGCTTCCTTCCCTCACCCTTTCCGATCACCTCTAGTCCTGCTGCTCTGACTGGCGATTTCTGGGCAAGAGGAGCAAAGAACCAGAGGTCGGGTGATGGGGTCCGTGAAAGAGGCACCGGAGAGGTCAGGTCTTACCAAGATTTTTCTCCATTTCATTTTGGGTAACTGTTAGTATAAATGCTTTGACTCCTGATGGCATTGTTTTTTATTTTTCTTACTTTGTGCTTCTGTGTCAGTGTCAGGCTGAGGGCACAGACCCCCCTAAAATGGGCCCCTTTGGCATGAAGATGATTTTGAGTGAAAAAACAATCAAGGGGCGCCTGGGTGGCTTAGTCGTTAAGCTTCTGCCTTTGGCTCAGGTCACGATCCCAGGATCTTAGGTTGGAGCCCTGCATTGGGCTCCCTGCTTGATAGGAAGCCCGCTGCTCCCTCTCCCACTCCTGCTGATAGTGTCCCTACTCTCACTCACTCTCTGTTAAATAAATTAATAAAATATTAAAAAAAAAGAAAAAAGAAAAAGCAATCAAAACCCAGCAGATTCAGGAGAGCATCTTTACTTCCCCCAGTAGTGCCCAAAAGAACTGAGATAGAGCACCTGCTCCAGTAGGGAGCTAGCACCAGAGAGAACCGCATCATATTATTACAAACGAGGTGTGGTAGACAGGGAGAAACCTAGGAACACCTGTTTGATTGATCAAAGTCCTTCATGCCCCATGGTTTCTGAGGACCCAGCAAACACATGTTTACCAAACATTGACGCTTTTTCATCTTCCTGTGCTTGCATTCCCTCCCTTTTGAAGTCTCAGACCTCTATCCCCTTCTCCTTATTTGAAGAGGACCCCTCTACTTCATTTTGCTTGACTCTCCTAGGAATTTCCCCAACTGTGTGGATTCCTGGTACGTACGACATCACATTTGATTTTCTCCTGTTTGCCTGTCTCCTGTCAATTTGATTCTTAGCCCAGCTAGGACCTAAGAGGGGACAGGAAATTCTTGCTTCCCTACCGATGCATTCCTGATATTATATTTCGAACAAAGCCATTGTGGAATTGAGGGGGGGAGGTCTGGACAAAACATCTGCCTAATAAAGGGTAATGACATTGACCTGTAAGAGAGTGGCCAAGGAGCACCAACGCCGTAACAGAGAATCAGATGTTTTCAGAATCAACTCTCAATCAGTCCTCATGGCCATTTATTACATAATGGATAAAACCATTGGGCTAATGAAGCGAGTGGGCTTCCTGTGTGCGTAGCTAATGGTAAGGAGTATGCCAGCTTATGGAATGTACTCTCTTGACGGCCATCTGTTTGTCCTTTGATGCATTTCATCTTAAAGGAAGATTTATCCCAATTAAACAACTTGAACTACCAATAAAAGCTACACTAGTGTATTCCCACACGCTCTGTCGAACTTCTGTGTGTCATCTTTAAGGTCTGTTTCCATGACCCGGATTGGATTAATTTGAACGAGCCGCTCCTCTTGCTCTTGGTTCCAGCCTCTGATCTTTTCATGAACAGTTGTTGGCTGAACCTCAGGTTTCCTTCTCTCCAGTGATAACGCCGGTGATAGCAATGTAACTCCAGAAACCCCTGGATATTCACCACCTGTTTGGTTCTTTTCCATTCGGTTTCAGATCAAGTCTTGGTGCCACGTGTTGTGAGGCCGCGTCTATCCCAGAATAGATCCTGACAAACAGTCCGTGAAAGACAGGTGGCAGCTGGCTGACTGGGAAGGGAGCTCTGTCTCTCTGCCAACTGCCACACCAGCCCCCGGCAGCGGGTATTCAGTAAGTGCCTACTCAATGCGTGGAATCCGAATCATTTAAAATGTGGTACTTGCCCGTACTATTGGCCTAGGACTCTTCACCACGCAGCACATGGCTGGGGGAGCCGCCTGTCCCTCTGTTCTCTGGAGGTGGCCTCAGGCGACCAGTGGCAGTTATGGTTCTTCTTTCTCCCGGTCCTCACCTCACCTCACAACAAGGAAGCCATTGTTCACCAGCGTCCATCTCCAATCTGTGGATTCGATTCTAAAGTCTTGTAAACCTGAACCATGTGAATTCACGTGGGATTTGTACAACAAGACATTAGCTGAGGGGCCCCTGGGAGGCTCAGTCAGTTAAGCACCTGCCTTTGGCTCAGGCCATGATCCTGTGGTCCTGGGATTGAGCCCTGCTCGGGCTCCCCACTCATTGGGGAGTTTGCTTCTCCCTCTCCCCTTGCTTGTGCTCTCTCAAATAAATAAACATATTTTTTTTTTTATAATTAGAAAAAGAGAAATGCCTCTTTCCATTTTTTTTAAAAGGCAAGGCTGCTTCTTTTCCTTCAGGGATTTCTGCTAGTGCGTGGTGGGCAGGGCACCGTGTCAAGAAGAAAACCACAGGCCCAGAATGGCAATGTTGCCACTGAGGTTACAGCCCCAAGTCAATAACCCGAGACATAACACCAACGTGACTGCTGTTTCAACCCCCCCAAACATGCAATCTGTCACCAGGCAACGTGACGATTTCCTAGTCAGCACCAGGCAGTTACCTGTGGACCCATTCCCTCCTTCTAGGGCGACCTGGCCTAAAGCAACAGATTCTTTGCTCATCATTTCCTTTTTTTCACTTTCTATCTTTAAAAACAGTTCCTTTTCTGCAGCATTTCGGAGCTCCTCTCTGTTTGCTGGAAGGGATGCTGCCTGATTCAGGAATCGATGAAGAAGCCAGTTAGAGCTTTGAAATTTCCGTGGTTGCATTCTTGTTTCGGAACAACCCTATTCTCCCATGGTTGCTGTGGCAGCTCCTCCTCGTGGCTCCTTGAGAGCAGGGCCAGGTCGTGGGACAATCAGGGTTTCCTTAGTGAAATGAGAATCTTGGCGGTGCAGTTTCTGCTCTCTGTCTACTCAGGAGAGGATGAGTTCTGTGACCCTGAGTTGCTGCGTGAGGGCCATTGTCTACACGCTCTCTACCCAGCTGGTTTCACCTACTCCTGTCCTGTCACCGTGTTGATTTCTGAGGCTTCCCCAGAGAACACCTGGAGGTCTCGCAGACAAATCCATCCTATCCAAAGTGACACGAAGTCATACAGTGCAGAATCTCCTTCCCCCGTGAAATGGAAACACTCTCTGGAACAAAAAGCTTTTGACTATTAAAAGGACAAATTTGGGCACGGGAACAGTCTCAAGGCTGCTGACTGCCCTAGGTTCCCACGATCCTCAGAAACAGGTTTGCTCTTTGCATGCACTTTTTTGGGGGAACTTAAGGAAGACAGAGCACCTTCTGATGCCTCCTGCATTATAAAAGCAAACAAAAAACCAAGGGCAATTTCTCAAGAGGGGAAGTCGCTTTGAAAAGCACCCTGAGGCCATATAAATAAGTAATACCTAATTAAAATGCAGATTCTCCAATACCCCCATTGGGGATGATTCATTTATCTGGGGTGGGGCTCAAGATCCCATTTTATCAAGTACCTGGAGGCACCCAGGCAGGCACTGTTTTGAGAAACAGGGACCAAGCTTCAAGTTCTATCTGGGGCATTCCAGAAACATACTCTCTTTACATTTTAAGGAGAGAAAAATGTCTACTTAAATTACACCAAAGCAGGGGCCTCATAGATTTAAGGTGGTCGACACAAGGGAGACATACACTCGTTTCATTTCCCCTGCTTCACAAAACCATTTTTTTTCTAGCCCTTGTTTTTACGCCTAATGAGTTACTAGCTGATCCCAGGAGGATTTGAGGGGATGGACTTGGCCTTCTGACCACTCCCCCGACACTAACCAATCCTCTCATTCTGGCCAACAGGATGCAGCTCTGTGCCAGGGGACTGAAACAAGCCAGCAGTGTGTGACCCTGACCCCTCTCCGGGGAAAGGAGTCTGAGTTTACAGTGATGGGGTCTATGCTGCGTCTCTCTGTGCTCCGGCACAGACACCTTCTGAGAACTGTCCTCCTTGGGATTCCTTGTGTAATCCTGGTTACGCACTAGGATCACCTGCCAAGCTCTTCAAACCAACTAATCCCCAGGTCTCTCGAGAGACTCGAATGGCAAGGTCTTACTAGGTTGTGAAGGAACAATGTCTGAGCAGCTTTGAAGGTTGAGCCCCCACCCCCACCCCCCCCACCGCGGGGGGGCTGAGAGAGCCTGCTGGAAAGGACGAACATATCTGCAATGGGATGGAAGCATTGGTTTATTTAACGAATGTTTATGGGAGGCCGACTCTCCGCAGGGCTGTGAGCTCGGAGCTGGAGAAAAATACAAGAAAATGAGACAAAGAGCCTTCCTTTGAGAGGCCTGGAGCCCAGGAGCCATGAAAGAACATCCCTGGTCTCCACAAGGGCGCTCCCCTCTGGTTTCTCTGCTTCTGCTCCCGCGCCCCCTGCAGGGTGTTCTCGGAACAGCAGCACATGCACCTGCTGAAACCCGCAGCACGTAATGACGCTCCTCACTCCGCACCTGCCTGCGGTTTTATGAGTCCAAAATCCAAAGTCCTCCCGGTGGTCTAGGAAGCCCTAAATTTTCTGGCCCTTTCTTGCATCACTGACCTCATTTTCTCGGTTCCTCTCTTGACTACCGAAGGCTCAGCCCCCGCCCTTCTCTTTCTCATCCTCAAACCCAGTAGGCAACCCCTTACTCCTGACTTCTCTTGCTGTTCTCTGCTCTTGCCCCTGCCCTGAAGGCTCTGCAGGGCCCCCCCCCCTCCCTCCCCCACGTGTCCCCTGCACGTCTCTGCTCCTTTTAACCTCATGGGCGGGCGGCACCGACCATCCAATATGAAAGAATAAATGCCTTCCTACCTTGCCAGCCCCTCTTTTTTTACCCACGTTCTTAGCCTAGACTCCGGCCTGTGTGACATACTGTACCTTTCTATTTTGACTTCTGTATTTCCCCTACGCTGATCAGGACTCTTTGTATCCATATAGTCCAAACCGAGCCCGCCACACGGCGTGGTGCACGCTGCCAGCTGTGATGTGGAATGCCGGGGCAGTGCGGGGCCCCTTGCTGCCGTGCAATACAGACTCACTGAACAGAGGAGTACGTGGGAGTCCACACAGGGGGGGCAGGAACCGGGGCTGGAGGAAAGCCAAGGGAAGCTCAAGAAGGGCCATTTTACCTCTTGGAGGGACCAATTCTTTTTGTTTTAAAGGAAGAGACAGGATCCGTTTGTGATTTAGACAGAGTCCTTGGTCAGAGCGGAAGATGAGTACAGTTATTTCCCCGGTTTATGGATGAAGACGCTGAGACACACAGGTTAAGCACAGTGCCCAAGTGCACAAAGCCAGTAAGCGAATTAGTACGATTCAGGCTCTGGAGGTTGCCTATAGAGTCTTCCGTCATCACCGGGCTCTACTCCCATTGGATTAAAACTTTTTTTTTTTTTTTCCTGACCAGTTGTCTTTGATTGTGTACTTTAAACCAATCACAGCATCTAAGCTGAAACATGGTAGGTGTGCATTCATTTCCCCTTTTCCCAAAGGAAGAGAATCACAAACCATATCCTGTGCACGGATGCCCCCGGCTGCACGTCCGTGTCCTCTGTCCTCTCAGCTGAAGTCCGGTTCTCAGGAGCGGTTTCCATATAAGGCACTGCTGCAGGTGTGTACGGGCATTGCATTAAGCTCTAGGGTGCACCAGTAAGGGAGGAAACTTTCTCCCTGCGTCCGAGGGCAACTGTCAGTTCACAAAGAATGGTTACAGGCCTGAAAATGATGCTATCAGAGAGCCGGGGCGTGGGGGGTGTGGGGGGGAACATGAGGGGGGCACTGACCCTGAGAGATGAGGCATTTGTCCCAAGGCATGAAGGCCAAGAGTGAGAAAGGTGGGGAGTTTGAGGGAGAATATTCTAGAACAGACAGAACCAGAACAAGGAGATAGAACAAACTGATAGGTTTTATTGAAAGTAAGGGTTAGACTAATTCATGGACGGGCTTCTGCTCCTCAGTAGGAGGTTTCCAAGGAATTCTAGCATTAGACAGAAATAAGTACTTTTAGAGAGACTGTCGTAGGCCTTTCTTAAATGCATTTGGCCTCTGCTGAAATTCATTTTCTTTTGTCTGCCTTGAAAATAATGGAGTTTTCTCATAGAATGATCTGTGTGTTTGTGTGATTTTGAGAGGGTCTAAGAGCAGCTCGGCAGAAGTGCTGGACAGATACTGGACATTATTACAAGGTTTGTTTTTCCCCCCAGGCAATTCTGCTTATATCCGTCTGCATGATTTTGGAAAAACTGAAAAACTTAGCTAATCTTATAACTTTTTAAGAAATACCTGTACTTTTTTCTTCTTTAGGAATTTTCAAAAAATCAACCAGTATATACAAAAACTTAACCATGTTGGACATCAGACGACTTAAAATAAGAAAACTGAAAAAACACACAGACCCTGATCTCCAACCATATTTTAAAGCAATATAATATAGTGAAAAACACTCATTTGGAAAGATATGTGTACCCCTGTGTTTATTGCTGCATTATTTATAATAAGCAAGATAGGACATAGCCAGCCATAGATGAATGGATAAAGAAGATGTGATACACACACACACACACACACACACACATACATATATATACACACATGCATATATATGATGAATTATTACACAACCATAAAAAGGAATGAGATCTCACCATTTATAACACCATGGTATAATGCTAAATGAAATAAGTCAGATAGAGAAAGACAAGTGCCATCTGATTTCACTTATATGTGGGAATCTAAAAACAAAACCAATGAGTAAGCACAAACAAATTGACTAAAAGCAGAAACAGACCCATTAGTACAGAGAACAAACTGATGGCTGCCAGACGGGTGGGAGGTGGTGGAAGGGGCAAAATGCGAGAAGGGGAGTGGGAGGGTCAGACGTCCACTTACGGAATGAGTAAGTCACAGGGACGAAAGACACAGCGCAGGGTCTATAATCAGGGGTATTGTGAGCACGTTCTATGGTGACAGCTGGTAGCTACACCTGTGGTGAGCCTCACTTAAAGCATGGAGTTGTTGAATCACTATGTTGTCTGCCTGAAACTAATGTAACACTGTGGGTCAACTAGACATCAATAAAGAATATAATAAATAAATAAATAAATAAATAAATAAATAAATGCAAGCCACACCGGGGGAGGGGAATGAGGTAGGGCACCATCAGATTTTCCCTCAAATCTGAAATGTCTTTCCTTGGAAACGTTTAGAGAAGTATTAATAGGTCTTATCATTGCACACCCAGAAAATCTAAGTTTTCACCCTCTGTGAGGATGTACCCAGTTTGAGGCAAGAAAACTGAGGAAGTGAGTTGAACTGATCTGCCTGAATGTACATGGTTCTTTTTTTTTTTTTTTAAGATTTTATTTATTTATTTGACAGAGAGAGAGATCACAAGTAGGCAGAGAGGCGGGGGGGAGGGGGTGTGGGGGGAAGCAGGCTCCGTTCTGAGCAGAGAGCCTGATGTGGGGCTCGATCCTAGGACCCTGGGATCATGACCTGAGCCAAAGGCAGAGGCTTTAAACCGCTGAGCCACCCAGGTGTCCCCTGAATGTACATGTTTCACTGGTGAGGGGTCAGCCTGGGATCAAGGGCTGCTTTCCTTGGATTCCAAACATCTTTCTTCCACAACTTAGATCATGTCTTATGACAAATAAAAGCATACTTAGGTTGAAGAATGTGTTTTTTTGTCATCATTTCCTTGGTGTCTTCCATTTGACATTAAAGCATGACTTAATATGTCAGAATCTAAATATTATCTTCTCCTGAGCAATGAGGAAGATTAAAAATTATCTTTCCTCCCACCCCCCCACAGCACAGTGTGTGCCTCATAGCCGATCTTCAGTAAATACTTAGTGAAAATGAGTGAATAAATGACGGGACAAAGAAGATGGGAAGCCTGAACTCAATACAGTTTCCATTTCCTGAGACACATGGACTGTGGCAGAAGCAGGGACTTTGACCTCTAAGACCTTGGACCATTGGCGCGTGCAGTAGACAGTGCTGAAAGTGTCCCTCACCTCAAGCCTCCTTCTCCATCATCATCACCCCTCAGCCCCAGCCAGGCAAGAGAACTCAATATTTTATGTCATTTTTAACCAGGTGGAGCAGGGATGGATTCCTGACCTCATAAAAGCCAAGCCGTTTGGATAGCCAGACTGTCCTACTCTCTGATTATCAATAATTTGACTAAGAGACCGAAGTTGTTGTCAGAAATTAAAGGTCACCACGGCGAGCCACAATCACGTACAGTAAAAGGGAATCAAAGTAAGAGGAAGCAGAGGAAGTCAACATTGAAAGACAAAATACTAGGAGATTCCGGGGGCCAAACAGGCAGAGGAGAGAACATGGGACAGAGAACCCCACCCACAGAGAAGAGAGACCCAGGAGGAGCGAAGGGAGAGACATGGTTCCTCACTTCCCAGATCTGAAGTATAGTTTTCATGAAACTCAATTTTATTTCATTTCCTTGAGACTTCCTTATATACCTCCTTATATTTCAATAACTCTTCCTCCTCTTACTATATTTCATGTCATCATTTCTGTTTTCTTTTTCTGCAACCAAGAACTTCCATTAGAATAGCACATTTTCAACTGAAAGACCAAAATTTTTAATAAAGCTGAATATTAAAAGCAATATATTCATCGGTTTTGTTTTTGGTGGACTCTTTCAATTAGGAATTTTGTGCCGGTGGCTTTAGCAAGGCTGTTGCTGACTGACATTGGTATCTAGGGCATTTGAGCAAGTAAATGTGTTCTGTCACCTTGCTGACAGGCAAGGCTCTTTGAATTGGTTTCCAGAGAATTCTGGCACTTCCCACTAACGAGTATTTTTACAGAAATTTTCAAAGCATTTATGGAAAGAAGAAATATAAGAAAATGTTTGGTTTCCTTGAATGTGACAAATAACTAATTTGCTAATAAATGGATAATGTCACCCTGACACCTTCGTGGGTAAATGACACTATTTGCTTTCTTGCTAGTGCAACTATGATTTATCATAGCAATACCTCGTACATAGCAATTCCTTATTCAGTTAATATGGTTGATATGTGCCATGATAAGCAATTGTTTACCTGGTATGTATACCACAAGTTTTTGTTTTTGTTTTTTCTTTTGACAAATTTTCATGGAGGGTCTGCTGTATACATAAAACTAGGTTTTGGGGGGCGCCTGGGTGGCTCAGTGGGTTGGGCCGCTGCCTTCAGCTCGGGTCATGATCTCAGGGTCCTGGGATCGGGCTCTCTGCTCAGCAGGGAGCCTGCTTTCTCCTCTCTCTCTGCTGCCTCTCTGCCTGCTTATGATCTCTGTCTGTCAAATAAATAAATAAAATCTTAAAAAAAAAAAAAAAACACTAGGTTTTGGTTGGGGAAAAGGAACACAGGTCATCATCCCTACTCTTAATGTTATATTTAAAAGGCAGAATGGAGGAGTCTGAGTGGTTCAAGACGTTAAATGTCTGCCTTTGGCTTAGGTCATGATCTTGGGGTCCTGGGATCAAGGCCAGCATGGGGAGTCTGCTTCTCCCTCTCCCCCTACCCCACCCCTGCTCATGCTTTTTCTCACTCTCAAATAAATAATAATATCTTTAAAAAAATAAAAATAAAAGACAGAATGATTATTGATTTTATAAAATGTTCTGTTAAAACATAGGTATATTGCATTGTTCCTTAGAGGCTGGTTTGGAGAATTAAGGTTTTGTTTTCAAATCTGGAAGCCCATATTTGTTAGGAGAAGTTGATTTGGATGAAAATTCTCCTCTGCTCTATACATCAGTAGTAATCTACCAGGCTTAGCCCAAAAACTATTTGATGAATAAATAAGTGAATGAGTGAAGAAATGAACTGGAAAGATTATAAGCAGAAAAATGTTACATGGAGGTCTTCTGGCACATTGAGAGCAGCAACTAAACTCAGTGTGACTAAAATAGGTACAAGTTGTTTTTCCTGGTGCCTCCTCAGAGCATCAAAATTTTGACTCTACTTGGGTTTTCTTGGTATCGGCCCTTGTTTGTGTGCTCCATACAGCCTTTCTAATAACCTGTATTCACCTGAGACCACTGATCTTAACCCCTTGACCAGAGACTTAATTAGTAAGGGAGTCTTACTTCCCTCCAGGATATCTGAAAACTTCTGTAACTTCCTCTCTTCTAAAGGTTTAACACCAGGGAGAGACGTAGGGAGCCACTGGTGGCTTTTTCTCCAGCTCCATCCATTTTCTACTATGGGTCATTTTAATCTCCTTACAATGGGAAGAGTCATGGCCTGCAAGTAGGGCTAGCTGAAAAAGATTCTCTCACTGGACACCTTAATGGTATTTTCCATGGGACAAATTTAAAACATTTAGGTTATTTTGTTCGGGGACATCTGCCTGATCTGCCTATGGTGGAGACGATCTAGCTCTATTAATGCATAAAAGCTTTGGTATTACTGGCCAACATTGTGATTTCAAGAAATCCAAGGTTATTAAGTATTTTTTTTTGTTATTAAGTCTTTAGACTGGACTGTATCACTAGTGAATTTAATCTTAAATATAATTATACGAAATTTCACTTTTAAGATGGCAGACTGAAAACGCTGTTGTCTCCTCTCCTTTTAAAAATCATTCTAAAAATCACAAGAGAACTGAGTGTAAAAATATAAATTTCATCTAGGAGACAACTAGAGTCCCAAACAGAAATGTGAAAAGATGGTCTTTATGAGGCGAAGTCGAATTTGGGTTTGATGAAATGCAAGGCAGAAATGTCTACAGCTATGTCTCTTGGGCAAAGAGGGCAGGAGCTCTAAAATGTTGGCACATCTCGTAAGACAAGACTTTCATCCACTGTCTGGAACAATGGGAACAGATGTTAGTGCTGGGCACTTGTCTGGATTGGGTTTGACACCCAGGAGAAGCAAGGGAATTGAAACTGAACGAAGAATCACATGAGACAGCTGTCGAAGATAAGCCAAGGGGGGCACTGGTTAAAATAGCAACGACTGATTTTAATCAGTAATAACTATTGTAATAAGGACAAGAGCCCAGCAGGAACTGAACTCAATGTTGATTGTGGAGTGACTGGGCATTTTTTCAGAGAAGTGACCGCTACAAGTGGGAAGAGAGGGTTTGGTCTGTGGGAACCTACCTGGATTTGCTGACTGGGGCGTATCAAAGTTAGGCTCCCACCTTCCAGCAGGGCCTGGGAGGCAGGGCCCTATCTATCCTTCCTTATGGGTTGGCTGGAACAGTCTGTTCATTTGGCAGCCTTGAGTTTTCTCAAGCAGGCTTACATTTATAAGCAATTACTCTGCAATGACACCATGCCCCCAAATCTTGGTGGTTTAAAACCACCAATTTTAGGGGCACATGGGTGGCTCCATTGATTAAGTGTCTGACTCGATCTCAGCTCGGGTCTTGATCTCAGTGTTATGAGTTCAGGCCCCAGGCTGGGCTCCACTCTGGGCGTGGAGCCTACCCAATAAAACAAAACAATAAATTTTAATCTCTCAGTCAGGTTATGTGTTTTGTTGGGGGTTGACTGAGCCTGCTCCATCATCCCTAGTTAGGAACCCAGGCTGAAGAAACCACTGTTATCTGGAACGTCCCAAGCCTCCATAACTAGAAATAAAGAAGACATGCCATACAGCAGCTCTTAAATCTTCCAGTAGAAGTCCCACATGCCACTTCCACAAACATTCCCTTGGTCACTTGCAAGTCAGAGAGCCACAGTTAATTTCAAGTGGGGAGGGAAGTTCAATGTTCCTATGTACTTATGCATGTACTATGAATGGGAAAATATTTGCAAATATCTCCAAGGACTACTACAATGCCCTTTAACATATGGCTTAAGAAAACTTCCCATAAGTAAAATTAGATCTGAGTCTATAATAAAGGACATATTGTATTCCGTGAGAAATAAATCCAGAAAGATAAAACAATACAATCCCAGAAAAATTGGGGGGATGAAACCTTAGAATTCAGACAGGATAAATACACACACATGTACACACACGCACGCACACACACACACACACACACACACATCCAGTGCTATGAAAAAGTAGAAAATAGATCATGTGTTTTCTTTCTTTCTTTTTTTTTCCAGATTTATTTGTTTATTTATTTGAGAGAGAGAGAGAATGAGAGACAGCACAAGTGGGAGGTGCAGGGGGAGAGGGAGAGAGAATCTCAAGCAGACCCCACGCTGAGTACAGAGCCTGACTAGAATCTCCACCCGGGGACCCCGAGATCATGACCTCAGCAGAAACCAAGAGTCAGTTGCTTAACCGACTGAACCACCCAGGTGCCCCTGGAAAATGTGTTTTCTAAAAAAGGATAGTAAGACACTTTTTCAATTTCCAATGTTTACTTCGATTTTTCACAAATTATATTGAAACCGTATACATTTTGAAAACAATTTTATCCTACTTTTTAGTATTTTAGAGAGGGTACAAATGGAACCTTGATAGAATTAGAAAACACAATAGTACAGATGCTTAAAGAAAGCTGAAAAGGAAAGAAAGTAGAAATGATTTCAGAAAGAAATATTGTTCAAATTTTTGAAAACTCTAAACAAGGCAAGTGAAAAAACTTCTTTTAAGCATAACCTGCCTAAAATTCTCAAACAGGACTTTATAAGTTATGTATTTCATGAAGATTTAATTATTGACTAAAACAATATCACGGTTGTCAGAATAGTAAAATCAAAAGCACATAAAACATGTGTTGGTGAAGATGTGGAGAAAAACAAACCCTCGTGCACCATTAGCGGGCATGCAAACTGGTATAGCCACTGTGGAAAAACAGTATGGTTTTTCTTCAGAAAGTTTAAAAATAGAAAAAAAGTTAAAAATAGAATTACCATATGATCCAGTAATCCCACCATGAGGTGTTTACCCAGAAAATACAAAGACATTAATTTGAAAGGATATATGTATATATCTCTGTTCACTGTGGCATTATTTACAATAGCCAAATTATGAAAGCAGCCCGTGTATCCTCTAACAGATGAATGGATAAAGAAGATGTGGGAGGCCTGGCTCAGTGGGTTAAAGTCTCTGCCTTTGGCTCAGGTCATGATCCCAGAGTCCTGGGATCGAGCCCCGCATCGGACTTTCTGCTCGACCGAGAGCCTGCTTCTCTTCCTTTCTCTCTGCCTGTCTCTATGCCTACTTGTGATCTCTGTCTGTCAAATAAATAAATAAGTAAATCTTTAAAAAAAAGAAGATGTGAGATTATTTACATATATATGAGATATGTGAGAGATATATAGATAGATAGATGGATAAAGAAGGGATAAAGACACACACACATATTCAAGATGGAATATTATTCAGCTATAAAAAAGAAGGAAATGTTGCCATTTACAACAACATGGATGGAGCTAGGGAAATAAGAGAGTCAGCAAAGACAAACACCATATGATTTCACTCATGTAGAATTTAAGAAACAAAATAAACAAAGAAGAAATGAAGAGACACACACACACACACACAAAGACTCTTAACTTTAGAGAACAGATGGTTACCAGAGGGAGGTGGGTGGGGGATGGGTGAAATAGATGAAGGGGATTAAGAGCACACTCATCATGAGGAGCACTGAGTCGTGTATAGAATTGTTGAATCACTATATTTACACCTGAAACTAATATAGTTTCATATGTTAACTATACTCGAATTTAAATAAATAAATGCATGAATTTTTTTTTAAAAAGAAAGGAAAGAATACAGAGGAAAAAACATTGAGAAAGAGCAAGACAATCTTATTGAATCCAGAATTTGAACAAATCAAATCTCTGCAATTTTATCTTCTTTATTGAGTGAATATTTAATAATTGATCAAAATAATGAGAATGAAAAAGAATTGCTCCTATGAAAATCACAAGTCTCAAACAACAAAATGTCACTCTGGTCTGCACATTAGAAGATGAAAAAAAGGACATTTGTGACCTGTGGCATGTGCACCTATATTCATACGATTGCACTAGACCCCTCAAATGTTAGGATTAGGCCTGTAGGTATTTACTATATTGAGAAATACAAGTGAACTAAACTTCCCAATAAAAGATAATAAAAGGATTCTAGGTTTGAAGCACAAAGCAACATTTAGCAACATGAGGCATACAAAAACTTGCCTCTTTAAAAACGGATTCAGAGGGGCTCCTGGGTGGCTTAATGGGTTAAAGCCTCTGCCTTCGGCAGGTCATGGTCTCAGGGTCCTGGGATTGAGCCCCACATCGGGCTCTCTGCTCAGCGGGATCCTGCCTCCACCTCTCTCTCTGCCTACTTGGGATCTCTGTCTGTCAAATAAATAAATAAAATCTTAAAAAAAAAAAAACAGATTCAGAATGTTTGAAAGTAAAGTTCGTAAAAGATACACCAGAAATATTCAAATAAAAAGAAAGCAAAAGTTGCAATCTAAAGGAACAGGGTTGAATCAGGATGAACAGGCATTAAAGGAAACAAAATGCTCCTTCAGCAGGAATATTTAATATTTGTGATTAAGCACCAAATATCATGGCATCAATAGTTATAAAGCTAAAATATAAGAAATCTAGAGAAAGATAGACAAACAATAGTAGTATGAAGCTTCACTTCTCCTGAAGTGATCACATGGAAAAAGTGAGACTGAATTGTATTTGTAAAAATAACCCGAAAGCGAAGGGAGGTAATTTAATTGCTACAATAACATAGTTGACAGATGTAATAAGATATATCTAATTGGTATACCTCCAACTCTATACTCTGAAAAGACAAAGCATGCTTTCCTTTCCTTTTATTTATTCATGGAATGATGCCAAAATGACCACATATGGTCCACAAGTCATAAAAAATAGAAATAGACAACATTCAGTGCAATGCAATGAAATGCAGTGAAAATAGCACAGAAAGTCGTTAAAAACAATCACAACCGTATCAAATCCACTCCCATATGGAGTAAAACATCTCTTCACCCTTGGGACACTGCATCATGAACAACTGAAGTTGCAATATTTCTAGAAAATAAATATGAATCTGTCTATCTATCCAAGGAAAATACATTACCCTAAATACTTGGAAAATACGTAGTGTTAACTACTTACACACAATAAAAGACAGATATAATAACCTCATGTCTGTTAGGATGGCTATTATGAGAAAAACAAGAGATGACATGTGTTGGAGAACATGTGGAGAAAAGGGAACCCTGATGCAGTCTTGGTGGGAACGTAAATTGGTGCAGCCATTTTGGAAAACAGTATGGACATGCTTCAAAAAACTAAAACTGAAACTACCAGATGATCCAATAGTTTCCCTTCTAGGCATATATATCTGATGGAAATCAAATCAGGATATCAAACAGATACTTGCACACCTATGTTCACTGAAGCATTACTCACAATAGCTAAAATATGGAGAGAACATAAGTATTCATTGGCAGATGAATGGATAATGAAAACGTGCTGTGTGTATATGTAAACAAATATTATTCAGTCATAAAAAACAAGGAAATTGGGGTACCTGGGTGGGTCAGTGGGTTAAAGCCTCTGCCTTCAGCTCAGGTCATGATCCCAGGGTCCTGGGATGGAGCCCTGCATCGGGCTCTTTGCTCAGCGGGGAGCCTGCTTCCTCCTCTCTCTCTCTGCCTGCTTCTCTGCCTACTTGTGATCTCTGTCTGTCAAATAAATAAAAAAAATCTTTAAAAAAAAAAAAAAGGAGATTCACTTAAAAAAAAAAGAAAAGAAAAAGGAAATCCTGCTATTTGGGATAACATGGATAAATTCTGAGGGCTTTCTCTTAAGTGAAATGAGTTAGACAAAGACAAACACTGCATGATTGCACATATATGTGGAATCTAAAAAACTGAATTCCTAGAAACAGAGTGAATGGTGGTTGCCAGGAGCTGGGAGATGGGGGAAACAGCGAGGTGTTGGTCAAAGGGTACAAATTTTCAGTTAAAAAATGAATAAGTTGGGGATCTAAACTATAGCACAGTGACTATACTTAGCAATACTGCATTGTTTACTCAAAATTTGCTAATAGAGCAGATCTTAAATGTTCTCACCACACACACACACGCACACACACACAGAGTAACTTGATTATGGTAATCATATATCAAATCATCCTCTTTCACCTTAAATGTATCAATTTTATTTGTGAATTATGCCTCAATAAAGCTAGAGTGAATGAATACACAACAGAAAATGTATCCAATTCAAAATGAGAAAAAAATTTAAAGATATATTTAAAGAAAGCAGAATGAAGGAAGAAATGGTGATTCTAACAAAAATTAAAGACTGTGAAAAATTTATTCATTGTTTCATTTCATTGGAAACAATCATAAAACAGATACCCAGGTAACTAGCAAAGAAAAAAGTGACAAAATTTAATTATATAAATTAAATGAAAGCGGAAAAATTACTACATATACAGGAGAAATTAAGAAAAATATGAGACCATCATCAAAGCTATATAAATTTGAAAAAGTACATGAAATGCATGAATGTTTTTGGAAACTATAAATTTTAATATTAACTATATATAAGACAGAAAACCTTAACAATATAATCACCATAAAATAATATGTAAAACTTGTCCACAATTTACAAAGTTGTTTATTCTTAGAAAGAATGGAGTGACTCTGTAAGGACTGGTGTGGAAAGCTCTCAAAGACCTACCATTAGATAAGAAAAATAAGTTTCATTTTCGTTGTTATTTTCTTGTTTTGTATGAAAAAAGATTAGGAATATTTATATGCATATGCTAATTGGGTACACATATAACATTTCTGGAAGGATAGAGGAAAAGCTTTCTGGAGAGGGGCAAATTTGTTCCTGGAATAGGAGGTTGATAGACTACCTTGCTCCAGGCTGCTCACCTTAATGAGATGATACACCTGGAGAAAGCAGAGATTGAAATGAAGAAGTTAGAGTCCCAGTGGACACAGGGAAATCCACTCAGCTTTGTGACTGAAGAAACTCAAATGCAATAACAAAGTGGGGGAAATAGATTTTCCAGGAGAACAATAAGAAGTTAGAAAACATTGTAGGGGAGGAAAATATCTTTATACAAATGTATGGGGTAAGTATGGGAACCTTAGTAAAGCCTGATGTTCAGCTTCCCCTCTGTCTTCAAAGACAAGGGTGCATCTTTACTCTGGGATAGAGAGAGCACCTCCTACTTGAGTGGTTTATGACTTGCTTTGGGGGAAAAAACCCAGAAAGTCCTTCCGGCACATTCCATTTCTCAAAGTCCCTCCACTTGAAATATTTGTTTATGCCAAGTTGCTATATTTTGGGGTAGTGTGTCCTGAACCCATCAACATGAACCCTCCTTTTTTGAAAGGATCATTGGATTTCTAGACTCTTGTGGAAAAGAATTTTTCATCTCTGTTGGTTATTATTACTGTTGATTTCTCCTGAGAGAACTGATAACACCAAAATATGTTAATTGTGGTGCCTAATATTTAAAATTCATAGTTTGAAACTATAAGTATATAGTGTCAATACCAAGGCCTATTACCTATTAATTAGCTTGTTTTTGGTCTCTTCAATGCAAAATTTTTATTTAATGCACAACTCTACTTGATTAAAGGATCTTTGTTTTCTCAAGCTTTAATTACATATTATAACTAATAACATCTTAGATTTAGTCTTTTTTTTTTTTAATCTTTTATTTATTCATTTGAAAGGGAGAGCGTGAGTGAGAGCCCTAGCAGGGAAGAGGGCCAGAGGGAGAGGGAGGAGCAGACTCCCCACTAAGCAGGGAAGCCCGGTGCAGGACTCGATCGAGGAGGGGGAGTGGGAGAGGGAGAAGGAGAGAGAGAGTCGGTTGTGGGGCTTGATCCCAGGACCCCAGGATCACGACCTGAGTCGAAGGCAGCCGCTTAACCAATTGAATCACCCAGGTGCCCTACCCTAGATTTAGTCTTAATAATTAATTCATAAAATATCCTAAATTTAGCTTTTCAAAATCCAAAGGATTCTTTATGATAAAGGTTACCTCTAGGGGCGCCTGGGTGGCTCAGTCGGTTAAGCGTCTGCCTTCGGCTCAGGTCATGATCCCAGGGTCCTAGCATCAAGTCCCGCATCAGGCTCCCTGCTTGGCGGGGAGTCTGCTTCTCCCATTGGCCCTCACCCCTCTCTCACTCTTTTAGGCTTTCTCACAAATAAATAATTTTTTTTAAAAGGTTACCTCTCAAGGCAAAGATTCATAATGGAATATGCATCATAGCAAAAATCATATTGGAAACAAAAAAAGTGGCCATAATATTTATCAAGAGAATATGCATTGTATATTTTATTGTAATATCCTGCCATTTACTAGTGTCCTATATGAGCTATAGATTGTACCAGAGATAGAAATGGTTATGTCATACTATGCACTGGGAATATGATCTATACTCTTCAAAAACAGTTTCTAATTGCGTTTGATTTGTTTGTCCCCTGTAGGAAACTCAACATGCCAGGTAGGCACTAACAGCTAGTTGCCACTTCTCTTGAGCTATGCAGAAGAAAAGCAATTTGCTGAAACATCTGCCAAATGAGAAGGGGGTTCCAGTTCCCTGAAATGTTGCTTCGAGCTACAAATGTTCACAGCAGAAGGAATGAGCGGTGCAGAGTCACCGGTAAGCTTCTCGACAACAGGTCGCACTGACCCAAATCTGCCAGCAGGAGGATTACGCACTCCTCTTGTCAGTTCTGGAACATAAAGGCTGCTGCTAAGGCACCGGGGGCCACTTCGCAGCCACAGCGACAACGCAAGAGCTCCCAGGAACATCAATGCTGCGTTCGCATTAGTGACCCTCATGCTCCCCTAGAGAAGGTGTCTAGTCCGTGAAAGGCGGACCCTGGGGGACTTGCAGAGGCCAGCGTCCAAGCCACATGCTCTCTTTCTGTTAAAAAAAAAAAAATTAACAAGCATATTCTCGCAATTGGAAAGTTCATTTGCTGTTTAAAAGCACTTTTTACAAATCGGGCTTCTGTTCACTCCTAGTTCATTTCGTATCCTCACCCACACTTGTCATTGACTATGAAAATGCACTCACCAGATGAATTAGAGACATAATGCCTCCTTACAAGGAATCTTTGGCTTAATTTAGCACCAGTTTTTGGAGGGGCACCTGGGTAGGCCAGGAGGTTAAGCGTCTGACTCTTGGTTTCTGCTCAGGTCCTGATGTCAGGGTCCCGAGATCGAGCTCTACACTCACTGCAGAGTCTGCTGGAGACTCCCTCTACCTCTGCCTCACCTGCTCGTGCTCTCTGTCTCCCAAATAAATAATTCTTAAAAAAAAAAAAAAGGAACAAGACATGGGAGATAAGGTTGGCTTTGTTACTTCTCTCTGCTCTTGCTTTTCCCACCAGATTTCTGCTTTTTTCTTTGTTGTGCTGCTCTTTATAATTTGTCCCGTTTGTGACATTTAGTTTACCCTAGTTTATGAGCTGACTGTATAGCTAACATATTTCCGAATATCCTTCTATTGTTTTAAAGCAAATGCCCTCGAGGACTATAAAGTTACCTTCACATTCTGCGTCAAGTACGTCTTACTTATTTTTTAAGGTCATTTCAGTGCCGTGGCATCTCGAAGCGCAGACGTGTAACACAGAAGGTAACTTGAACCTGGGCTGTTGGCAAGACCCAGCATTTGTATTTTGACCCAGCTTGTGTCATTTGTATTTAATGGAATTTGTGCGAGTGTGTGGCAGTCGACCAGGATGTCCCACAGGTACTCGTGAGGGAAAATACCAGGCTTGGGTCTCTGGGTTAGCATGGAATACTGCTCCTGTTGGATGGAAAGGCACTGGAGGAGATGTATAGTCTGCATGCTCCCACTGGATTTTTTCAGAAGCTGGAGGTTGAATTGCTATGACAACCAAAAATTGCTATTAAGATTCCATTTGGAGCTGAGTCATCCCCTGCCTTCTGAGTAAGGTAAGCATCCAGACATGAAACACATGGAATTTGGAGTCAGAAGGACTTGAACTCTCATCCCATGTGATCTCTCATTAATTGGCAGAATTTATTACTTCCCACGTGAGAGGTCTGAAAATAAGACAGTCTACCTCAATGTCTCTTCTAGCTCTCTATTCATTTTCTGGTTCCCTTCGTCTCTTTCTTTCTCTCGGCCTCTGTCTAGTTTCTGTCTGTCTCTGTCTCTCTCTCACACACACAGACATTTATGCCTCTCTTTGCCTCTGTAATGCAGTGCACTTGCGGACTCGACTTTCACTTAAACAGCAAAGATAGACATCTTGCCTTCCTCTTTCTTTTGCGAGATCGTTCTTCAAATATCATGGCATCCAGGCTTGCTTTCTTCTAGGGAATTAAACACTGCTTGATTAGCTTCGTCAGTCTATCCTCCGTGGACACTCTTTTGAGAGAAGGAAGACTTTCTCTAGTTGATGCTATTTCAAGATATTTAGAGGTTTAGAATAGAATTTATTTTGGCAACAAAAGTGACCGAAATTGTGACTATTCTATTAAATACACACTTGGATTCTTCTGTATCTGGCCACAGTTCAGTTCCTCCTCCTGTATTTCCCGAAGCATTAAGGACTCACCCATTTGTGGCATTGGGCACTCCAGACTGACATAGTCCTTCTTGGTCTTAAACTTAGGATCTGTATGTGATGACCAGGTTAGGGATCCATGCTTATAGTCCCTTGTCGCCACTAATGCTGAGAATATTAATAGTGTCAGTCATTTCCTTTATGTACTGCTCAGGACACAAGATGTATTAGACATGATTCTGCTTCAAGGAACTTACCACCTATTCTGGGAGGAAGGCAAAGAAGCAAAAAGAGGACATATTTATAATAAGGCAAAACTGAAAGCCACAATATGTAATTATTGTATTTTAAAGTATTTATTTATTTTAAGTATTTAAAGTATTTATTTATTTTAAAGATTTTATTTGAGAGAGAGGGAGAGAGCATGCATGGGCAGGGGCAGAGGAAGAGAGAGAAGCAGGATCCCTGCTGACCAGGGAGCCCATTGCAGGGCTTGATTGCAGGACCCCAAGATCATGACCTAAGCCAAAGGCAGACACTTTACCAACTGAGCCACACAGGCGCATATTTATCCATTTGAGAGGGAGAGGAAGACAGAGCAGGTTGAGGGAGGGGGCGGAGGGAGAGAGAGAATGTCAAGCAGATTCCCCGCTGAGCAGGGAGCCAGACACAGGGCTCCCTCCATCGACCCTGAGATCATGACCTGAGCTAAACTCAAGAGCCAGACGCTTAACCCACTGAGCCACCCAGCCACCCCTATGTAATTATTTTAAATGGTTTGCATTTTTCAGAGTTTGATTTTGAGTATATGTAATAGTCCATGTCTACCACTTATCTCTCACAAAGGTGAATAAAATGTTATTCAAAATCATTTATGCTTAAAAATGAATTGCAGGTATATTACTGACTTGGAGATGGTCAAATGGTATAATAAATACCTCTATTGATTTTGCGTGGGTAGGAAAAGCAATGGGCTAATTGACAAAAGGCAAATTACCAGGCAATGGCAGTTCATTCCTTTAAGCACAAGACTCTTAAAATCTTACCATTTGGGGGAAATGCCTCTGAAAACGTCCTACACTCATCTGGCTTTTTAAGTAGATGACTGAGCATAAATTACCCTTTCACTGATGACTCATTGTCAACAGTGAACGTTAGTCCTTGTCCTGGGTGATAATACGGGCATGTTGGCAGGACCACTGAGGAGCTTAAGAATGTTCTGTTGTATCTGAGCCCCGTGCTCCTCAAGGTCAGGTTTTGGCTTTCTGTTGTGACCTGGAGTGTCTTGATTCATTATTGATTCAGGGCAATTTCATGTACCATGCTCTCTGGCACCTCCTTTCCGATGATGTGGAGCCTCTGAGAAGATCAAGGTTCGTGGTTGATGATGTGACCAAGAATTCTTCTTCTTTTTTATTTTTACTATTTTATTTATTTTTTTGACGGAGAGAGAACAAGCGGGAGGAGCAGCAGGCAGAGCAAGAGGGAGAAGCAGGCTCCTGGCTAAGCAGGCAGCCTGTGGGGCTCCTGGGATCATGAGCTGAGCTGAAGACGGACAGCAACCCACTGAGCCACCTGGGCGTCCCTAAGAACTCCTCTTAATCAGGAGAGAAACAATACGAATGACCCTTAGCAAAGCACCCCAAATTGTACCTCCCACCCAAGCTAACATTGAGGGATTCTAGATTCAGAAGAAAGTACTGGGTACAGAAAAATGTTTTGAAAAGGCAAGATGAAGCCTGAGCTTGTTAGCTGGTCCCTGTGCTTCCCCCGCAACATAGGAGTCACAGTGCACGGGTTAGCCAGACAGCCCCGTGAACCACAGGCTTATGTCCCTTTTCTTATCTGTCATTCTGCTAGTCAGATGACAAGATTCACCCAGGATTTCTGCTGCCAGAAATTGAACTAGCCAACATCTGATTGCTACATGAAAGATGTGTTAGTATCATAAAGACAAAAAGCATGTCTTCAGAGCTGAAATATTGTAAGAAAAGTGTCAGTTTTTTAAAAAAATATTCATGCCTTATTTAATAAGAAAAAATATAAGATCAAGTTAGAATGTCCAGTGTGATCATGGATGGCCACTTAGTGCAACATGTATTCGTTGGGAGTGTGTGAGTTGTGGAGTACAGACACACAGAGATGACTGAGCAATAGTTTCCACCCTCGAGGGGCTGATGGACCAGAAAGAGAAACATGCCCTTCAGCCAACCACCACCATCCAGTGTGCTCAGTGCTATAATAGGCGTGGAAATTGAGCTCGGAAAGCAAAGCGAGCAGAAAAAAATCAAATGGAGAAAGTGTTAAGTAAGTTTACCTTACTTAAGGGATGGAACAGAATTTTAAAAAGATGGGACTTAAGGTTGTTTCTAAATGACACGTGACAGTGGAGGAGAAGGGAAGGGCAGCTTTGACAAAAGGGACAGCAGAAGCGAAGCTTGGCATCTTGCCACCAGGAGGAGGACGTAAGATTTTGCTGGGGTGGAGGGGGGGGGGCCTGGAGACTGAGTGCCGAGGATTAATAATCAAATCCCTTGATAAGGAATTTGGAGAATTTCCTGGGGAAGGGTATTATGTATTTTAAGTCAGGAGAATGACAAGGTAAATTTTAGTGTTTTAATTTAAAAATAAATAAATAAAAGCGGTATGGAAAATGGTCTGAAATCGAAGAAACTGGAAATGAAGAAATATAAGAGCTTGTTGGAATAGATTCTTGTTAGGGATGGAGGGAGCCTGTCGTGGTTGGCAGCAGGCAGAGGTGGAAATTTAGTCTAGAGAGCAAACCAGAGTTGGCTGCGTTTGGCTTGGATGTGAAGGGCAGTGTGGATTCTAGGACAAGGACAGCTGACGCTTGACAGTGCAAAGATTAGGGGCACCGAGCCCTCCGCTGCCCTCGCAACCTAAAATATGCATATAACTCTTGACTCCCCATGAACTTTACTTTTCCCAACCTACTGCCTGTTGGAACCCTTCTGATAGCATAAGCAGCTGATTAATATACCTAGATGCATACATATATATATAACATATATATTTCAAAATATATATATATTTCTCTCTATACCTTATATGCTGTATTAGAATAAAGTAAGCTACAGAAAAGAAAATATTATTAGGAAAATCATAAGGAAGAGGAGTGCCTGGGTGTCTTAGCTGGCGGAGTATCCAATTCTTGGGGTCGGCTCAGGTCATGATCTCACGGCCAAGTCGGGCTCAGCGCTGAGTTTAGAGTCTGCCTGAGGATTCTCTCCCTTTTCCTCGGCCCCTCCCCCTGCTGGCACGCTCTCTCTCTCAAACAAACAAACAAACAGATACGATCTTAAAAAAAAAAAATCTTAAGGAAGGGAAAATACATTTACCGTACTGTCCTGTAAAAAATCTGTATAGAATAATCCTGCAGGCTTCATACCCATGTCATTCAAGGGTCAACTGTATTAGTTTTCTGGTTTGTAACATTTAATGGACTCTAACACCAGTCTGAGAAGGAAAATGTCAAGTTCATTGTTCTGGATAAAATACCTCTGAGATGCCCATGCGGCCCTGTAGGCTGCAAGTTTTTCTTGGCAGGTGGGAATATGCATATGCTCCCGAGCGAGGGGAAGGGTCTTGCCCTGTGCACCAGGCAGGATGGGGACAGGTGACAGTGAGTGACAGGGAGGAAGACACAGGCCTCCTCTAAGTTTAGTGACGGAAGTTTCCACAGCGTACACCAGGATGCTTATTCTGAAAAGCGTATTTGTATTTTTAAGTCGATTAAAACGGATCCTTTCAAGCAGGGACTGCCCCCCTCCCAAAAATAACGGTCATGTGGTTACTTTTTAAGTCAACAAAAAATAGTCAAAACACCCAGAGAGGTCGTGCAGGCAGAGACTGCCCTGGATTGAAAGGAGCCTGCTGAATCGCTCCTCACTCCCTTTGCACGTAAATGCACAGTGGTCCTGTTCCTATGTATTTCTCTCTGTGGGGCTTCCATTCACTGCATTTCATTTTCACGAGGGGGCAGTTCTGCACGGGGCTGGGGGTGGGGGGGGTGGGGAGCAGCATGGCAGGACACAGCTTGCCCGGAGAGGCACCCGCAGCCACCTACCTTTCTGAGGTCCTGGCTCATCGCTTTGGCTCCTGTTATCAAGCTGCCCAGCTCAGCAACCATGAGAACTACAATGACCTACTTTCCCTGATACAGCCAGTTCTACATTTTTAAATCTTCATTAAAAAAAAAAAAAAAAATCCTCAGCTCTATTTATTTGGGAAAAAAAAAAAAAAAGTTCTGCTTTGTTACCATTCTCCCTTTGGCTTGCGCTTTTCATTTTTTGAGGTCTGATCTAGCTTTTAGAGGATAGAAGAACAATTACAGCCAACAGTGGGTCACCCCCTCCCCGTCCTCAGAAAGGACCAGGGGCTTCTGGACTCATGCCGTTGCAGCAACATATTCTTGGAATCAGCTCTCACGTGCATTCGGTTTTACCGTATCATCCGTCTCTTCAAAGGAGGATTGTCTGAATGATGAAAATCTGAGACACAGATTTGGAGCCCACACACCGGCAGACACTCAGCCCAGCCATTCCGAGCCTGTAGTCAGTTCTCGCCTTAGCAGATGAAAGACAGAATTCACAAGGGGGTGTGGGTGTGTGTGTTGTGGGGGGGATGGGAACAGCATTTTTTTGGTTGCACATCAAGTATTTTTGTGTTCATCGGGCTTCCTAAGGCAGGTATTCATTTCCACGAAACGAAAGATGCCAGCAGTGGGATAGCCAAGTACACATGTCTAAGGGAACCAGCCACAAACCCAAGGAGGAAATTAACATTCTGGTCATGGGCCGCAAAGCAATGTATTCTGCAGTTCATTCTGAGGAGGTAATGACTAGGAAAATGACAAAGAAAACTGTTATTGACCATTAGTGAGCAATCACTCTGTCATATTACTGAGATAATTTAGATAAATGTGGGGTTTTGCTGTCTCCCAGGGAGACGGGCTGCTGATGTCTTTGATGATGGCAGCGCACTTAAAGGTTGCCTCTGACAAATATGTTTTTTTTGTCAGGCCCATGGAAAATAGTCATGTCTATGCCCGTTTGTGGGTTTGTGGTAGCAGCTCCTTTTTAAAGTTTGTCAAAAAAGTTGGTCGATGTTTTGTGTTCAGGGCCGCGGGATACTTGCCGGAATGCCCCTCGAAGGCTCTGTGGAAAGCAGTGTTTGGAAACATAAGGTATTTAATAAATGAAGGCAGAGTGTGCCATATTTTTGTTCAATTGACTTCTATTATTTTAGCAGCTGCTAATTATGCACTGTTGATATGTGGAGGCCCGTAACAGATTTCTCTGTTCCATCTGGGTAATCAGGCTTTTCGAGAATGGACTTTTCCTCACCCGAGTATTAGGAGGATTTTGGCTGCTGCTATATTTTGAGGGCAGTGATCAGATCAGCTCAAAATGAGTAGGTAGGGAGTTTTCTCCCTAGTCTGCTAGGGAGAGGATGAAATTTATCCAGTGTTGTTTGCGATGTATTTCATTTTGTCTTTGACGTCACAGCACGCTCTCCAGGCCATCTATGTCATTGAGCGCCAAGAGGAAAACAGAGTGACAACAACCATTTTCAAAGCAAATAATAAACATGTACATTCTGAGAACATCTTATCTTAAGAAAATACTGAGCAAAAACAGCCATGGCGTCTCTTCTATGTATTAAGCATTGACTGCTTAGGCTGTAGAATTGGCCTCTATTTGCACAAGACTCTCGCTCTCTCTGCCAATTCCCCGAGCTTGCTCTCTCTCTCAAATAAATAAATCCAAAAATAAAACAAGAAAACAAGTGCCAAAATCACCTTGGAAGAGCTGAGGTTGATTTTACTTACTATGATGCAATGTCTTTGGGGATAACAGGTAGGTTCCCCTTACTTGCCTGCCCTAACAGACAGGAAGACGAGGTTATGAAGAAACTCCAATTATTAGCCCTCATTCTCTTTTTCAACTAGTGTGTTTTTTGGTTTGTCCTTGTACAGGCTCCATGCATAGTCATTACTATGTGTTTTGTTTTTTATTTAATGCAGCAAAGTAACCAAAATGCTAGCTCAGGTAGATGCTGCCTCGTTCCAGAACCCTGGACAGTACCGCTTTCCACCAAGGACAGGGGATTAGGTACCAACCATGCATTTAGGCCTGTCCAGTCTAGCAGAGGGCTGTCATATCAAAATACTGTAGACTGAGTGATTTGAATAACAGTAATAACAGTAATTCATGTTCTCACAATTCTGGAGACCAGAAGTCCCGGATCAAGTTTCCAGCTAATTTGATCTCTTGTGAGAGCTCTTCTCCTGGCTTGTAGATGACCCCCTTCTCACGAGCTCTTCCCACGGCCTTTCCTTGGGGCATGGACACAGATTTCTCTCTCCCTCTTCTTCTAAGGCCACCAGTCTTATCAGATTAGGACCCACACTTCTGACCTCATTCGACCTTAATGACCTCCTAAAGACCCTACCTACCTCCAAACACCATTACACTGGGGGGTCATGTCTTCCACCTATGAATGGGGAGGGGGGCATGCAATTCAGTCCATAGTCCTCACATCAAAGAAAATGTCATTTTCAGAGATCTCAAATCCCTACACTTAAAAACTGCTCCTAGAGGGCTGCCTGGGTAGCTCAGTGGGTTAAGCCTCTGCCTTCAGCTCAGGTCATGATCTCAGGGTCCTGAGACCGAGCCCCGCATTGGGCTCTATGCTCAGAGGGGAGCCTGCTTCCCTCTCTGCCTACTTGTGATCTCTCTCTCTGTCAAATAAATAAATAAATAAATCTTAAAAAAAAAAAAAAAAAAAAAAACAACCTGCTCCTAGAAACTATAAGTAAAATAAAATGTGGGGAGTTCCTAGAAACTTATGTGTTGTAAAGTGAAGTTTTCATTCACATAGAAAGAACACATTATAAAATGTGTCATTGTATTATTCTTTTTAGGCATAATACCTGATGATCTTTTGAAGATTTCACACATATTCTTGAAATGTGGTTCTTTTTAATCTTAATAAACACATGGTCTGCTGGTTTCAGTTCAATGAGCTTAAGACCTTCTTCAAAACATCTCTGGTAAAATTGCTCAATCCTGTAGGGGCATTAGAATCACTGGGAAATTTCATTTCTTTGTTCTGGTTTTTGTGTGATTTTTTTTGAAAACACTGATTCAGAGGTTCTTCCTAGGTTATACTTGAATCAGAATTTCTGGGTACAGGAGGCCATACCATCTGTCCAAGGCATTCTAGTTCACTACCAGGGCTGAGAATGACAGATATGACTTCCAACTTTGTCTCAATTCTGTTAGGGCCAGAACTTAATTTTTATGAAAACAATAAATTAAAACGCAATAAAATAAAACAAATAATTACACAAACTTTCTGGGCAGTCAGCAACACTGCTGAAACTGAACTGATGACCTGCACAGTAATCATCCAGAATGTTCCTCTGTCAGCTCTTGGATGAACGTTTTATTCACTACATAAATGGCTGCACAGCACCCCGGGGCTCACGTCGCCCTCAGAGTAAAAGCCCAGGTATCTACTGTCACCTGCAAGGGTCACACTCACTTCCCTTACGGCCCTGGTGTCCTCTTTCCCTCTCTGCATTGCTCAGTCCTGAGCCAGCCGTCTCACCTGCTACTCTCCCTACCTTGTGGCCTTTGTATTAATTATTCCCTCCCCCTGGAATGCGTGGCCCAGAAATCCACATGGCTGAGATCCTTAGGCCCTCCTAGTCTTTCAGTCAAGGGACACCTTTCTCATGAGAGCTCCCTCGACTACCCGATGTAAAACATGAAACCCACCTTCCGCATGTGCCCATGGCACCTCTGATCCCTATGGCACCCCTTTTTGCCATTAGCATTTCTCAACTTCCAATGCCCTATAGCACTTAACTCAGTAACCGTATTTTGTGCATTGCCCCTGGCCCACCACTAGCGTGTATGCTCCACAAAGAAAAGGATCTTTCTCTTTTCCACGGATGCACCCAACTGTCTAGTGTCTAGAAAAGCACCTGGCTCATAGGAACCACTCAGCCTGTCACCGATGAATGAATGAATGAATGAATGAATGAATGAATGAAATGTCTTTCTGGGCTTCTGACACAGGAGTCCTGCTCCATTCCCCAGACAGGATCCATGGCAGACTTGTCATTGTTTCAGCTTCTAGGTGTCTGCCTCCCAGCCCTCATCAGGAAGGATGAAAAACAAATCCTACGTCACAGCCCTCTAATTCTTTCATATTCCATCGCCAACGGGGAGATAAAACTAAATCCAGCTACTCCCAACAGAAAGGAAGTAGCAATTCTACAGTTTGGGGAGGAATGCCATCATATCCTAGTGGCTTGATTATAGTCTGTTTTATATCATGGATTTTGCTCTTTGAAAATATTTTAGCTGTTAGTAGAAGGAGCAGAGCTAATGATTGGGTATTGGCTCTGCTTACCATTTAAAGCTCTCAATTCGGTATTATTCACTGGGCAAAATTCCCACCAAAAGACGTATTACTTAGCTTGATTTTAATACTCACGAAACATGTTACAGATATAAATCAATCTAAACATTTTCCTAATTTTCTGTCACTTTGAATTAACAGCTTCTCACCTCCTGCTTCTGACTCACATTCATCTCAAGAATTGACTCCACAGAAACCCCAGGCTCCAAGCAGCAAAATATGCTTCCTCAGGGAAACAAAAACAAAGTCTGAGTTGAGAGTTTTGTCTTTTTTTTTTTTTTTTTTTTTTTTTTTTTTTTACCTTTTCCATCATCATAAAGATAAGCATGAGGGCTCCCCTTCAGAGAATTCAACAATGTCAGAAACTCTAGTTAGATCTCACTGGCGTTTTCCAATTTCAGTATTGTGGTTTGAGGAGGAAAATTTGTCACGTAAACTCATCTTTAGCACGATGAGTAATAGAGGGGGAAATTGCAGTCAGAGGTAAATGGCTTTGAGTACACATTCCTTTTGCTCCCTCAGGTTCAACACATTATAGAATAACCTTTTAGTGAAATTAGGAAGCTCTCATGTTGCCCTCTCTTCCTCCTTTGTGGATGGTTGATGGGAGAAGAAAATTGTGTGTAGTTACAAAGCATTGACTTTTAGTCCATGGATTTTTTTTTTTCCTTTCATGGAGCTGTATTTGTCTGTAGCTCTTATGTCTGTCATCCTTCACCTAATTTGTTGGAAGTGGCGATGCAGGGTATGGTGGGGAAGGCTGAAGAGGATGAAAACACTCTTATTATGAAGGCAATGAAAATCAAAACTGAAAAATGAAGATAAGCTAGCATTATCTGTACAATAGCTCCTGGAAGACTCTAGCTCCTGATGAGCTCAGAACAGCAGAGTGGGCAGGAATAGCGTGGAACCAGAGATCACCCCGTGCGTGTCTCTCAAACTCTGCATACAAGGGAGCAATGAGGGTCTTCAGCTGTCGCCTCAGTGTGTGAGGGCAGGAGGAGGGAACCGACAATTTAGATTGCTAAGCAACCCTGAAATGAGTAAATTAGTATGTGCAGATGGTAGGGGAACTCTTTCTCCGGGAGGAGGTAATAGGACCAGACCTTCCTCTTCAGCCAGTGGTGTCTGAAAGCCTTTCCTGTTCTGGGGAAATTACAAAATGTGGGGGGAGGCTGGGCTGTGGAGCTTTCTTATTTCCCCTTTCAGGATCCCCCAGTCCCTTGAGTAGCTGTCCTACTTACCTCAGGGTGAGACCCTTATTGTGTCGGGACTGGACCTACTTAAACCAAGAGGTCCTGAATCCCATGTGCCTCCCTCACCCCAGCCCTCCTCGGGGCATTGTGAAAGACTGACCCAGTTTCCAAGGGCCAGACTCTTCCGGTATCACGACAGGGCAGAGTGAGGGATGCCATAGGTAAAGAGGCCCCTCTCGAGTCACTACAGGTGAGCTGTCACCTTTCTGTCCAGCAACTGGAGCCATAAACAGATCTGCACCTGAGTCTAGAAGGTTTCCAGCCATTCTGCTTCCATCCATGACTTCGTAATCTGATCCTGTCCCATGGACCCAATAACAGATACAACCGTGGCTGAAGTTGTTAATTCAAAGTGATAGGAACATCAGGTGACCGGCTGGTCTCCTCCGGCTGGGTCGAATGTCTCTGGAGAACGAGATGCTACAGAAAACAAAATGCTTACATCATATAATATTTACAACAGGAATGGTGAACCAATTTTATTGAATCTGTGTTGGGAAGTAAGATGATGTATGAAGAGATGAGGAAGAGAGAGCTGAAATACTTTCCCCAGCCATCCATGTGGCGGGTAGAGGATTCAGGTAAGAACGCAGATTCCCCGGGCCCCTTACTCTGCTTTCTTTCTGCTGAGTCGTGAGAACCCTCCTCTAGCATGTACGCATCCTTTCAGAGAACCAGCTTTATCGTTCATGCACGGGGGCGCTCTCCACTTGAGGCTGAGAGAGACGTACCTGACCATGTCTGAAAGTCTGGTAGCATGAACCAGCCAAAGATTTCTTTTGCACCAAGAAGCAAGGACTTTGCAAAATAAGTCATCTGAAGGAGAAGCCAGTTAAACCCCATAATAAGACTAGGAAGAATGTGTTATGGTCTAAGGAAAGGGGTGATTGTTCTATCAGTCAGTGAACAACTTCCAACTCAATCCCTATTTAATAACACCTGAGTTTTAGGGAGGAAACTGTATTCTCAGAAGAATTTACATTAGAGCAAACATCAGGAAACAGCTGTCTTCTTACCTTAACTCCCAGTGTCAGTGGCACAGGACAAGTGCAGGGTGGGAGGTGGCTCTATCCATTCTCCTGTTTCTTAGTCTATAGGATGCCACCACCTGGAGTTGTGCAGTGCACAGCCTGTGCAACTAAATACAAAAGTCCTTACATAGACTATTAAATTCTGCTTACTGGTGGACCAAGAGACAGAGAGAGAGGAAAGGCTCAAAATCAGGAAATCTGGTTGTGAAATATCATTTAGTCACTAAAATCTGAGAAACCTTTTCTTTCTATTCTGTTTTTATTTTATTCTTTTTTTTTTTTTTTAATTTAAATTCAAGTTAGTTAACATATAGTGTAGTACTGGTTTCAGGAGTAGAATTTAGTGATTCATGACTTACATACAACACCCAGTGCTCATCACAAGTGTCCTCCTTAATGTCCACCACAGTTACCCCATCCCCTACCCACCACCCCTGAGCAACCCTCAGTGTGTTCTCTACAGTTAAGAGTCTTGTTTTTCAACCCCCTCTCTGTTTTTGTCTTGTAAAAATTGAGAAACCTTAAGAAAAACATTTCAACTTTCTAGACCTTAGTTTCTCCATCTGTGAAATGGATGGATCTGTAGGAAATTCTCTGGGGTTGAAACTATGGGACTGGTCCTACCCTTCAGTGTATTTCACCATTATACAATAAGAAAGAACTATGTCCAAGGAACCAGTTTTTTTGGTGCATTGCTCTAGCCCATTTGAGAACTTTTCTGCGTAATCCGTGGATCATTTCTCAGGAAGAGCCCTCCCAGAACAGGCATCATTTGGTACACAAGCCAGAGCTGTCGAAGTGATGGCTCAGCTCTTACACCTCACAATAGACCTCTGATTAGCACCCGGGAGTCACGAGCAGGAGCTGAGTCAGCTGTACCTCCTGCTAAATGCAGGCCGGCCTGCGCCTGATGGGACCCCCTCCCGTGGACTTCAGAGAAGTGACTGCGGGAGGAGATGAGCGCCTGGCAGCTGTGTGGCCCATCACAGGCTGTGTCCCAGCGTCAGGAGACAACACAGTGAATGTAGTTTTCTGATTTTCTGTCCTCTACGCTCTTGTCAGATGGTGGATTCAACTCTGGCTTCTGACATCATGGCTACTAGAAACGGAATATCTTGTATGACACTTCCAGTGACCTGCCCAGCCCCTTGGAAAACTAACTGTGTTCACAGGAACATCTCTTAAGATAGTAAAATGAGAAAAGAAGAGCATGTGAGTCTTTTCCTAGAGTCAACAACAACAACAAATACTTTTAAATAAATACAACAAATACATTTAAAATGCTCTAGAGAAGAATGATGGAAAGCTTCCAAATTGTTTTTTTTTTTTTTTTGAAGCCATAATCACAATAATACCCAAATCAGACTAAGGTAGTAAAAAAAAAAAAAAAAAGACTAAAAACAATCCTCACTTCTGAGTAAACACCAATATGAAGAGTTTAAACAAAATAATATTAAATAGAATTTATCCATAAACTAAAAGAATGATTAGACAAATGGAATTCAGTAGGAATGAAAAACAGTAATGCTCTCAGCATCTTTCTTTCCCTGAATTAAATATTATGATTTATTTTATGATTATGATTTAATGCTTATGTGCCTATGTTGTTTCACCATTAAACATATGAAGTTGATTTTGAGATATATTTGACAATCTATGCAATATAAATATTTTTTCAAAATCTAGCTTAATGTGACAATACAAAAATCAAGTACAGAGGTTGAATTTCTAAATGCCTTTTTGTTGTCTGATAATTTTCTCCTTTCCATCAATCTACGAAATGTGATATAAATTTCCTTACATTAAATGATCCTGAGAAGAAATAGGTTATGACATCCTATTATTTTGTTACATTGATGAATGAGATGTATTAATTTTAACTTGGAAATTTTTACATTTATGATAACATGTATCACTGAACCTTAAATAAATTTATGCTGGCTATCTCAGATTTATAATTTACTTTTGTGAATCATGAATGAATTTTTTAAAAATCCCTTTCTCTCTTTTCATGCTCTTGATCACTGTGTATAGCAAAACAGTTATTTGTTTTGGAAAATATCTTAAAGATGAACTGGTAAAATTGTATGGAACCAGAACCTTTTTGGGGACGATTTTTTGACAATATTTAAATTCTCTTCCATTATCACTGGTCGGCGAAGGCTAGCTATTTCTTGAGTTAGTACTTTTTTATTATTTTTTTTTGGCACTTTATATTTTTTAAAGAAATTTTCAACTCCGATACGTTCAATTTATTATACATAATGACTTTCTACATAGTATTTTGTTATAATCATAACTGTCATTCCACCGATATTACATTATTTGGTTCCACATTTGTTATATTTGTGTGCTGCCTTCCTTTAATAGCACAGCTCTCTGACATCCCCCACCCCAACTAAAAAGAAGAAAATTCTTTGATTTATTTATTTTTTTTGCCTGTTTTCTTTTTCAACAATTTCTGCTTTTTTTTTTTTTAAAGATTTTATTTATTTATTTGACAGAGAGAAATCACAAGTAGATGGAGAGGCAGGCAGAGAGAGAGGGAAGCAGGCTCCCTGCTGAGCAGAGAGCCCGATGCGGGACTCGATCCCAGGACCCTGAGATCATGACCTGAGCCGAAGGCAGAGGCTTAACCCACTGAGCCACCCAGGCGCCCAACAATTTCTGCTTTTATCTCCGTTGTTTTTTTTTTTTTTTTGCATTTCCTTATACTTTTGTTGGTATTATTTTTCTAGTGTCAAACATTTAACATGAAGAATTTGTCTCTGAGCCCCGACAGCTCTAGTCTCATGATGTAGGCTTAATTTGGAATATTCATGTCATCTTATTAATACCCTACATTTGTGTTTGTTTGTTTGTTTGTTTGCTTGTTTTGGCCCTGGTTACATAGATACAACTTATTTCAAGTTGCCAAATTATATGGAAAAGTATAACTGAAACACGAAGTAAAGTAGAACCTGGAGTCCTCATCTGGCACATCTGTAAGCTGGTGAGGGGAGAAAACAGTTTCGCAGAGAGAGATATAAGGAATCGAATCAGAAATCTACATTAAATTGCAACATCTCCAGGCCATACTAATAATTAAACATTCCACCATGTTAATAAAATCAAGCGATGACTACCATTTACTAAGTGCTTATTCTTGGCCTCAAGGTTTCATAATTTGCACACTGACACAAAGCAAGTAGATGTCCAAGCCAAGATTAAAAACCCTATCAGGTTGAGTCTCACCAATGCTTTATTTTTTTTTAAAGATTTTATTTATTTATTTGACAGAGAGAGAGAGATCACAAGTAGGCAGAGAGGCAGGCAGAGAGAGGGGGAAGCAGGCTCCTCGCTGAGCAGAGAGCCTTATGCGGGGCTCAATCCCAGGACCCTGAGACCATGACCTGAGCTGAAGGCAGAGGCTTAACCCACTGAGCCCGCGCCCCCTCACCAATGCTTTAAAACAGGACACTTGGATGTCTCCCTAAGACTTGGCTTCAGATTCCAGTGCTGCCTGAAGAGTGATGTCTGGTTGATGAAACGTCTAGTTATGTAAACAAAAATGCTAGGTGTAGTCAACCAAAGAGTTGGAATTGCTGTTCACACTTCTGATAATGCCCACAAGGTCCAGGAAAGAAAACTCCCAGATCAGCTATGGACACAGGACAGAGACAGAGCGGTGGGGGAAGAACGTGTTTCCATCATTGTCATGAAAATGGATGCACCCCAAATACTTCTTTTTTAAAAAACATCTGACTCATCATGTCTTTCAAAATCCTCTCTATATATCTAGTTATATTCCAGTATAAACTGACAGTAATTTTCACATTTTCAATGCCTTTTTGCCTCCAATAGGACAGATAATACAAATTTTAGTTATATAAGCGAAATCATCTCTATCATGACTTCAACTCTAATAACCCACCGGCAGTGAATATTAACTAAACACTTTACTCCTCCACCTCCCACACATACTGCTTACCTCAAAGCACAGGATTAGCCACAAAACTTGCTATGTGAATTCTTACCTGATAATGGATTTTATATATTTGAAAACCCTTTCACAGGACAGCTGATAAGTGCATCTCCTGACCACCTACACATTTACTACCCTACACATTTACCAATCATGTTAAAACCAATAATTAAAGATAATAAAGAATGACATATTAACCACATGACATTAGAGGTCAAGCCCTTGGAAGGTGGTAAGGATTCTGCTGACTCCAAAGTTTGTTTTTTGTTTTCCCTGATCAGTTCACATCTCGGGTGTGCACTGAGCTTATTACAGATTTCCATTTCGAAAAGTCAATATCCAAGGGCATATTTTAAATTAATCAAACCTGTTTCTGAGAGATAAGCTAAATTAGTTCTTTTAAAGGAGAAGGTGAAATGCAAACTTATGTATTTGTCATTATATTTAGCTTCGAGAAGTAGCCTTACATAACCCCAAAGTGGATTTAAATGATGACTAAAACCCAATGTCAAGTTTGAAGCTGATATTAAATTTCTTAAAAGAACACACTGCTATAATTTTCCAAAGTCACAGATTGTACTCACTATGTTTCCAATTGTTTCATGCATTTACATCATAATTTAAATTATGAGAATGATGTTAAGTCAGTAAACACCCATGTGTACTATGGATAAAGAAAGGGAATATAAAATGGTTTGTCTACCCAGGGAGTAAAGTTCTTGCTGAGGATGGAAGACTTAGTCACATGGAAATAGTCATAGATAAAAGAAAATTATATGGACATGACTCAAAATTCGTAGTTTCTAAAAGATCTGCTCTGCCCTTACCATCTGCTTGCCTCTGCCCCTTTTGATCATGGCCTGAAGCTTGCCTCCTTTTGGTCTAACTGTAGCCTACAGAAATCTTAAATGGAGGCACATTTTCATTACCAAATGGGAGGCTTCCATTATCCCTTGAGAGTCAGTTTAATAAAAGATTAATACATAAGCCTAAGCAGCCTATAAAAAAGAAGAGCTTCAGGGGCGCCTGGGAGGCTCAGTTTGCTGAGCGTCTTTCTCTTGATTTCAGTCGGGTCATGATCTCAGGGTCACGAGATCGAGCCCCATCCCTCCCTCCATTGGGTAGACATTCTCTCTCCCTCTCCCTCTGCCCTTCCCCCTCCCAAATAAACAAATAAGGAAATAATTTTCTAAAAAAGAGAAAACAAGAAAGGTATCTGGAGCCATTTCAGTTGCTAGCAAACTTCCTTCAGCAAATAGCCTAAAACCTTTAGCTATCCATGATCTATTAACCAGGAGGAATTGAGGATTTCTAGGCTCCAGTTCCCTTGAAGGAATATATTTTTTTATCTTGGTTGTCTCAGTGCCCACTGATATAATCAGCACATGCTAGACTTTCAATATCCTCTGCTTGTTTGCTTTAAAAAAAAAACAAAAAGATGAATGAATGAATGAAAAGTATCTTTTTTATAACAGTGTTATAAAAAACTAATTAGTGTTATATAAAACTAATTAGTTTGGGTAGTTTGACTAAGTTTGGGTAAAGTGTCTTTTGATTCTTCTAAATAAACAAAAGTCTGTATTTAAGGCTGTAATCTATAAAGCTATTTTCAATGCTGGCCTTTGATAGTGGGTTGTACCATAGACCAACAAATTCTTAAATATCAAAGCAATGATGTCAAAAGACTGCTAGCTTCTTTGGGCTTTGTATGTACAAATACAGGGACTAGATAAATTTTTTTGCAAATATAGTAAGGATGATTCTAATTGGTGAAAAAAAATCTCCTAACTTAATTAAAGGAAGGCCATTATTTCTGGCCTTGTCCTCTGATTTCCAGGTATCATACTCCTATTGAAGTTATCATGTCTAAGGTAGCAATCTCTCATCTTCGGAATTTAGGGTTGGCAATGAAACAGATGTCTTCATAAATATGAAAATATAAGATACCACTTACAATATTCTTGTTCTTTGATAACAAAAGTAGTCCCTGATGAGAGAGCTATCTCACCAAATAGAAGAGACTTTGTAGTCCGAAATGAGACTAACTCCTAGTTGATCAAGTGAAATTAA
The DNA here is from genome assembly GCF_022355385.1 of Mustela nigripes. NCBI lineage: Eukaryota > Metazoa > Chordata > Mammalia > Carnivora > Mustelidae > Mustela > Mustela nigripes. The sequence continues at coordinate 124,500,522 of NC_081562.1, read as the reverse complement.
AACATGGATTAATGATCACAGATATGCCATAGGCTGAGTGTTTGTCTCCCCCCAAATTCATAAATTGAAGCCTAATCCCCAATGTGACAGTATTTTGGAGGTGGGACCTTTAGGAGATGAGTAGGGTGTAGCTCTCACGAATGGGGTTAGTGCCTTTATAAAAGAGACACCAGAAAGTTCCCTTGCTCCTTCTGCCGTGTGAAGACTCAGTGAGAAGATGGCTTTCACCAGATACCGAATCTGCTGGTGCCTCGATCTGAGACTTCCAACTCTCTGGAACTGTGAGAAATAAAGGTCTGACATTTAGGCCACCCAGTACAGGATCTATGGTATTTGTTACAACAGCCTGAATAGACGGATACATGAGATACATAAAGATTCCCAAAGCTGTGAGGTGAGTATAGATAATCCCTCCTTGTTGATACAATACATCCAAAGCTCATTTTTTTGTTGTTCCGTCTCAGCAACCTGTGTGAGCTCCCCCTCCATAATGAGGATGGCCCTCACACGTGAGCTCTGGGCAGTGCCATTTTGGACGAACCGGTCTCACAGGCAAACGCTGTGAACAGTTGCCACCTAGAAACCTGGACATTCTGAAAATGTGTCATCACAGCAGTCATTTTCATGGAGGTTGCTATGGTTCCTGGGCAACGCTTTCTCCTTTCTCTATAGCTGGATGATTGTAGTTAATCAATGGCAAGCCACAGTATAATCATTTTCTCTTCAGAGAACACGAGGAAAAAGAACTCCAAGCTTGGAGTTTCCTGCTCAATGTCACTGCTGACAGTGACTTTTTTGGCTACAATAGAAGGGTATGTTCTTATTCTAAATGAAGAGCATAAAAGGAAAGCTGAGAGAAAATGGAAATCACTTTCCAATCTAGGCTAGCCCTTCGGAAAGCACCAGAAGAACTGTTCTCCCAAACGATCCTCCCAGAATATACATTTTTTTTTTATTAGGATGCTCATCCAGGAGGATGAGAGAAAGAAGTAGTCCCTCCCCACAAAAATTTTGGAATTTTCTTATTGCCTCCACAGGGTATCTGGCCACTGAGAAGCCATAGTGAGGGCTTTCCGTGGCTTTACCTAGAGTTAATCACTGGTTCAGGTTGTGACATTTTGTTGGGTATTATTTGGAGGAAAAAAACCCACTACTCCACAGGATGGCAACAAATAAAATATATGAAAGAATCCTATTAAGAGAAGCAGAGAAACAGAATTATCACAAGGAAAACCTCAAAAGAGGCTTAGGAGATCATTCAGAAAGGTGAGTCTTCAAAACCTGGCCTGAAATTCCCTGTCTTGTTCCAAGAGTGAATTGGGTATAATTTAAGCTTGTCACACTCATTAGATTGCTGGTGTGTTTAATACTTTTAAAACTTCGGGTAGATGTTGGTCAGAGGACAGACAAGACACACACTTTTGCCGTCTTCACACAGAGTCTATCCTGTTCCCTCTCCCCTCAGACAGTGGGAACAACAACACAAGTCAGGTCATGGGGTCTTCCTGGAAGTAGTTCTAGATTGCTAGATTGCAGCATCAGAGCAATGAGCCGTGGGAATTACCAAGAAAGAAGGCAAGGCTCATATTGGGAGAAACTTTGCTTTTGCATGATGAAAGATTTATAGGACATTTTTCTAACTGTGAAAAACACAGAAACCTAAAGCTTAGTTAATTTCCTGTTTACATTCAGTAAAAAGCCGCCAAGGAGGAAGATCAGGGGGCACATCACTCCCAACGGGTCTGAGTTGAAAGGAGGTATTTAATTCAATCTGTAGGAGTTTAGTGCATTTATTTTTTCACAGTTAGTTCACATTTGAGAACAGACCCTTTTTGAGGTAGACATAGCTGTCTACAATAGGGTGGTGTTCCTTGCCTAGGCGAAGAGAAATTTAGAGCTGGTAGACGCTGTCAGACACATAAAAAAACAACAGACTTCAGGTTTCAAAAGGTAATGTAGATTTAGTGTGAATGTTACTTTCTCCTTGGTATCTCTTACTTTATTATTTTTAATTTTTTTGGAAAGATTATATGAGCAGGAAGCCTGATATGGGACCCTGAGATCATGACTGAGCCAAAAGACGACACTTAAGCGACTGAGCTACCCAGGCATCCCCTAATTTCTCTTATCTTAAAATAAAAATAAAATATAGATAATTGAAAATGTTATTACTTCAGGAAAGAATATTAAGCTGTTAGGAATTGAGACTGCCTTTGGCTTTAGTTACTACCATTAAATCCGTAAACCTACAACTGTACTACTTTTAGATTTGCAAATATGGTATGAATCCTTGATTTATATAAGAAAAGGGGATTTTTCTCCTTCTTTGAGGCTGAGAACTCATCAGACTCTGCAGAAGTGAATTTCTGTTCACAATACTTCCTTTGAGTGCTAAAACCTTACAGCTTTTCCAAACTGAGGTTCCCTTCAAAAGTGTGCTGGGTCCTTTTCTAGAACACATAGACCATTCATTTTGAGGTCTGCCCTCTTCCAAGCACTTTTGATGAAAATGCACAGGATGCACCAGAAGTTCAATTCACTCGTGAAACTCAAATTTGAGAATTTTTTCTGTGATAAAAGTCAGCTGGCATGTGTTCCTTTCAACGGCGTGCACCGCAGAAAGGCTGCATACTCAAGGAACGTCTCTCAGAGGAATGTAAGATGGTGAATATCATTCACCCTTCTGCTTGGGGTTTTTTGGGTTTTATTTTGCATTACCTTTGAGACTACTTCCATTAAATTTACTTTTTGGTCTGTTTAAAAGGACAATACTTACTACAGAATATTTAGCAAATATAATAAAATTTCAAAATGAGCACAAAACGTTGTTTATAATCACATCACCTCTCACATTAACGTGTGGTATATTTCCTTTACAATTTTATACACTCACATACATACATATATCCAGAACACACACATATACAATGAACTCTACTCATGCTTATTTATATAAACTGTATATATGACTATATATCCCCTTTTCACACTTATTTAATACCGTGAACATTTACCCATATCAATAAATATCCTCTAAGGGAGGTTTTTTTAACAGCCACATAATATTCTAACATGTGATTGTGCCAAAATTTAACCATTGCCCATTTGTAACATTTAAAATTTTTAATTTTTTTCTTTTATTGTAAATAAAGGCTCTACTGAACATCCTGATACACAACTATCTATTTGCATCTCTAATCCAGTCAGTAATAGTCATAATAAGGGGTATGAAAGGATCAAAAGAAAGAACATTCTGGAGACTCTTTTTACTTTCATCTGGATAATCTTGCTTTATTCATTTTGAGAGGTATGATAATTGTCAGTCTCACCAATAGTTTGTGAATGCTTCCTCACCCCATCGTCACTAGTGATGAGTAATATCATTTGAACATTTTTACAGCTTGACTTTTGAAAAATTCTAACTGGCACTGAAATATCCATTTCTTGGATTATTGGCATAGTTGAACAGTGTTTGTAATCTTTTTAAAGATTTTATTTACTTATTTGAGAGAGAGGGAGCACAAATGGGGGGCAGGGAGTAGGGACAGAGGGACAAACAGACTTCCAGCTAAATGCTAATCTGGGAACTCCTGGGTGGCTCAGAGTGTTAAGTCTCTGCCTTCAGCTCAGGTCATGATCCCAGGGTTCTTGGATCGAGCCCCACGTCGTCGGGCTCTCTGCTCAGCAGGGAGCCAGCTTCCTCCTGGCCCCCCCGCTGCCTGCCTCTCTGCCTACTTGTGATCTCTGTCAAATAAATTTTTAAAATCTAAAAAAAATTAATTAAAAAAAATTTAAATTAAAAAAAAATAATACCAAAAATAAACCGCTAATCTGGCAGCCAGATTCTCAGCTCGATCCCAGGACCCTGCAATCAAGACCTGAGGCGAAACCAAGAGCCACTTGCTTAACTGACTGAGCCACCTAGGTGCCTCTCTTTGCAATTCAATTAATTAACTAATTAATTAATATATCTTTTATCAATATATTATTAATTAATATATTAATTATTAATTAATATATATTTTTACTTCATGAATTATTTGGCCATAACTCTTCACTTTTTACTGTTTGACTTGCTCTAAGTATAGGACACTTTCTAGTAAGGATATTAACCCTTTGTCTGCCATAACTATCGCAACTGTTTTATTCTTATTTGACACTAGCCCTTTAGTTTTTAAGAATATTGATGTAAATAATTTTCTATCATTAGTTTCAAAAAGTTTGTCTTTGGGTGCCTGGGTGGCTCAGTGGGTTAAAGCCTCTGTCTTCAGCTCAGGTCATGATCTCAGAGTCCTGGGATCGAGCCCCGCATCGGGCTCTCTGCTCAGCAGGGAGCCTGCTTCCCCCTCTCTCTCTGCCTGCCTTTCTGCCTACTTGTGATCTCTGTCAAATAAATAAAATCTTAAAAAAAAAAAAAAGTTTGTCCTTTGTGATTTCTCTAATCACTTTTATGCTTGGAAAGCTTTTTTACACACCGATAGCTAATGGAGTTTGAGCCTGAAGTTATTTCATTTTACATTTTCTCTCTTGAATACATCTAGACTTTTTTTTTTTATTATAAGATGAAAAGAAACACCTAATCTAACTTGCTGACTAAAGAAAGACCTTACTAATGTAATGGGCTCACCAGTATTTCCTGACTATTCCTTTCCTTATCCATTGAGTTATGCTATCACTTTGATCATATATTATTTATATCCTGAGATTTCTTTCTGTGTGGAGTATTATGCTCTGTTGATCTGTGTCCTTATAAACCCACTCATTCGAGGTAATGGGGATAAAGCAGTAAATAATACACACCGGAATCCCTCTCCTTGTGAGGTTTCCATATTGGCATGGGGCGGGGAAGAGATTAAGAAACACAAGATCGTTAAGTAAAATGCACATTATGCAAGGTAGTAATGACTGCTATGAAGAGAAAAATAAAGCAAAGAAAAGAGGCAGGAGTTTGTATGTGAAGGAAGATAGCGCTTACCAGCTTGCCTTCAGACGTGAGTTGTCACTGTCCACCTGAAGAAAGGACATAAAATAATCTTGAAACATGGAAGACTCATGTCTTGGGTAATATCAGAGAATGCTCTAGTGGTGAGGGCAGTGCCCAGACTAGCTCTACAGTAAAATAGGATTGATTTGTGCATGAACATACTATTTTATTCTTATTTGACATTATGGGCAGGCAGAATCTTTTTCCCTAGGACTGATTATGCAATCATTTCAGTTGCTACCGGATTTTATTACCACTTGGACAGTGCCCTATAAAGCTCTTGATTGACCAAAAAAAAAAGACAAAACAAAACAAAACCTTCCTGGTTTATGGATAGCAGTTCCCAAGTGAGCAGACAGCATCTTATTTGGATGGCTGCTACTCTGATCAATGAAGGCAAAAATAAGCCCAGAAGGGTGACTTGCATGACTTGCATGTTTTCTCCATGTTTGGGTTTTTAATCAACTCATGGGCAATGGGAAATGGCCTGTCCATATGGTTAGCAGAAGGGCAGTGAAACACTGGGCTATTTTTTTTAATTTTTAATTTTTTATAAACATATAAAATATTTCTATCCCCAGGGGTACAGGTCTGTGAATCGCCAGGTTTACACACTTCACAGCACTCACCATAGCACATACCCTCCCCAATGTCCATAACCCCACCACCCTCTCCCTAACCCCCCAACCCTCAGTTTGTTTTGTGAGATTAATAGTCACTTATGGTTTGTCTCCCTCCCAATCCCATCTTGTTTCATTTATTCTTCTCCTACCCCCTTAACCCCCTATGTGGCATCTCCACTTCCTCTTATCAGGGAGATCATATGATAGCTGTCTTTCTCTGATTGACTTATTTCACGAAACACTGGGCTATTAAGGGATGCCTACGTGAGGAACAGATCTATGGAGCTCACTCTGGAAATTTGAGGGTTGCATTAAAGTAAGACTTGTTAACACCCTTCAGAAGAACCCTCTTTCAGGGTCGAAAGTAATTTGAGCTGCAAGTCGATGTCCCAGTGTGCTCACTTGAGAGGCCACCTGGTTTCATGAAATGAGCAGACGTTGCAGGGCTATAGCAATGCACGGATGAGTTGATGCGATGGAGTGACTGTGTCCTCCAATTCATACATTGAAATCCTGACCCCCAGTGTAATCAGTTTAAGAGGTGCAGCCTCTGGGAGGTGATTGGGTCATAAGGGTAGAATACTCATGAGTGGGGTTAGTGCCCTTCTAAGAAAGACCGCAGAGAGTGCTCTCATCTCTTTTTGCCTTGAGAAGCTGGTCAGTCTGCAACCTGGAAGAGGTCCTTCCCAGCATTGAACTTGGACTTTTCTTGGCTAAGGAAATTTGAGGCAAGCCTATGTGTGTCATTTCAAGAGGAAAGCCTTTAAGGAGCAAGGGTGATTCACAGTGATCCTTTGCTTTGCAATAGACCATAGGGACAGTAGAGGGTGGGTCCTCCACGTGGAGCAGAGACCCCAGCTGGCACTGTGAGTGTGTACTGTGAATGACAAATAAAGCTCAATTTTAAAGTCAGTGAAATTTAAGAATCCGATGTTGCTGCAGCATAACCTAATCTACACTGAGGAATACAGTGGCAATATTACATCGAGACCTAGTGACCAATGACTTCACTTTTGGTAACTGAGTGGCCACACAGGGGAACAAAAGTAAAAGCTAATGACAATACAATTTACAAAATAAATCTAGGGTACTGAAGGGCCACCAGGAAAAAACAAAACCAAAAAACCCATGAATTGAGGGGGCAGGTCATGCTGCTCAAGGAAGTCAAAAGAGATAAGTCTGTTTTACAGGTGCTATGATCGAGAGAGCTGGCGAAATCTCACATAATTCAGTTTTCACATAATTTTCACAATCCTTAAGCCAGTTGTTGTCTGGTAGCGCTTAGTTCTATCCCTGCCTTACTGAGCTCTCTTCTAGCTGACCGGGAGCTATAATCCTAAAAACTACATTTCCCAGATTCTCTTGCCACTGGGCTAATGATTGGGCTCCACCAAAAGAAAGTGCTGGTAGAAGATTTGAAGGTAGAAGAAAAGAAGACGTTGTTTTGTGCCTGGCTTGAGCAGCAATAGCGTGTGGCTTCAGGAAACCTCAAGATGTACTTCAGGTAAAAAAGGGAGGATCCTAAGATGAAGTCTTAACTAACAAGAGAAAAGAATTGGTAAAAAAGTGGATAAATATTTTTTAAGAGTTTTTTTATTTATTCATTTGAGAGAGAGAGAGAGCATGTGAGAGCCTGAGCTGGGGGCAGGGTCAGAGGAAGAGGAAGTAGCGGATTCCCTGCCGAGTAGGGACCTGAACTCCTGGCGCCATACCTGGACCCCAGGATCATGACCTGAGCCACAACAGACGCTTAACCAACTGAGCCACCCAGGTGTCTTAACTCTAAGACAATAATAATGTCTAATTTGTTTTGTAAGATACTTAAGAGCAATAGTACAGAAGTGGGAAGTAGGCTACTAGACCTTCAAGCATTATAAAGTCTTTGTATGGTTTGGAGAAAGATAATGAAAAGACACTGATTACTCTTAGAGTTAGGATACATGTTAAAATTTCCAGGGTAGCTATTAGTGATGGAGAAAGGGGTTTCACGATTTCCAGCCTGATAGGAGAAAAAAGTGGAGTAAGAAAAATAACAATAAAATCAATTTTTGTAAAAAGCAGAGTGGGCCCATCCAGCTAAGTGAGATAAATCAGAGAAAGACAAGTGCTATCATGATATCACTTAAATGTGGAAGCTAAAAAAGCCAAACTCTTAAAAACAGAGAGTAAAATAGTGTTTATCAGGGGATAAACTATGTGGAGGAGGGTAAGACAGAAGTTTAGGGGTACAAAGTTGCCACAAGTCATAAATAAGCTCTAATGCACAGAATAACAACATAGACAATAATATGCTCCTGTACTCATCAAGCTTGCTAAGAGAGTATAACTTAATTATTTCAACCACTAAAAAGAAAGGATAATTATATAATGTAATAGAGGTGCTATCGTGGCAATCATATTACAACATATAAATGTATCAAATAAACATGTAGTATTCCTTAAATTGACATAACGGTATATGTCAAAAATATTTAATAAACTAAAAAAAGAAAAAAGCAGAGGGGGCAGAGGTCAAGGCTAAAAGAAAAGGAAGTAAATAGAAAATCAGAATAAATCGAAACACAAAGTAAAATGGAAGAAATAAGACTAACTATATCAATAATACAATTAAGCACATAGACAAAGTTCTGCTATTAAAAAGCAAAAATTGTCAGACTGGATAAAAATGACCTAACTATAGTCTCTTTAAAAGAGATACCCCAAAACAAAAGGCAAAATTGAAAAAAAAAAAAGATATAATTGGGAAACACTAACAAAAAATCTGAAGTTGTCTTTTAATCCCATGGAATAGACTTTAGGGCAAAAGATCTATAACAATAAGGAGAGACACTAATAGTGATAAATTCTTACATTCCCCAGGAAAACTAATAGTTCTAAACATGTATACGCTTATTAACATAGATTCAATGTCCATAATTATAGTAAAAAAGAAAAATTCATATAATAGAGATTAACACATCTCTTTCAATAACGATAGATTAAGCAATCTGAAACTTAGTAAATATATAGAAGGAGCCTATAATTAGCAAGCTTGAACCAATGAACATATTCAAACGTCACATGCAATATTTAGAGTGCCTACCTGCTAAAATTGCTGGTGAATAGGCCACTACGTAAGTTTCCATAAATTTAAAGAACTGATCTTGGGGCGCCTGGGTGACTCAGTGGGTTAAAGCCCCTGCCTCCGGCTCACGTCATGATCCCAGGGTCCTGGGATCGAGCCAGACGTCCGGAATCTCTGCTCAGCAGGCAGCCTGCTTCCCTTCCTCTCTCTCTGCCTGCCTCTCTGCCTGCTTGTGATCTCTGTCTGTCAATTAAATGAATAAAATCTTAAAAAAAAAAAAACAAAACTGATCTTGTATAGCTCTTGCTTGAGAAACAATGCAATTAACCTAGAACTTGAAAAAAATATATAACTGGAGAAAATCCACACATGTAAGAATTTAGAACTCATGCACTTCTAAGGGAGTTTCTAAAGAAATCAAACAAATGTGGAAGAAACATTTAGAGATTATCGTGTCTACAAACACTGCGCCAAACCTCCTCTTGTCCAAATATTACTATTCACCACGCAGCATAAATCATTATACGGCTATTTAACTTTGGACCCCTTTCAATAGAATCTGATTATCTCATTAAAAGCTGGGCCTGAAGGCTCATGGACCATATGTGTGTGCATGCTCATAGAGCTGTGTGTGAGTGTGTGTGCACTTGCACACATGTGTGTGAGGTCTATTATAACAGAATAAAAATTTTATACATATGTGCAAAAAATCTAGTAAACTACTGTCAAGATTTGTAGAAGAGAACTTAAAGATCATTTGGGGTTTTTAAAATTTCCTCTAATTTTCAAGTTTAGCTCTTTCTAGTTTGTGAAATCCATTCCCCCATTGTAGTCAAAGCTCTTCTGGCCAACAGACATCTCGTGTGTCCATACCAAGGAAGACAATAGTTTGACTTAGGTGTAAAGCAGTAAAATATTAAAACAGATCTGTCAAGGAGCAGTTTAAAATGTTCAAGGATCTTTATGGAACCAAAGAGAAGACCCTCAAAGCAAGAGTGGTCCTTCATGGTTACTGGTCAGCTGTGACTTCACCACGCATGCACCAAAGGACTTAGCTCGGGCACAAATCCGGGTTGCTGACTTCCCCTCAGACACGCTGTGCCCACTAGCCGAAGGGCTTGCACAAAGCATTTATGCCCTCATTTCAGACTGAAAAGTACATACATCTGGCCCTGTTATGCTTGACTGGTGTGAGCTTGTGGCATATGAACCGCTGAGGAATAAATTTAGGGACACTATTAACCAAGACCAAAATGTGCCACTCTATTTCACTGGCTTGAAATAACGGCTCGTTTTTCTAAAATGTAGCTGTCTTAATAGTGTAGTATAAGCATTTCAGTATCAGTTAAAGATACAGAAAAGGTAATAATAACATTTCGAGCGCAGATTGATGTAAAACATGAAAGCAATGACTGAATAGAGAAATAAATCAAATTTCATGAATAATGTGTTTTGTAAGCAAATAACTCACAAACCAGTTCTTTGTGTAATACGTGTGTATCTGTTTTCTAGAAAACTGAAAAAATGAATTCACAAATTTTAAGTGGATAATTTAAAAGGTATATAAGGACATTTGAATTTGAGAGAGAACCATTTTTTTTTTAAGATTTCATTTATTTATTTGACAGAGAGAGAGAGGGAACACAAGCAGGGGGAGTGGGAGAGGGAAAAGCAGGCACCCCACTGAGTAGGCAGCCCGATGCAGGGCTCGATCCCAGGACCCCGGGATCATGACCTGAGCTAAAGGCAGACGCTTAACAACTGAGCCACCCACACGCCCCTAGAGAGAGCCATTTTTGAGCAGTGGTTTCATGATGCAAAATAAAGAGCCTCTACTGAATATGTTGAGCATGTCTGTGAGCAGATACGGTCCCACCTGCTAAGGGGTATAAAGAGACACAACATATGATGTGTGCTTCCAAAGACCATACAATCTAGACAAAAAATTATAAATGCATTGAAGGCTTACACCAGGGTTAAATCAGCAAGAATGTAGAGAAGACAATGGTTGTAAGAAATATTTTGTAAACTGGATTTGAAAAACTTGGGGACTCATCCGATGTGGAGGAAGGTAAGTGTAATAAATAGATTATGTATGATGGGTGACGTCATTAACAGGAGGAAGACCAAGGAGGATCCAGTTTGGGTAGAAGGCGTGATAGTTGTGCTTTGGTGCTTACATAGTTTAGGGGCTCCTACCACGAGTAAAGTATCTGAAGTTGTGAGGGAAAAGGAGGGCTTTTTAACAATGGTTTATTAGGGATGTCTGGGTGGCTCACTTGCTTAAGGGTCTGCTTTCAGCTCAAGTCATGATCCCAGGCTCCTGGAATTGAGTCAGACATCAGTGCTTTGCTTGGCAGGAAGTCTGCTTCTCCCTCTGCCTGCTGCTCCCCCTGCTTGTGCTCCCTCTCTATCTCTCTCTCTGACAAATAAATAAGATCTTTAAAAAAAAAAATTAAAAACAAAAAAAACAACAATGGCTTATTGGAGCAAAGATTGGGAGCAAGAGTGACTGTTTCTTAACTCTTCTGTAGCCCGGCTGGTGAGAAAAAGAAAGATGGTGCCTCGGCCGTGCCTCAGCCCTGGTAAGCCCAGAGCAGTGGAGCAGGAGTGGGAAAGGCATCATCGTTATTGTGCCTCCAAAAAGGGAGCCGTTTGATTCTGAACATGAATTTAAATTGTCTCTGATTATGTTGTTGCATATCGCACTACATATTTGATCAACAAAGTTGAAAGTTTCTACTTTTCTTCACCTCCAGAAATTAAAAAAAAATTTTTTTTAAATTTATTTGACAGACAGCGATCACAAGTAGGCAGAGAAGCAGGCAGAGAGAGAGGAAGGAAATCAGGAAAGCAGGCTCCCTGCTGAGCAGAGAGCCGGATGTGGGGCTTGATCCCAGGACCCCGGGACCATGATCCAAGCCGAAAGCAGAGGCTTCAACCCACTGAGCCACCCAGGTGCCCCCACCTCCAGAAATTTAAAAAAATACCTGAGCTTTGTCTTGGATAAAAATTAATTTAAGTATACAGCATTCACGAAATGGTTGAAGGTATAATTTCAAATCAATGAGGAAGCAAATGGTTCAAATGATCAAATCCTACTGACTTGTTATGCACTATGCATAGAATTACATGATCAAAAAGGCAGACTTTGTCTTTGCATTACAAACTACCCTTTGATTCATTGTAAATGGCCATGTCAGTTACTAACTATGAATTACCAAGAATCAAGGATTATATCTGATGAAATTTATCTTCACAGAGCTTAGTCTAGAATCAAGGGCATGAGAACTTATAAACATTTATTGATAAATGAGAAATAGTTTGAGAAGTCATTTAATATCATAAAAGATTTCCATTGCAAATTGAGATTTGAAGAAATGTGGTAAGTCATCAGGACAATAGGTTCTACTCACTTACTCTAAGTCACAACTTTGTCCACTTAGACATTATCACCGATAGTCTGACATACAGGGGGCAAGTCAAAGAGAGAGAAAGTCTGGGCCACTAGGTCACTATTCACGTTCATTGTTTTAGTTTCTGGGTTCATATCTCTCATCCTTTTACATATGTCCTGAATTTCAAAGTGTTGGGGGGAGGGGGGTGTCAGGTGTTCCAAAACCCTCCATGAATGGATTCATCCCCATTCATAGATTGATGGATTTCTTTTTTTTTTTTTTTTTAAAGATTTTATTTATTTACTTGAGAGAGAGACAGTGAGAGAGAGCATGAACGAGGAGAAGGTCAGAGAGAGAAGCAGACTCCCCATGGAGCTGGGAGCCCGATGCGGGACTCGATCCCGGGACTCCAGGATCATGACCTGAGCCGAAGGCAGTCGTCCAACCAACTGAGCCACCCAGGCGTCCCAGATTGATGGATTTCAATCTAACTGATCAATTTCCATGTAGATCCAAAGCCATGATGAGACTTGTCTTGCTCCACTAGCCACCACCAAGCAACAGAAGAATACCCAAAACGTGAAACCTCTCAAGCTTGAGACTAAAGCCAGACCGCTCTGTTGACCATGACCCTGTCTGTACAAGTGTGGAGATGAGTTTGGTCCAGTGTTTCCCCTCTAGCTGGTAAAAGAAGAGACATTTTTTTAAAAATGGTATAGTGTATCACCAGGATCCTGAGTTAACCTTTTGAGGATTTTTGCATATGCCCAGGTTCTGAAGTCAAAGAACTTAATTTGAGCAAATTTATAATCTGGAATGACAAGTAAACATATTCAATTATGAATCCATCCATAATGATGCCATTTTCATCTTGTCAATTCCATGAAATGTATACTGATTTTAAAAAAAATATCTCATAGGCCTGCATCTCATCAGAAAATACAAAAGTAGTTAAAAAAATACATTTTTCAAATACTGGGCCACAGTTAACCTTCTGTTCACTCTAAATCAAACTGACGAACTACCCAAATGAGATGATCAGGCTTGCTTGTGTGCTAAACTCAAGAAAGAGGCTGGGATGTTGGCGTGTTCTAATGTTTGAGCTAATCACATTTCTGATTGTGCTACCTCTTAAGGCCAGTATATGCGGAAAGAAGAATATGAAGGAAACTAAAGAAATTGAATCTCTCCAATAGCAGTAATAAGAAACTGGGTAAAGATTTGGTCAGGAAAAGCCATTCCCTCTAAGATAGAGGCGCACCACGTGTGGTCTATTCAAGAATCAGGTAGCCATTGTGTCTGTTTCCCACTCTCACCTGGAGTGGACGTAGAATTTTGTTACCCTTTCATTTTAAATGCTTCTTGGAAAGCTACTGCACAGAAGTGCCTCAACTTTTTCCAAATTCCACAAAATTTCTGTGAGTCGTCCACAACTAAATCCATGGCCCCGGAAGTGGAAAATCTGTCTTCAAGAGATTCTCAAAAGCATTGCTCGGAATGGAGACTTGGGAGTTTGGATATCCGTGTAATTTTTTTCTGGATGCAGACCAGTAAAGGGAGAATTAGTAAGTGCCGTCGTAAATGAGGTGGTAACAGTAGTAGTAATATTGAACCTCCGCTGAGTGCTTACTCTGGACAGGCATTGTTGGAAACACTTTCTATATTACTTTATTTGATCTCACAGCAACCTCATGAAGGGTGAGCTGTTTTTAATCACCATTTTACTGAGACACAAAGGGCTTAAGTCACGTACACAAGGCCACGTAGTTCGGAGATCATAATGGTCTCTCTCACCATTATCAACCTGTAGCACTAAGTTATTCTCTGGGATATCTTAAAAATACATTGTTTACCCTTAATGTTACAACGTCATTGGTCTTAATCACAACATCCTATATCTCATCTGTTCTTTGCATTGGATTACTCTACTTTTTAATGTTTATGGGCTATATGCAAATCTTTTCCAATAGTCATATTTCCATAGTCATATTTCTGAAGTCATCCATTATTGTATACTCCCCAGCTAAGCATTTGGTCTTGTGTTGAATCTTGTATTAATAGTGGGATCAATTTAACAATGGAAATACTGACCTTAAAACAAAACCTATCCAGGGTGCCCCTGCGGCTCAGGCGGTTAAGCATCTGACTCTAGATTTTGACTCAGGTCAAGATCTAAAATGTTGTGAGATCAAGATCCCAGTAAGGCCACGCACTGGGTGTGAAGACTGCTTAGGATTCAGTCTCTCCTTCTGCCTGCCCCCCGCACCCCCTAGTCTCGATCTCTCTCTAAAAAAAGAAAAAACAAAACAATACAACCCCCCCCCCAAAACTATGATCTGCACCTCTTATCTCTGCTTATTCAGAGTTTTAAGTGGATGATGAGATATCTATGCTTTCTATGACCACATTGCCATGAACGAAAAACCCATTTGTTTGCAATGCAATACGTTTAATTTCCATTTCTTTTGGGTATCTTAAGGACCCTCATGCCCTTCCTCCAGCGCAAGCACATCAAGGCTGTCAAAAGGCTACAGCCACAGCTGTCCCTGGCAGCGTGTCTTCAGAGTCCATATTAAGTTTACTTGCTATCTTTGAGTCCGCTGACCTCCTGCAATAATAGTAGAGAAAGATTCAGTTTCAAGCTTAGCCTTTCTACCAGGAACTGCTTGGAATTCAGTCACTTAATCTTCACTGCCCCCGCCACCACTTCCTCTTAAATATTGAAAAGCAATATAAATCCATTTTAAATCAGGTCAAATGTTTCTCCTGAAAATGAGAAACGCTCCCCAGAGGCTATTCTTTCTTTCTAGAATGCGGACAATGTATCAGGAGAGATCCTTAGCGCTAAAATGCACTGGACACCATTATGGATTTCCCACGTAATAAATTGTGCTAATTTGTATGCCATTAATGGAGCGATAGGAACAAAGGCAAGCGTATTAATGGAAAGGAGGCTCCAGCAATTAAGGCATTTGAGGTTAGCAGCTGCGCCTGTGTCGGGGCTGGGGATATTTACATATAGGCGGGCTCTGGAGAAATTAGGCTGGCTTCTTGCCAGCAAACGGGACCCAGACCGGTGACCCAGGTGGCTAGGCTTATTCATACTATCACCTTTGAGTATCAGCCTGAGTTGGAAGAGAGAAGCAGAGGATCAAACTGGAGTTTTGGGACCCACAGTCTGATGGTGACCCTCTCTCTCTCTCTCTCTCCCATCCAAAGCTCTAGGTCCAAGAAGCCAGAAAGCTACACTGGCATTGGGTTGCTTTTCTGCCCTGAGCCACAAGGGACTGATCTGAGAATACCCCAGACTCAGTGGCGGAGAAAAGCCATTTGATTCTAGTCCATTTCCATTAAGAAATATTTGATGGGGAGGAGAAAGGTAAGGATAAAAAAACCACATCGTTACCTACAACAAAACCCAAAAGGCACCATATTGTCCTGCATTGTTCTTCAGTTTCACCCTGTGAGAAAGAAAATTCTGTTCCATAAGTCGTTAATATGACCTTATTGAACAGAGCCCACACAGTGACCTTAACAACTATCTGGGATAAGCTAAAAAGATAAATAAATCAGGCTTTCCATTTTTAATTCCATCATCTCTAAAGGACCAAGTCCAAGTGAACCCATAGTTGAGTGTATCTGGAGTTTCTCAGATCTTACACATCTCAGTCATTTTGTCCTGTCCTACTCCTCGTGCATGATCCGATCTCACCCTTACAGCAAACTTGGTAAGTCAGACACCAAGAGATGACACGATAAGGAGATGGAGACAAGAAGAGGTTTGGTGACTTCTTCGAGGTCAGGCAGGCAGGTGTTGAGGACATGGGCCTCCTAAAACCAAGGCCAGTACCCCTTGGACTAGAACCAAGCTGTTCTAGTACTTTTATTACAGCTCATGCAATTTCAAGACTATATTCGCACAGTAAGAAAAAGTCACTAAGAAAGCATGGACATCCATAGTTATGGTTTGCTGAACCCTGAGCACTCTGATCTTCTGAATTAATTCAACTCATTCTGAACTTCACAAAGGCACAAACTACACTCCCCTTGAATTTCCCTTCCTGGACCTCTGTGTGTGTTCCCTGGGATCGGGACCATGGGCACAGCACTCAGATCTTGTCACAAAGACTCCAGTGATTCCCATGCTCTTATTCTGACTCATATTTACAATCTACCCAGGCTTTCGTGATAAAAAAAAAATCTTCAAAGTCATTATTCTGAGCCTTCAAATAGACCTTGCCTTTCTTCTTTATCAATGATTAACGATCCACATGAGTTTGCCTTTGGCTTTTCTTATTTTTTTGGTTCTTCGTATTTTATAATGCACATAGCCTTGAGTAATTCAGGCTTATCCAAGGAAAAATTATTGGCCATTCATCTCTTGGCCATCTATAAATCTTCATCATCCCAGCTGCCTCTGTGTTTACCCCACATGTGCTTTCTGCTCTCTTTCTAACAAATATCTTTTACCACATTTCACCCCCACTTCAGCCTTTGGTTTTATTGGTCAAATCTCAGCTTAGCAACTGTTGCTTATCTCAGCTTTCCTGGGCATATGTTCAGGACCTAAGGCAACACATGATAAAAAAAAAAAAAAAATGTGTTTTGGTCAGAGAACCATTGCTATTTTTAGCATACAACTGAGCATATGCATGCATATATTATTATTTCTTCAGAACACTTTCTGTCAGGGATGCTCATGGCATTAAAGCTTGAGTAATATTTCAAGAGTGATTCAGATTCAAGATTCAGCAGCATGAGCTCCTTATCCAGAAATCTGGGGATCTCTCCAACGGATTAAGCTAGTGGTTTGATTTCAGGTCCATTACTTGTGCTAAAGGAAGCTATATGTTGGCTAGCAGAACATAATAAAAAATACATAAATAAGTAGATATATTAAAATATTAATATAAATCCACAAAGCAGCAGCTGAGTGGGAAAACTCTCGGCTCCCGACCACTTCTACTGTAACAGTGGGATTGTTGCAGATTCCGAGAGGGCTGTCCCTTTGCTGGTTGAACAGAGCTGAGCCCCCAAGGCTTCCTACATCTTCCTCCTGTTAATTTGTGTTGGTCTGACCTTCTTGCTTCTAGGTCAGTGCTGCTTGTGCATGGCCTTTTATAAGCTAAGATCAGAAATAGAATGTAAACATTTAGAAACTCTAAAGCAATTTTATTTGTCTATTTGTCTAGTAGCAAAATATATATATATATATATATATACACACATATATATATATACACATATATATATATATACACACACACACACACATATATACACACATACACATAAGTTAATATAATGATATGTTTTTAATTTTTAAAATTCTTTTTCTAGTAATTCATGATCTATTCTCTTTTATTAAAGCGTTTGCCTGTGATGGATTGGAATTTTATTGTTAATGATCTTTCCCATGGTTTGAGAAACACAGTTCTGACAGACCATAGGCAGGGCTCCTCTTTGCCCATCAAATTATCAAATTTGATATAGAACAATAACACCAGTGTGGGCAAGCATACGTAGAAACCTGCCCTTTCCTATGATTGTGTACAATGCCATACATATTCACAGGATGTTTGCACAAGTGCCACGCCAAAGGAGAAAGTGGCTTGTTTGAGGTACTAAAAATGGTCTTGTCTGGGGCACTTGGGTGGCTCTGTCCATTAAGCATGACTTTGGCTCAGGTCATGATCTCAGGGTCCTGGGATTGAGCCCTGGGTGGCAGGCTCTGCATTCAACGGGGAGTCTGCTTCTCCCTCTGCCCTTCCCGCTGCTTGGTGCTCTCTCTCTCTAATAAATATTCTTTTTTATTTCATTTTTTATTTTTCAATTTCATTTTTTATTATGTTATGTTAATCACCATACAGTACTTCATTAGTTTTTGTTGTAGCATTCTATGATTCATTGTTTGCATATAACACCCAGTGCTCCATGCAATCTGTGCCCTCCTTAATACCCACCACCAGGCTCACCCATCCCCTTATTAAACATAGACATACCCTGCGACATAGCAATTGCACTACTGGGTATTTACCCCAAAGATACAGATGTAGTAAAAAGAAGGGCTTTATGAACACCAGTGCTCACAGCAGCAATGTCTACAATAGCTAAACTATGGAAGGAGCCGAGATGCCCTTAAGCAGCTGAATGGATAAAGAAGATATGGTCCATATATATAATGGAATATTACTCAGCCATCAGAAAGGATGAATACCCAACATTTGCATCAACATGGATGGGAACAAAGGGGATTATGCTAATAAATATTCTTTTAAAAATATCCCTTTTAAAAATATGTGTATAAATAAAGATGGTTCTGTTTGGCAAACACGGTTCAGGAAAGGCTGGAGGGGGTGGGTGGGGATAAGAGATAGCAAGGATGATGGTTGCGTACACCAGGCTACTAATTTCAGTGGGCATGGAGACATATTGTGAAGATAAACACAAGGACCTGGTTATTGACAGAGGATGGGGATGAAGGTAGAGGAGAAAAGTCAAAGGGAGTCTTCCAGGGTCTTCCACGAGCACAGGTTGCCTGACTGAGGCCTACTCAACCGTGGGACAGTGTGGTTTTCATCAGCTGTATTGTCCGCCTTTACCCAGCCAGTCAAGACAACATAGAGCTTTGTCTTCTGCTGTGTGCAAAGAAAAACCTTTTTTTTCTTTTTTTTCCATTTTCCAGGTATAAAATTCCATTGTATGACCCACCATGCTTTTTTGAACCCTATAGAGAAATGGTCTCTTCTGTGGTTTGGGCGCCATCTTTCTGCCTGGCCAAGAATGGCTGGTGGAGAGAAAAAGGAAGGGCTGGAATATGGGAGGAAGGCAGACCCGGACTCAAGCTCTAGATTCCTTTCAGATAATAGTACAATGAGCCCAAAGTGACTTCCACTACCTCAGGTTTTTGTTTCTTTCTCTTAACATGAGGATAAATATGTAATCCTTAGTCTGTATCTGTATGGGCCAAACACCGCGTCACGTGGAGCATTTATTAGTGAACCAAACAGATGTAGCAGACAGCTGGCAGTCTAGAGAAATAATAACAAAACTATACAAGCAACCTAACAATTATATGATTTATTTGAGAGAGAGAGAGAGAGAATGAGCAGGAAGAGGGGTGGAGAGAGAGGGAGAGGGATAGATGGAGAAGGAGAGGGACAGAGAGAGAGAGAGGGAGGAGAAGACTGCTCAGGAGAGTCTTCGGGATGATGACCTGAGCCTCAGGAGAGGTTTAGCCAACTAAGCCATCCAGGATCCCTTGCAAGTGACATATAAAATGAGGCCTGAAGATTAAGAAGACGTCAATGTTCCAACAACAGAAAGGAACGGTATTCCTGGAAGAAGGATCAGCAGGTACGAACACGAAGGGAACCAAGCTACATGTTTAAGCTGAAGGAGACTGTGTCGCTAGCCACAGAAAGAGAGGAGCGTGAGATCAGAATGGAAAACAATAGGAAAGTTAGAGGTCATGTCTGTAGTTTTGACAGCCACCCAGACGGTGTGATACACTTGAGAAAAGTGAGGCTGAGATGTTTCACAATTTGACCAAAGGCCTGGAGCCACTGGGTGCTGAGTCTGAGCCCCGGACCCGGGGCTGGGGGTGGTGGGGGGAGGGCTGGTGGCTTCTGTGTGTCCTTTCTGTTCCCCATGCCCTGCTCGCTCAGGAGTGCCCACGATATGCGGTCTAGACTATGGGATGGGTTCTTGTCATAGTGGGCAAAACCAGATGCTCAAGGGGCTGGCTTCCCAAAGGAATGTGTTCTTCGAGTTCATGCAAAGAAATGCACACGTGGAGCCCTACTCTTGATGTTGGGATCTTGTCTAATGAGAAGAGGAGGTGAGGCCAGTGGTTCACAAAGAACATCAGGTATAAGAGAAGGAAGGATTAATAAAGTATGCTTGGGAAAGCGGAGTGGGCTGGGCTGCCAAGGTATAACTTTATCTGGAAGGGCTAGTGTTTCCCACTTGGGAACACTCCAGCATAAGAGGACTGGCTTCACCTACCTGGCACTGGGCATGAAACCCACTATGTCGATTATTTAGCATAATTTAAATTAAAGATAAATTATTGTCATGTTGACTCCAACTTGACAAAACATCTAATTTAATCTACAACTGAGGATGTGCCCCGATGCCTCTCCTCATCTGGCAGCACACTGACCCCGAGAGGAGACACAATGTCATGAGGAACATGGGACGTCAGCCTGGGCAGGAGGCAGGAGTGTTGGAGGGAGCCTTGGTGCCCTGGCCTTTCCAAAGGAAGATGATGGCTGGCTCTGCTCCCCACTTGTCAGGACCTCAGCCTACATCACCTGGGGGAGAAGAAGATAGTGATCTCAAGTCACTTCAAGAACTTCAAGATAAACCTGCCATGAACACTAAGATGTAAGTTTAATGACGATAAGGACTGTACCATATTCATATCCATATCCTGTTCAGTACTAGAGCAGTACTCAGCATATGGTAAACACTAAAATATTTAATGATAGGAGAGAGGAAGGGAGGGAGGAAGAGTGAAGGAAGAAAACTCTTTCTGCAGGGGGAAATCTAGTAGGAAACTCAGATTTCCTGGGCTGACACGTGTAGTCACTACTGTTGCTTGAGTGACGTTTGCTAATACAACATAAACCAAGGGAAGCAAAGAGGTTAGGGTGTTTATCACTGCTGCCACTGTGACAGCTTAGAGCCGGGGGTTCAGAAGAGTTAAACTTTAGGGATGGTCTGCCATGAAAGCACGTGGTCTCCTCTCCTCTTCGTTCGGAGAATAACAAAGACTGTAGCTCAGAGGAGGGTACCTTAGCCAGGCAACCCCACAGAGCCTGCTAAGGAGATCACAGACCAGTAAGGGGTCTACAGCTTATACATAAGGTGCTGCCAACACAGCCATCAAGGTGGAAGAGCCCTTGGAGAGGTTCTCATAGAAAGGGCTGAGGGCTGTGTCTGACTGAGTGATGGACAAGGTCGCCTGAAAAGGGGACATTGGAGCCAGACCTGGAAAGATGGCAGTGATTTGAGTTTAGATACCACAACTTAACCCTTCCAGAGGCAGTCAGATTGTCAGAGAGATGGACCTCATCTTCTTCCCACCCAAGAGATGGCTGGAGTCATGGGGTAGACAGTACCAGAAACTGCTTCAGAACCCCTGCCTGCTCATGTTCCTCCATGTTCTCTAGTAGAGTTAGAAACAGTCACCCAATCCCTGAATCAGAATACAGCATCTGTCAACAGTTTACCCCTTGACAGCAATTAGCCCCCAAACCTTACCATCTTCTCGGTTCGGGGTCAAGAGCAGACATCAGTGGCTGGGATGGGAAGAGACACAGAAGAGAAAAGCACTTCAACTCATCCCAGTTGTCTCAGCCACTAACCTATGAGATCAAATCTCTTGTTTCCTTATGACCTGAAAAGTTCTGTGTCTTAATTACACACCAGATTAACGGGAACTTTCTCCAAATAGGGGTGGCAATTTGATACATAGTGCTAAGAGTCACTGGGGTAGTAAAAACGGAAGACAAGACCGCTTTGTAAAATGAAGTAAGTCAGTTGCTCACCATCAAAGATCTGATAAGTCCTGGCATTTCCATGACCCTTTGGATGGGCACACCATCTTAATGGGAAAATATGTTGCGTTTGGGTTCCACCAGGCTCCTGAGATTTTAAACCTCAAGCACTCTGTGTAGGGAAGCAATAAATGGGGGAATGGAAAGTGGGTTTTGCTTCTGGAGAAGGAGGATGCGATGAGTCACTATTTAAATGAATCCGCTGAGCTTTGCAAAGTCTTAAAATGGACCATTTAATTGCGAATACGGAGTCCTTAACATTAGAGTGTCTGGAAGAAGATAGTCTCTGAAGTGATGGGAGGGAACCGCTGCCATGTGACACTGGGATGAGAGCAAGAGCTCAAGATGTGAGGAGGAAATTGGTGGATTGAATTCTGAAATAAATTGCAGCCATCAGGAGCTCTTCGCTGTGCCTGGGAATGACACGTCAGGGAGAAAGGCGTTGTGAGTGCTTTCCTGAGAATGGTGGGCAGATTCTTTTCAGAAACTTTTAGGAAACGATCTTGACCAAAAGAATGTCCTAGATGCAAAATCAATAGGAACAGATCATCTTAGGCCTCTTGCTTCTTTTCACCTTTTTTCCTGCTAGGAACTGTTTTCTCCAGTATTGGATGATCTTCTTCAGGTAAATTAAATACAGGGTGAGTTTAAGACTGTGATTCTCAAACAGAGTGACTTTGCGCCACCCCACTGCAGCCCCAGGGGAACACCTGGCCACATCTGGAGATATTTCTGGTTGTGACAAGTGAGAAGGTGCTACTAGCACTGAAAGAGTAGAAGCCAGTTCAGGCCCCAACATCCCACAATGCACAGGACTGTGCCCCCAGTAAAGAATTTCAGCCCCAGATGACAATAGCACTGAGGTTGAGAAACCCTTGTTCAAGGCCAGTTCTTTGTGTGTTTTCAAACTGTCCAAGTAAACCATGTTTGTAATGACTCCCAAGGCCAAAACAGAAGCTTCCAGTTGTAGGTAATTCACACCTGTGATGTCTGTTTCTTGTAAATTTATGAAATATACATCTGCTCGCCTAAATTTATGAATCACACCACACTGCTGTTGCTATCTGTCCCGTGTAATTACTCTTAAATAAAATGATAATGTATCATAGAGTCGGATACCCCTGCCCCTGCAGAGCTACTTAACAAAACCCATAGCACAACAAAACACATCCTAGAGGTAATTCCCATATATTCAAGATTTTTTCAGATAATCTTGGATATATATCAGGTCTCGGTGACATAAACATATTTCAGGATCCCAGGAATACTCATAACCACCCAGAAATATTACTGGAGCCTCAGAGAAAACTGCTTCAACTCAAAAAAGACTCTTGGTTAGATAAACTAAGAATACCTACCATTTTCTCAGTGCTTGTTTCTGTTTTCCTTGTTGTTGTTGGCTTGTTTTGTTTTGTCTTACTCGTTTTTCTCCTCGGTGGTAGATGTGATTTATTTTATCTCACACTCGAGGAAGTATGGGCCCTTATTTTAGGGTTATGTTGTCTCAGGCCTAAAGCAATAAAGGAACACACCTAATTATAGTTAATTCCAGTGAATTATCTTGTTTTCTAGCCCCCCTCCACCACTTTCCAGGGCCTGACAGGTACTAAGTAGGACCTAACTGAGGGGGCCTTTGGAACCAGAATTCAAAATAGAAAAACAGGTTCGTTGTAGAAGATGGATGGATATTTCTGCACACTGAAGGACTATTTTCCTCCACTATCTTTAGTCTGCTAGATGATAAGCCCCCCTACCCCCCCAAATAGAAGCTATACTGAAAGGAGCTGATGTGGCCACAACCCATGCTGCCGGAGACAAGGAGAGGCAGGTCCTCGGAGGTAGCCAAGAAGGGCAAGGAACCAAAAAGTCATCAGAGACAGAGTCCAAGGAAAATTACTGGGAAGCTCGCTACCAAGTAGGACAGAATGGCCACAGGTGATGTCCTTAGAAACAAAAATAAGGATGGTAAATTCAAATTCCCTTGGCCATCTGGTCTTGAGGAGGCAGTAGAGTAGAATGGTTAGTGTCATGGATGTGATTCAGTTGCTTGGGTTTACATCCCAGTTTCACCATTTACTGGCTGTGTGATACTGGGCAAGATACTTGACCTCTCTGTGCCTCAGACGGTATTCACGTTCTCTTAAACCTTTACTGAGGCTAACTGAAATTAACCTTAGGGGCATCTGGGTGGCTCGGTGGGGTAAGCCTCTGCCTTTGGCTCCAGTCATGATCTCAGGGTCCTGGGATCGAGGACTGCATTGGGCTCTCTGCTCAGCCGGGAGCCTGCCTTCCATTCCCCCTCTGCCTATCTGTGATCTCTCTTTCTTTCTGTCAAATAAATAAATAAAATCTTTAAAAAAAAAAAAGTAATTAACCTTAAAAAGTCACCCATTATTTAACAGAAATGAGAATTAATCTCAGGTCTTCTAAGTCAATGTTTGCCTGTTTATTCCATGCCACAAAAATGCTCCTAACAGGAATAGGTTCCTCACTGCTGCTATGGACAATGGTATGGCAGGTGGGGAATAGAGAAAAAACGATGGGTGTGGGGAGGAAAGATAACAGATAGTGAAAATGAGGAGAGAGGTGATACAATTAGATGCAAAATGAGAAGAAGTAATAAAATAAGTGTCAAATATGGACAGAAGGAGGGAAGGATTGGTGATTAAAATACACACTTATGCATCTTAGTCATGGGTGAAATGAACCTTCTGCATTAAAGTATTTTTAATTTGAACAACAATTGGTAAGCTATAAATGTTTATAATGAGAGTAATTTGTTCGACTTATGTTAATAGAGTAAGACCCAGTATTAGCCATTAAGAGATACTCTGCAGATTAGCACAGTGATAATTAATTTTTTTTTGGACCATAATCCATTCAAACATAAGTCATTTTACCACCATTATAAATCAGAGACATTAAAGCTTCAGGTAAACTGGAAACATAACCCTCTCTATTCCTGCACTATAATCTGAGTTTGAAATATAAAAACAGAGTAACTCTTCCAGATTAAAGAAGACTGGAGAAAAATGACAACCAAATGCAGGACCTGATCATTGATTAGAGCCTAGCTCGAGAAAATATCTAGGAAGCATATTATTGGGACACTGGATAAATTTGAGTAGAGCCTGTGTATCAGATAATATCAGCAGATGATATTATTGTATCGATGTAACTAAATTTTTTAGTAGAGTGATGGTATTGTCATTATACTAGAGCACGAGTTTGCTCTGGGAAGTACACGCTCTGGGAAGTATTTAAAAGTAAAGTGTCATGAAGTCTGCAATTTCTATACCTTTCAGGTGGTTCAGCAAAACCAAAACCATAATTGTCCATGTACACAAAGACGTGGCTGAAAGTTAATCATTGGTGAATCTAGGTTAACGATATTTGGGTTTTTGTTGTAATATGCTTTTTTCTTCTCTGTAGGTTTTTAATTTTTCAAAATAAAAAGTCTAGAAACATACAGCTTTAATATTTATATGAAGTCAGAAATCCAGATTAAACATGGCTGAGATGGTTGAGGAAGTCCTGTGAGAGTAGTCCTAGTGGAGCTGACTCAGATGCCAGGAGAGAGAGAGATGTAGTTACTCCATTCATCATCCTGCTATTCAACCAAAAAGGTGACCCCCCTGCAATCTGGCTGATTCAGTTTCATGAATGACAACTTTTTCAGGAGACAATAGGAGTAGAAACCAGGAAAAAGTTTTTTCTTCTCTAAATAGGTCAGTTATATGAAATAAAGGAATTCAGCGATCTCCAGGAGACATACTGTACGTTACATAAACAATACCAAAGTCCTTGAAATCATGGAGGAAGCCAAAAGGAAATATGCAAATACAGAATTCCAGGTTATCAGTGCAGAATACTACCAGAGGCTTCTCCCAATTTCCCATGAAAAGGAGGTAGATAAATAACAACAAAACCCAATCACACCACTTGAAACAAAAAGTAAGAACATATTTGGAGACATTCCCACTAATTAAATGCAGTTGTGGGACGTAAAAAAGAAATGCATTCCTCAACATCTTACACTACTTTAACAAAATGAATTAGATAATCTTTAAAACTAAAAAACTTGTTCCTAAAATGATGGCTGCCAAGGAAAAAGAGCAACCAGTCCCATGGAAACAGGGAGTCTGAGGCTACAGAAAGAACATCTTCAAGTAAAAAGTAGATTTAATGCAGTAGATATTATGCCATGGTTGAGAGAACAGACTATCTTAGTGATATGGTGCAACTGTACTATAAGAAGGTTTGAACAATGGAAATGCAAGGAAAATCAAAAGCTAAAAAGAAAGACAGGGTCCAAAGTTGAGCAAACTCAAATATGTATTGAATGACTCAGGTGAAGTCAGTAATTAAAATCAATGTGAACTTGACACATGGAACATTCCCCCTCCAGTGGCACAAATCTAGTGACTTTATTCTTCAGTGGTGAAACCACATTACTTGTTTCTGCAATGAATACTACAGCAACAGAAACAGTGTTTGGGGGATTCACGGTTTAGAGTTAAACCATGATCAGAGTCTTTTCTCAACTGAGAGTGGATCCAGGGCAGGGTGAGGGTGGGTGGAGTTTTTGCAATATTGGGAACTAAAGGAGAGATTTCAAGGACGCCCTGTTCTTTACCCTCAATTAAGTGTTATGATGAATGCGTGACTTTTCTAGGATTCCCTCTTTATCCAAAGAAATTTCCATTCTGCTACTGAACCTTTATCAACAACCAATAATAGCTGATAGCCACAATGTTCAATAAATACTTCAAAATAATTGCCATTATTATTTGTATGCTCAAACCATGTAGGATGCATGGATGATGAGTTATGATTCCTGTTCTATAAGGGAAAAGCCTTAAATATGGAAAAAATATCCTAAATATCCTAAAGTAACCTAAAGAGTGATTGGAATGTGCTACATTGCTCAGTGTGGGCTCTGCAGTGCCACAGGGCTTGACGGGAGAACCAGATCTGTGATAATTGCAATGGTCAGAGAGACCTTGAAAGGAGACTTAGTTCTAAGCTAGCCCTTGGAGGCCCTGAAGACAAGAGAGGGCCAGCATTCCAGGGGAGAAGTGTGTGATTTTTTTCTTAAGTAATGCATAAGTTTTAATACAAACTAGTCACATTCATTCCTAGAAGGCTCATTTCCAGTCAAAAGTCCACACCAGTAAAAACATTATCAAAGTAGATCTAGGGCAGGGGGCTAAAAGGAGCCCCGAACCATATTCCCAAGACTGATGCTCAAGGCCGGCCTGAAGGCAGACACAGGAAGAGATTCCAGGACAAGGCAGGAGGTCTTCTTCATCTTTATGTCTGAGTGTGAGGCTCCCTTGTAGAGGGAAGGTGGGGGAAGTACTCAGCCACATCCAGGCCCTACCCCAGGAAGACAGGTGGGGTGCAGGGAGAATGTACCACCACTGCTACCTTCGATAGTGGCCAGTCTGGACTTCCCACCGCTGCTGCCCCTGAGGTCCTGGCCCCATGGTTCACGGCTCTGCCCAGAGACCCAAGAGCAGAGGGCCCACTGTTCAGAGACCCTAAAGTGAGGTAGCCCACGATGGAGGGGTTAAGGACTGGATCACACATTTTTCACAGAACCAGAACAAATAGTCCTAAAATTTGTATAGAACCACAAAAGACCCTGAATAACTAAAGCAATCTTGAAAATAAGAAAAGCAAAGCTGGAGACATCCCAATTATGGACATCAAACTATATTACAAAGCTTTAGTGATCAAAACAGTATGGTACTGGCACAAAAATAGACACATAGGTCAGTGGAACAACATAGAGAACCCAGAGATAAACTCACAACGATATGGTCAATTAATCTTCCACAAAGCAGGGAAGAATATCCAGTGGGGAAAAGACTGGTGTTGGGAAAAACTGGACAGCAATCTGCAGAAGAATGAACCTGGACCACTTTCTTACACCATCCCCCCAAATAAATTCAAAATGAATGGAAGACCTCAATGTGAGATAGGAAACCATTAAAATCATAGCCAATGAGGTTTATTCAAGGTGTGATTATTGCTAATTGAAAATCCTCCGGGAGAACATAGGCAGTAACCGCTTTGACCTCGGCCATAGCAACTTCTTACTAGAAGCAAGAGAGACAGAAGAAAAAATAAACCATGGGAACTACACCAAATTTGAAATTTTCTGCATGACAGAAGAAACAATCAACAAAACTAAATGGTAACCTACAGAATGGGAAAAGATATTTGCAAATGATATATCTGATAAAAGGTTAGTATCCAAAATATATAAAGAATTTATAAAACTTAATACTCAAAGAACAAATAATCCAATTTAAAAATGTGCAGAAGAAATGAACAGACATTTCTCCAAAGAAGACATCCAGATAGTCAAAAAACATATAAAAAGATGTTCAACATCACTTAGTATCAGGGGAATGCAAATCAAAACTACAGTGAGATATCGCCTCACACTTGTCTGAATGGCTAAAATCAACAACACACAAAACAAATAAGTGTTGGTGAGGGTGTGGGTAAAAAGGAACCCTTGTGTGCTGTCGGTAGGAATGCAAACTTGTGCAGTTACTGTGGAAAACAGTATGGAGGCTCCTCAAAAAGTAAAAAATAGAACTACCCTATGATCCAGGAATTGCACTACTGGGTATTTACCCAAAGAATGCAAAAATACTGATTCAAAAGGATATATGCACCCTTAGGTGTATTGCAGCATTATTTACAACAGCCAAATTATGGAAGCAGCCTAAGTATCCATCAATTGATGGATAGATAAAGAAGATGTGGTATATGGTGGTATATGTATACAATGGAATTTTATTCAGTCATAAAAAAGGAATGAAATCTTGCCATTTGCAACAACATGGATGGAGCTAGAGAGTATAATGTTAAGTGAAAATAGTCAACCAGGAAAAGGCAAATACCATATGATTTCACTTATATGTAGAGTTTCAGAAACAACAAATAAGCAAAAGGGAAATAGGGGGAAAAAAAGAAAGAGGCAAAGCAAGGAACAGACTCTTCACTATAGAGAACAAACTGATGGTTCCTAGAGGGGAGATGCATAGATGATGGGTTATATAGGCGATGGGGAGTAAGCAGGGCACTTGTGATGGGCAGAGGGTGATGTATGGATGTGTTGAATCACTGTATTGTAAACCTGCAACTAATATAACAATGTATGTTAACTAAATGGGATCAAAATAAAAACAACAAAGTTTTACATATCTATTTTATTTTTTGTAAGATTTTATTTATTTATTTGACAGAGAGATCACAAGTAGGCAGAGAATCAGGCAAAGAGAGGGGGAAGCAGGCTCCCTGCTGAGCAGAGAGTCAGATGCAGGACTAGATCCCAGGACACTGGGATCATGACCTGAGCAGAGGCTTTAACCCACTGAGCCACCCAGGCGCCCCTACATTTCTATTTTAAAGATGTTATTTGAATTCAGTAAAATATATGTTGTTGTTCATCCTTCCTTTTATTGTTTTAGAACTCTTCTTGTATCTTCACTTGATAAACTTCTTATTGCTTTATTCACAAAAAAATACAAATTAAAACTCAAAGTGGTCACACAGAATGGGAGAATTGAAGTAACTCATGTTCAATTTCTTTGTCTTTACAGTCATTGTGCTATCAATGCTTATTATGAATCAACTGTTTAAATGCAGGAGTTGCAGATAAAAATTGTGCCTAAAGCAGCTGGAATGACTTGTAACTCTCAAGAACTTGTTCTCAAAAAGGATACATGTGTTGAGAGTCAACTAGGTAACTGGGAGTTCTCAGAATTAATTTATAGGTGGAATTCAATGTTGACTAAAGTATATGTAATAAAAATACAGTAATGTAAAGCTTGCATGTACATGTATATGTGTGTATATATATATTATGTGTGTATATTTACATTTACATAAATGTATGTTATTAAAACTCAACAGTAACCATAACAACTAAATCACTATAAGATTGGTTGGAAGGGAAGTAGTTTATCACCTCTATCTCAATAATCACCAGCATATGGCAAAGATAAAAATCAAGCTGACTTTTCACCAGTTCAGTTATTGATTTTAAGCTCTCTGCAGTGGAGATACCCTTTATCACCTGCACCTGGTAGACTGCTTTCACCATCCTTTCCTTGGTAGAAAGTTTGAAAAAACTGGAAGGATCAGAAAGGCACTAGGGGGGGGCGCCTGGGTGGCTCAGTGGGTTAAGCCGCTGCCTTCGGCTCAGGTCATGATCTCAGGGTCCTGGGATCGAGTCCCGCATCAGGCTCTCTGCTCAGCAAGGAGCCTGCTTCCCTTCCTCTCTCTCTGCCTGCCTCTCCATCTACTTGTGATTTCTCTATGTCAAATAAATAAATAAAATCTTTAAAAAGAAAAAAAGAAAGGCACTAGGGAATTTTACATTGAAAAAAGAGAAGAAAAGCTTCCAGCAAGTTGAAAAACTGGCCAGAGACATTAAAAACAGGATAGGTTGGCTTCTGGGAGAAGATCTGGGTAGGAATTTAAGAGTGGAGATAAGCAATAATTTAAGGAAAATAACTGCTATCTTCTTTGATAGTGAGGGAGACTAAAGGATTTGTAATAACAATGAAATCAATGATAAAAAAATAATAATAACTCACCACGACCAGACTTTGTTACAAATGCTATACATGCTTCACATGTGTTGAGTCATTTTATTCTCATAATAATCATATGATATGGGTACCATTATTATTCCCACTTTACAGATAAAGTCACTGAGGCCAATGAAGAAACTGCTGGGAATTGACAGAGCCAGTTCCTAACCCAGGCAGTCAGATTTCAGACTCTCACTCCTAACCACTACACTGCGCATTTCTTGAGAGACTAAGTAAAGACTTGAATTGTCATCAGTTTTATTTTTTAGTCAGATTGCTGTTCCTCTAAATTGACGTAGCATGTGAACTCAAGTGCACAAGGAGCATTTGAGCTACAGAAGGACAAGGTGATGAGCTCATGAAAAGAAAATAAATGGAATCCAGAGATATTTTGCAAAACAATTATTATATAGGATTTCATCGTGACTAAAAATCAGAAGATTAGAAAAATGAGTCAACCAACGATGACTCAAAAAATTACGCTTTAATAATGCAGAAAATGATGGTGGTGCCACCGACAGAGAGTGGGAAATGAACAAGTGGGTGGTTTGGTGGGTGGAAGGTGATAGTGAACTTGGCTTTGATAATTCAAGGAGAAAGCTTCAATAAGCATTTAGAAATACTGCAACACTATCAAGAAGAAAACAAAAATGGAAAAGATTTCAGAAATAGTAGCACAGATGACACAGGACACTGTTGAAATTGAGGCTTGGGATGCATTGATTGAATGCTTTATACCCTGCTTCATTCCATGATGGATTTGAGGCAGTTTATACTAAAATAACAAGAGATCATTCATGATATATTAATTTTTTATATAAAAACATTTATTTTAACGTCATCTTTGTCTTTTCTAAATAAAATAATTTAATTTTTTTCCTCAGCGCTTATCCTAGACCTAAACTTCTATTGATCAAATGATATTCATTTTAAACAAGTTTTTTGTATTCCTCTGAGTTGGAGCACTAACACTATTTACCTATTTATTATTTATGGTATTTTATAGGTACTGTCTCT
This sequence comes from Mustela nigripes, assembly GCF_022355385.1. Taxonomy (NCBI): domain Eukaryota; kingdom Metazoa; phylum Chordata; class Mammalia; order Carnivora; family Mustelidae; genus Mustela; species Mustela nigripes. Next base: position 124,469,255 of record NC_081562.1, on the reverse strand, counting down.
TTTGTCTCACTTTGCTGTGTTTTATATCATATAAGATATTGGAAGCCTAAATGGTAAAGATCACAGTAACAGTATTTGAAAATCATTATTGAGATTATATGTGTACATAGATGTTTTCTCCATAATATATTTATATTTTACTCTTCCTTTGCTCTCCTCTGCTATTTTCTCAACAATGACTAATTTTATGGATTTTTAGTAGAAAGTTTTGAAGTCAATCTTCCTCCTCCAAGGTCTAATAAACTAAGTACACAGATGTGGTTGTGACATAAATAATAAAAATAATGATAATTGATGTGTTAGGTAAGAAAATTAGTGGGTGGAATTAAGCAGGAAGTTTGAGTTCTTTTCATTTCAATTTTACTTTAGATGCGTATATTGAATTGGGATTTTTGTTGTTGTTGTTTACTAAAATGAGCATTAGGTTTGTGATGGGTGTTTATTGGGTTTTGTCCACTTACTGCCACTGATGAACCCTATATCCTTAAGCAAGCCTATTTTCATTGTAGCATATGTGGGATATAGAGTTTTAGCAATAGTATTCATTATGCATTCTAAGGAATCCATGAAGTTCCACTGTCTTGATGAGAGTAGAATGGAATCAGAGATAAAGGGAGATTGTGATAATGGGGGAGTCAAAAGAGGAAGGCCCAGGAGCTGATGACCAATGTATCATAGTCATGTAACAAGACATTAACAATAGGGGAAACTAGATGTGAGCAATATCTCTACCACCCTCTCAACTTTTTTGTAAATCTAAACCTTTCCTAAATTTTCAAAGCTTATTTTTAAAAAACTATGATTAGTAAATTTTGAAAAATGTGGAAATTAAGGAGATAATGGACAATTTCATAAGAATATCTGAGTCATTAAAAAAAAAAAAAGAAAGAAAGAAAAAGAATCGAGGGCACCTGGTTGGCTCAGTTTGGATAAACGTCTGCCTTCAGCTCAGATCATGATCCCTGAGTCCTGGAATGGAGCCCCACATCAGGCTCCCTGCCCAAAGGGGAGTCTGCTTCTTCTCTGCCCTTCCGCCCCCTCCGCTCTCATGCTCTCTCTCTCAAATAAATAAGTAAAATCTTTAAAAATAAATAAAAGTTAAGAAAAGAATCAAATGGATAGAGCAGTTTAGATAAACACACCAATTTCAACACAACAGGAAACAGGATTTGCAAACAGAAAGACAAATCAACTGAAAACAACCAAAATAGAGCACAGAGAAAAAGAACATTTGAAATAGGAGATATGTGGAACATGTTTAATATGTCTACATATATATAGTCAGAGTCCCAGAAAGAGATGACAGAGGAAAAATGGAATGTTCTAAGAGAAAAATGGCTCTTTTCCAGAATTGATAAAAATGAAACAACACAATAACCCACAAATGTAGAAAGTCCAGAGAAACTGAAATAGGGTAAATAGACAAGCAAAAGAAATTCATACCTAAATAATATCATGTCAGACCGTCAAAATCCAAAGAAATGAGAAAATCTTAAAAGAATCCAAAAAAAGTAACATTACCATAATATGTAAAAATTCTACAGTTCAAATAATAAGAAAACAAACTACCAAATTTTACAAAAGAGGAGGCAAAATACATGAAAAGGCATTTCTGAAAGAAAGATAGACAAATAGCATGTAAACACATAAAAATATTCAACATCATTAGCCATTGGGAAAATGCAAATTAAAACCACAATTAAAAACCAGGACACACACATTAGAATGTTTAAAATAAAAAAGAATGACAATGGTATATGCTGGTAAGGGAGTGGAACTGAAGCCCTCATGCCTTGCTGGTAACAAATGCAAATTGTTACATTCATTTTGGAGGACTTTTTTTTTAAGATTTTATTTATTTATTTGACAGAGAGAGACACAGAGAGAGGGAACACAAGCAGGGGGAGTGAGAGAGGGAGAAGCAGGCTTCCTGCCAAACAGGGAGCCCAATGCAAGGCTCCCTCCAAGGATCCTGGGATCATGACCTGAGCTGAAGGCAGACGCTTAACCAACTGAGCCACCCAGGTGTCCCTGGAGGACGGTTTTTCACAAAGTAAAACAGACATTTACCATGTGACTGTTCAAAGAATATTTGTTCACTGGATAACCTAACACTGGAAACCAATTAAATGTCTATCAACTAATGAATAGCTGAGTAAACTCTGGTAAAACCATACAACTGAAAACTACTTGGCAACAGAAAGGAACTACTGAAACATACATCAGCAAAGATAGACTTCAAAGCATTATGTTCAGTGAGAGAAGTTAGCTATAAAATGCTACATACTCTACTATTCCATTTATATGAAATGCTAGAAAAGGCAAAACTATGGTCACATAAATTAGATCAAGTAGTTGAACAGGGTCAGATTTGGAGAAAAGGGATTGACTGTAGAGTTGCATGAGAAACTCTTTGAGGTAATGGACATGACTGTATCCATTTGAAAAATCTCTCAATCATATACTAAAATGACTGACTTTTATGGTATGTAAGTCAGACTTCATAATGTGATTTTTCAATAATGTGATTTTTTTTTTAAGTATCACCTTCAAAGAGCAACAATAATGATAGCTGACCACTCAAGACAAATGGGAGAAACAAGAAGCAATAGAATGTTTTTAAATTACTGGAAGAAAATAACTCTCAATCTAAAATTTTATACTCAGCAAAAGCACCCTTCAAAACTAAAGGTGAAATGGACACTTTTAGACAAAAAACAGTTGGAAGAATTTATCATCAGTAGAACTGCATTAGAAGTAAAAATAGAGACTTACTCAGGCAGAAGGAAAATGATCCCAATGTGGAAAAGTGGAAATAGAGTATGGAATAAATAATACCCCAAAAGGTAATTGTGTCAGTAAATGTACGTTAGTATTGACTATACAAATCAATAATTGCTTTAAAATGCATGACAACAATGACACACAAGAAAGGATGGGGCTATAAATGGAATTAAAGAGTACAAAAGTTCTAGAAGTATTGGAGAAATGATAAGATAAAATTTTTAATAGACTAGGGGCACATGGCTGGCTCAGTTGGTAGAGCATGTGACTCTTGATCTCAGGTCATGAGTTCAAGTCCCACATTGAGTGTAGAGCCTACCAAAAAACAAAAAATAAAATAAAAATTTTAGCAGACTGGGTGCCTGGGTGGCTCAGTGGGTTAAGCCGCTGCCTTTGGCTCAGGTCATGATCTCAGGGTCCTGGGATCGAGTCCCGCATCGGGCTCTCTGCTCAGCAGGGAGCCTGTTTCCTCCTCTCTTTCTCTCTGCCTGCCTCTCTGCCTACTTGTGATCTCTCTCTGTCAAATAAATAAATAAAATCTTTAAAAAAAAATTTTAGCAGACTGAAAGGAAATGAATGTTGAACTCTAGGATAAACACTAAAACTATAGTAAAAGTATGCATAATTTATTGTTAAAAGAAGGGAAATGGGTTGATAAGAAATGATCTTGATGAAAAGAAGAAAAAGGAACATACATTGAAGGGCCAAATTAAAAAATGAATAAGAAGAGGGTATAAATCTATATTAGTAATTGGTAAATTAGCAATTTAAAAACTAATTAGTAATTTAATTAGTAATTAAATATAAATGGGTTTAATTCTCTGAGTAAAACTAAGATTGTCTGATTAGGGTAGACAGCGGTGTGCAAGATAAATTAGAGGACACAGAGATCGAAGGCAGTTGATGAAGACCCAGCTGTATGGGGGAAAGGATTCATTCTAGTTTATAGAATCACCAGCTCCTGGCAGCTACATGGCTCATGCCAGATAAGATGACCTACTCAGCCCTCTGGAAGGGTAGGCCAAGTGGGGGTTGGCCTAGGTCTAGATGGAACAGGAATGTTGATGGGTAGCAATGGAGTGAGTTCTCTCCAGCACAAGTTTCTTGTCAATACTTATTTTGCGCTTGGGGATCCATCTTAGGGCCAAGACTTGTCCTTGGATACGGCTCAATTGACTTAAATGTGAAGGGAAGGGTGAGCACACAGATGGAAACATCCATACTGGTGATATCTGATCTGGGAGCAGTTAGGTGCAGATGTTGATCATGCCATTTTGTTTGCTTCACATGTTTGTTTTAGGAGCCCCCCTACAAAGGGGTTTTTTCTACAGATCTTCCTCATATGTTACCTGTTTATTGTGTAATGTAAATGTGTACAGCTAACTTGACAGTCTATCAATAGAAGGATGGCTGATTGTTACTTTATGTGTTTTAATCTAATTCCTTGATCGTTTTTGCCTCACCCTTGGTTTTCTTTTATCATTCAACACAGTTTAACATATCCAATCTCATCATATTTTATGCATTCTCATAAGACATTTTTGAGAATCGGTTGGGGATGAATAAACAAGGTGAAATAATGGCATGTATGAACACTGGAAAAGACATCAATACAAGTTGGCTATGCAGGATAAACAGATTTTAAGCAGGCTGCTCTGGAAATTCTTTGGAAGAGCAAATATTTCAAGTAAGCATAGACCCAGAAGCTATATTTCCAGAGGGATACACTAGAGGGCGTGTGGGATTTGGCGTGCCAAGAGGAAACTGTCAGTAGGAGTGTAGTAGGAAGGGCTGTTGTTGAGTCTTTGTCTATTTTGCCGTATTTGAAATTTAAGAAATCTGTATTGATTGACTTAGGCAAAGTCAGTTGTAGGCACATTGATTTTAAAAATTGAAGCTTGCCTTTCTGTAATATTGTTTAGTTATAGAATTCAGAATTGAAGGGCATCTTACTTGGAGTTTTATGGAGTCTATTCACATGGGAATTTTCTTCCAGTGCAGCATTCTACCCAGACTTGCTCAGTGTTCTTTAGGTTTTTGTTTTGTTTTGTTTGTTTCTTCCTCTTCCCTCCAAACCAATGAGTCTTGGCTCTCACTTCCTAGGACAGGCCTTCTAAATGGCAAATTGATTAATCTGGCAGTCTAGTTTGAGATAAAGTATAATGGCTAATAATATCTTATTACTAACCACACCTACCTATCTAGATAGAATTATGGTGATTTTGTGTATGTGTGTGGGTGTATGGGTGTGTGTTTAGAGAGAGAGCAGGGAGGAAGGGTTTTGTGCAGAGGGAGAGAAAAAAGAGAGAATCCTAAGCAGTCTCCATGTGTGCAGAACACCACCCTACAGATACACACATACACAAGGGTCAATCTCCTGACCCTGAGATCATAACCTGAGCCAAAATCAAGAGTTGGACCCTTAACCAACTGAGCATCCAGGTGCCCCTAGAATTATGTTTTTAATTGGTTCTAACTCCAAATTCAAAACCCTCTTTGACTACTGAGATAAGTGTGGGAGTTGCTTTAGGGCAGAGAGGCTTCCAGGTGTGAGTGACATAACCTATTTCCCTGTGTACTCATGTGCCCCAAATCATAGCAATTTATCCACCCAAGACAACAGTCCCACTCTCAGGAGAATTACTACTCATATGGCAAGCTGAAGAGCGTTAGATATTTTATGGGAGAATTTGGTTATTCAGATCTCCATTGTGAGGATAATGCATCTGGAGCTTGGGTATGTTATGAACTGTTGTGTGGTTATTTAAATCTTTGATAATAATAATGGGAATTAGATACAGGGTTGAAATGCTTTTGATCATCTCCAAACATTCTCTCAGTCAGTAGTTTCAGCCTTCTGTCTTTTGGGAAAGAGAATAGGAGAAATGAAAGAATACAGATTTTGGAGTCAATAAATCTGGACTTAGACCCAGACTACCACATAATCCTGAATTTTATTTTCCTCAACTGTAAAATATGAATATCAATACACATCTCAAGGATTTGGGGGGAAGCTTTATGTCTTATGAAAGGTAACTAAAAATAAGGGAACCTGGGTGGCTCATTCAGTGAAGCTTCTGACTCTTGATCTCGGGCTCAGGTCTTGGCAGGCGAGAATTCTACCACTGAACCACCAATGCTCGGGCTCAGGTCTTGATCTCGGGATTATGAGTTCAAGCCCTGTGTTGGGCTCCATGTTTAGCATGGCTCCTACTTTAAAAAATAGTAACTTGGAATATGTAAAGTAAATGTTCACTTTGTCTTTTCCATCAAATCTTTTGTCAGATACAGGAGTCATGAACAAAATTAGTTTAAATTACATTTCTAGTATTTAAAGTTGAAATGACATGTCTAGTTAAACCCTGGTAAAGCAAAATTGCTGGTGGAGAACACTAAATGGTGAGATGCCCGAGAATGACAGAATGGAGGTGGGTTTGGTGCAACCCAACAATCGACACTTTGTGACATCTGTCCACTATCTAAGGTCTCAGCATCTGGTCCCCCAGTAGAAATGGTTCACTATAGAACACTCTGGCTAACAGCCTCTAGCCTCTCACATAAGTCATCATTCTTATGTCAATTTTATCACTGCCCACATGATTCCACATAAAAAGGAATGAAAATTTAGACTAGAATATAGTTAAAACTCTTGTCTTGCTCGGATGTGATCTAAGTTTCTTCTTCTTCTTTTTTTTTTTTTTAATTAGTCTTGGATTTGGCTTTGGTTGTGATCTCAGGTTGTAATCTCTGGGTTGTGATCTCAGGGTCATGGGATGGAGCCCAAATGAGGCTCCTTGCTCAGCATGGAGTCTGCTGGAGATTCTCTCCCTGTTCCTCTCCCTCCCTCTTTGCTCCTCCCCTGACTCATGCTCATTCTCTCTCTCTAAAATAAATAGATAAAATCTTTTAAAAGTATTACCCTTTTCAGCAAAATAACAAACTAAAGAAATGTTTGCTTTTAGGCACATTTCTCAGGTTACATATTATTTTAGTTTTTGCAAAAAAAAAAACTTGTCATAAACCATCATTTTCAAATTAGCTAGTTAAGTTTAACATGTTATTTTTTAACCAAATTAGACTATATGTAGAATATGTAGCCAGAACTAATAAAATAAAATGCCAGTAGTTATGTACACATGAGGGGAAAAAATATATATATATATATGAAGAACAGTTTCTTCATATACAAGTTCCTGCTACGGGATACAGGATGTGCCTTTTAATTTTTTTTTTTTTTTTAACTCAGAGACAGAGAGAGATCACAAGTAGGTAGAGAGGCAGGCAGAGAGAGATGAGGAATCAGGCTCCCCCTGGGCAGGGAGCCCAATGTGGGGCTCGACCCCAGGTCATTACCTGAGCCAAAGGCAGAGGCTCAACCCACTGAGCCACCCAGGTGCCCCAGAGATGTGCCTTTTAGAAAAAGTTACTATTTTAGGAAATGATAACTGAAATGTCAGCAATAAAAACAACAAACTAGACCAGAATGATTACAAAGAGAAACAAAAAATTCCATGAAATCTCTGATTATCTACATTTAATTTTTATTTAGTTGTGGCTTGAGTGTTGATACTCTTTGCTACAAATGTTTTCAATCATTTCCTGGAGCCTGCACTGATTGGATTGGGGGTTGGGGGTTGGGTGACACATTATCTCAGAGGTTTCCGTCCTGGGTCTCAAAATCATTCTGAAAGAAGAATGACTTTCATCTTCTTTTCTTTAGAGGGACACACAGCTCTGGCCCAAGTATTAATTTCCATGACCATCCTATTATGCTGCCTTGTTTGAACCAGAGATAGTGGTCAAAGCTGATTAAAATATAATACTTCATGTGCATTCCCTTGGGTTTCACTGTAAAATATAATTCTGTGCATTTCAAAGTTATTTATTTAAGTTTTTATAACTAAATTTTCTGAGGGTTTATTTTTTTTGCTAACTTGTGTCATTTTAAATCACATATATATTATTAAATAAGATAAAACAAAGGTATTTCAGAGAGGAATCCATTCTGCATTTTAATTTCTCCAAAGAACTAGAAGACTAAATCAGCCTTACTCTAAGGACAAGCTCCCTGGACCTTGTTCTGAGTTCTCACTGTTCTCTTTACCCCTCTCCCCCACGCCGCCTGGGTGTTTTGTTCCTTTGTCTTTTTAACCCTGGGAGATTAATGCTTGCTTCAGCAGCATCTATAGTAACCCTGGGAGATGAGCAGATATTGCATGAACACCTCAGCTATTCTGAGCAAAGGAAATAAATAAGCTGTGCTATATGGGGAATGAGAGGAAGCACCTTGGGGAAGGAGGATATAGTTGTTCAGGTGGGAGAAGGTGGATAAGTCTGGAACAGGCCAGAAGAAGGACCAGTTCAGCTACCACATGGAAATAAGTACACAGGGGAACTAGAGGGTGAAAAACAAATTTCCATTAGGACTGAAGGGAGGGAGAGTCCCGCAGATTGGTCAGGGCACCAGGCACCATATTGAGAATAGAGCCACAGTGTCTGGGGGTAAGGTTTGGGGTGAGCCAAAGGAAGGAATAATCTAGGGTCAGTATTCTCAGGTGCCAGTTGGCTTTATTATCATGAAAGACAAGAATAAAACGAATAAGGCCAATGAGACCAATTCTGAGATAGCTGGAATCACTCAGTGTGGTGAGGTTTACAGGGACGTCTTGTAAACCCCCAACCGTCTTATCCACCCAGTAGTGTTCTCAATATCAACGTCCCCTTGGCTATATTTTAGGAGGTGAGGTCAGGGCTCTTTAGACAAGGAATTTACTACTCTACCTCCTAGGCATCGCCATAAAAGGGGAGAAATCAGAGGAAGAAGGGGAAGGAGAGCCTCAAGAGCTAACTGATGGGACCCAAGGACTGGAGGGAATGATGGGCACCCAGTCAATAAACACAGGAGTGAGAGCACTTAAGTGACAAAGAGGACTACATGGAGAGACGGTGCAGGGACAAATCCCCACTGATGGCACCTACATGCGTTTCTCAGGAAAGCAGAAAACAGTGTCATCTGCTGAGAATAAGGAGGAGCTCAGAAAGGCTGAATAGACTAATGAGAGTTCATTATTATCAACAGTGTTCATCAATAAAATTCTTAAAGTATTTTCTAAGTAAAAACTAAGGATCAACCCTTTAATTTATCCTGGCCCAATGGGTCGCTAGCACAGAGACGGAAGTAAAATTGATCTCTACTTCCGGTCATCTAAGTCATCTAACAGTTGAGACGACTCCAGGGACGACTGAGAGTATACATTTAGGAGAAAGAAGAACAGTTACAAGAAAAAAAAGGAGTTAAAATTAGGAGTGAATGAAATGGTTACAGTTTTTTTGGTTTGGGGTGTTTTGATGGTTTCAATCCTGCATAACACAAACTTAGGGTCATATAATCTAGTTCATAGAGAATCAAGTAAAATACTCTATAAATATTTACTAAAATCACACCAGAAAGAACTGAAGTGTTATTGTGATAATATAGATACATATTTCTAGAAAATACGTATTTGCTGTTTTTTATTTTCATCTTCTATAAGCAATGGCAACATTGAGAGATTTCTGAACATATACTCGCAACCAGTTCATGGTCTATTCTCATTGGATATTCCTGGATCACAGAGAGATTGTTAAACTAATCTGGTGCATTTTGATTTAAGAAAACAAAGCAAAAATACACTCACCACCATCATACTACCCTGTACCCTCAAAACCTCTTCTCCTTTCCTGTTACTTTTTTTTTTTTTTTTTTTTTTTTTTTTTTTTTTTTGCCTTATTTCATTAGGATGGAAAGCTCCAAGCTTGAGATTTTAGGCCCCAAGACCCTGCTTGGATTTCCATCTTCCTATTAACAATTAAAAAGGCACGAGCTCTGATTTTCTGTCTAGGACATTAAGAAGATATCCCTAAACCTCTGCCCTGCCTGGAGGCTTTGTTCCGACTTACAGGAGAGCTGAGAATCACAAGACTAATCTTCATGGCTAAGAAGCATTCTGGACTCTTGGACATTCCAGAGTAAAGATCCCGGGATTAGGTCCTGGGAGATGAGACTTGCTGTCTGGAAGAACTTACGGAGATTCAGTCATTTAATGCTAGTATTGAAACGAACGTGACCTTACTCTGTAGTCAGAGCTGGGACATCTGGGCCACATATGCTTTATCTCATTTAATCTTTATAGTAGACCACTGAGAAAGGAATTATTATTCTCAATTTATAGACAAGGAAGCTGGGAGGTGATGAGTGAAATGTCTTCTTCAAGATCATCCAGTAATGAGTGCGGAGTGGAGATTCTGATCAGCGATTTCTCAGAACATTCTTTTTGTCCTGTAAGACCACTCTGATTCACAGGAATATAGAGCTCTGTCCAGGAATATAGAGCTACATATTGTTAAAATAGAAGATTCACACTTGCTATTACTTTCGTTGGTTTTTAACACTTCATGCATGATGGTATATCCCTTTGGGTTAAAATTGTTTACAGATTTGTTTCCTGCTCTGAACTATACATTTTTCAAGGAGGGGGTGTTGCCACATTCATCATTAGCTCTCCAACAGCAAGGAGGATTTTTCCAACAAAGTGTTTCCAACAACTTGATATGTGCATGAATGAGTAAATGAATGAATGAATGAATGAACATGCAGGTGTGTGTTTTATATCCCTTGTTAATATGTACAATTCACAGAAGAGTGGAGAATGACTTTTTTTTAAAAATCTCTCCTAGCCCCCAACATTGCCCTTAGTAAATGATGCTTGATAAAATGATTAAAAATTTTTAATTGAAATTTCTGGTATGATCTTAAGTTCACCGACTTTTAAAATATTTCTTTTTCAGTGCATGTTAAACCACATTAGTTGATGTCAATGCACTATAAACCAAGAAGAATATTCGGAGGACTCTATAAGAGAAGCCAATAATTGTAGGGATAAGTAACATCAAATAAAATATAGTTTCCTACATGGTCCAGCTGTTCCTATAAGAGTTTCTACTTTCTGTTACTTCAAATAGCAAAATACCGGGGCTTCTGGGTGGCTCAGTTGGTTGGGCAACTGCCTTCAGCTCAGGTCATGATCCTGGAGTCCTGGGATCGAGTCCCACATCAGGCTCCCTGCTTGGTGGGGAGACTGCTTCTCCCACTGACCTCTCTCCTCTCGTGCTTTCTCTCTCTCTCTCTCAAATAAATAAATAAAATCTTAAAAAAAAAAATCTCAAATAACAAAATACCTGGTCACTTACCTGAAATTAGAGATTCTGCTCTAGTAATTGCATGCAACTTATTTTTTACATTCTCTATTCCATAGAGTATATATTTTCTTTATTCTCTTTATAGACACTGTTCTCACTAATTCACAATTAACATCACGAAAGTTCATGTCAGGGGTCACACCAACATTTGCCTAGCCCCAGATTCCACATCACCTTAGTTAACTCCTCTACAGGAACAGCATTCCCTGCCATCCCCCCCCACCCGCCTGCAAGGGGGTTGGGGATACAGGTTCTACACCCAGCATGGAACCCAAAGCAGGTCTCAATACCATGACCCTGAAATCATGACCTGAGCCAAAATCAGAAGTTGGGGTCTTAACCAAATGAGCCACCCAGGTGCCCCTCCTTTGGTTCAGTTTAAATTTCTTGATTAGGCTAATCCATCTACAAACCTGTCCTATAGTATCTCATTGAAACCCCCACAAAGCTCAAGTTTACTCCAGATCTGGGCTCACTCCAAAATCTTTCATCTCATGGTAGCCAGGACCAAACTGCTGTTGGTATGCTTAAGGAGCTTCCTCCAGCTTCTGGTCAGGATATCAAGTCTTGAGTGCTCAGACTTTATTCCTCACTGTAGGCCCCAGGGATTGCAGGAAAGAGCCTACAGGTGGGATAGTTGCCATCCAGGCCATGAGAACTGGCTGCAAGGACATGGTACCAGGGGAGCTCACTGTAGACAATAGGACCACATTGGTGGCTGAGCTGCTTATGTTGTCCTGGGGACCACTCTCACCTGAAGCATCCAGCTGTCTAGGAGCTCTGGCTTCCTATGGGCATTGCAACCACTCAATAATTTGGCTAGAAGTGTTCATTTGTATTTCAAACTTCCTCAAACTCTTATTGGGTATTCTATGACATAAGTCAATCCCCCATTTTTACTGCTTATATAATTATGATACAAGTCACTCAATGTTCCCTTCCTAGATTTTATTTAAAATATGAGCATAGTTGTTTCAAATATGTTTCAAAACAGATTTTATTTCAAAAAAATTAAATGCATGGTGTCCTCTAGAAGCAGTCACTATGTCTTGCATCATTATATCTGAACTCTCAGTTTTATCAAAGAGCTTCTTTCCTTCAACAGTAAAGTAGAAATAGCAGCTTACCAACACCTTCAGCCTCCAGCCTAGCTAAGGATATTAAGGTTCTTGGGGCGTCTGGGTGGCTCAGTGGGTTAAGTCGCTGCCTTCGGCTCGGGTCATGATCTCGGGGTCCTGGGATTGAGCCCTGCATTGGGCTCTCTGCTCAATGGGGATCCTGCTTACTCCTCTCTCTCCGCCTGCCTCTCTGCCTGCTTGTCATCTCTCTCTGTCAAATAAATAAATAAAATCTTTAAAAAAAAAGATTAATGTTCTTTCATATAAAATCTCCATCTCAATGTTTTCCTGAACTGTCAGTTCCCTTTGTTCCTCTTTTCCAAAGATAACTGCTCTGTGTTTCAGATTCCTTCCCTCCAGCTGTCCCCAGACAGCCTTCAACTTTTCCCCTTTTGTCTACAAACAGAAGAAAACAAAGTTTTCTTCTCCATTTTTTAATGTTTCCATTTACTGATATTTTTCTCCTTTCTGCTACTGTTAAACTACTTGAAAAATTAGTATGAACTAAACTCTTTTCTTACTTCCTCAAAATCCACTCACTTCTTTAAAGTAACTTTTTATTGCTGTATAACACATATACATAAAAATGCACAAACAGGGGTGCCTGGGTGGCTCAGTCACTTGAGCATCTGCATTTTGCTCAGATCATGATCCCAGGATCCTGGATCGAGCCCTGTGTCAGGCTCCTTGCTCAGTGAGAAGTCTGCTTCTCCCTCTGCCTGCTGCTCCCCCTGCTTGTCCTCTCTTTCTCTGTGTGTCAAATAAATAAATAAATAAATATGTTAATGCACAAATTGTAACTTCACTACTCATTTGAATAGCTGCTACTGCCCCCCCCCCCGCAAAAAATCAGAAACAAGTGTTGGCAAGGATGTGAAGAAATTGGAACTGTTGTGCGCTGTTGGTGGGCATGTAAAATGGTATTGCTCCTGTGGAAAATAATATGGAGGTTCCTAAAAAATTAAAAAGAGAATTATCATGTAATCCAACAATTCCACTTCTGGGTTTATATCCCAAGGATTGAAAGCAGTGTCTTGCATAGACATTTGTGCACCCAATAACTACGACATGGAAGCAAAAAAAATGTCCATCCATAGATGAATGGATAAGTAAAAAATGGTATTTACATACTATTCCAGTGGAATAGAATTACAACCTTAGAAAGAAAGGAAATTTTCCAGGATGCTACAACACAGATGAACCTTGAGGGCAATACACTATGTGAAATGAGCCAGTCACAAAAGACAAATACTGTATGACTACACTTACATGAGGCACTTAAAATAGTCAAAAGTGAAAAGGCAGAAAGTAGAATGGTGGTTTCCAGGGGCTGGGGGGGGGGGTTGAGAGAATGAGAAATTACTGTTTAATGGGTATAGAATTTCACTCTGAAGGAGGAGGAGCAAGATGGCGGAGGAGGAGAAGACTTCATATCATTGGGTCCCAGGTGTTCAGTGAGACAGTTATCAAACCATTCTGACAACCTAAACACTCAAAAGGAGAATGAAGAGAAGAAGAGCTGCAATTCTAGGAACAGAAAAGTGACCACTTTCTGGAAAGTAGGATGTGTGGAGAAGTGAATCTGAGGGGATAGGAGGGAAGAGAGACCTTGGGGGAGGGGTCAGCTCCTGGCAAATGAGCACCAGAGCACAAAATCAGAACTTTTAGAAGTCTGCTCCACTGACGGATGTAGTTCGAGAGGTTAAGCAGGGGGGTGGAGACCTCGCCAGGAGAGTGTGGTCTCAGGTCCCACGGGGTGACGGGAAGACCAGGGGGTGTCTGCGTGCAGCAGAGCTCCCAGGTATGGGAGCGAGGAAGCTGGCTGCAGAGACAGAGTTGGGGAGGGGCTTTCAGGTCAGCATTACCTTAAACCATGATCCGAGGCACAGTCTGACCACTGTTCTTTGAGCAGAGACCCCACAAGTGGCAGATCCAGGGAGACTCACCTTCTCCCAGGGAGGAGTGGTGCAGGACCACATTGCAGGAACCTGCTGGGTTTGGAGACTCCAAACAGGGCTATGCGCCAGAGATAGAAATGCTCAGTCACAGGCCGGGTGAGTTTGGAGGGCGGTTGGAGACTAAGGAGATGGGAGAGATCAACTGCTTTTCTCCAAGGGATTGACTGCTTTTCTCTGAGGGCACACTGAGGAGTAGAGCCCCAAGCTCTTGGTTCCTCTGGGTCTGGAGATTGGGAGGCCACCATATTCATTCCCATCCTCCAGAGCTCTACAGAAAGCGTTCAGGGAACAAAACCTCCCAAGACCAAAACTTCACAGATTTCTTAGCCAGGCCCCTGGCAAGGGTAGTGCAATTCCACCTTGGGCAAAGACATTTGAGAATCACAGAAACAGGCCTCTGCCCCAGAAGATCAGCAAGAACATTCAGCCAAAACCAAGTTCACTGATCAGTAAGAATGGCAAAACTTCAGAGTTACGGGAATACAGCACATAGAATTCGTGGCTTTTTCCCCCATGGTTCTTTAGTCTTTCAAAGTTAAATTTTTTTAATTTTATTTTTTTCTTAATCTATTTATAAAAATTTTTTCCTCTTTCCTATTTTAATGTTTTTAAACTATTTTATCTTATCAATACATTTTTAAAAATCTTTTATAGGGGGCCTGGGTGTCTCAGTCATTAAGCATCTGCCTTCAGCTCAGGTCATGATCCTGGAAATGAGCCCCACATTGGGCTCTCTGTTCATTGGGAAGCCTGCTTCTCCCTCTCCCACTCTCCCTGCTTGTTCCCTCTCTCGCTATGTCTCTCTCTGTCAAATAAATAAAATCTGTAAAAAAAAAATAATAATACAAATAATAATAAAAAATAGAAATCTTTTTAAATTTTCATTGTTATAGTCATATTCTATCTCTTCATTGTATTTAACCTCGTTATTTTTGTATACGTACAGGTTTTTCTTTCTTTGAAATTTTGGGATACAGTTTCTTCTAACAGATCAAAATATACCCTACATCTAGCACATGGCTTTGTTCTATTCTCCAGCCTGGTCACATTCTTTACTTTTTTTTTTTTTTTTTTTTTCTTTTTTCAACCAACTTCTTACCAATTCCTTTTTGTAATCTTTTTAAATTTTCATCTTTATACTCATATTCCATCCCTTCATTTTTACCCTTATTTTTGTATATATATAAGTTTTACAGGCAATACAATGGCACTAAATTCATATCTTTCAATAGTTACTCTGAATGTAAATGGGCTAAATGCCCCAATCAAAAGACACAGGGTATCAGAATGGATTAAAAAAAATAAAAGACTTATTGATATATGATCTGCAAGAAACTCATTTTAGCCCCAAAGACACCTCCAGATTTAAAGTGAGGGGGTGGAATACAATTTACCATGCTAATGGGCATCAAAAGAAAGCTGGGTTGGCAATCCTTATATTAGGCAAATTAGATTTTAAGCCAAAGGCTATAATTAAAGATGAGGAAGGACACTATATCCTACTTAAAGGCTCTGTCCAACAAGAAGATCTAATAATTTTAAATATCTATGCCCCTAACGTGGGAGCAGCCAATTATATAAACCAATTAATAACAAAATCAAAGTAACACATTGACAATAATACAGTAATCATAGGGGATTTTAACACCACCCCTCACTGAAATGGACAGATAATCTAAGCAAAAGACCAACATGGAAATAAAGGCTTTAAATGATACACTGGACCAGATGGACATCACAAGTATATTTAGCATATTCCATCCCAAAGCAACAGAATACACATTCTTCTATAGTGCACATGGAACATTCTCCAGAATAGATTACATCTTGGGTCACAAATATCAACCAATACCAAAAAATTAGGATCATTCCCTGCATATTTTCAGACCATAATGCTTTGAAACTAGAACTCAATCACAAGAAGAAAGTTGGAAAGAACTCAAATACATGGAGGCTAAAGAGCATCCTACTAAAGAATGAATGGTCAACCAGGAAATTAAAGAATAAAAAAAATTCGTGGAAACAAATGAAAATGAAAACAACTATCCAAAATCTTTGGCACACAGCGAAGGTGGTCCTGAGAGGAAAGTATATAGCAATACAAAATTTTCTCAAGAAATAAGAAAGGTCTCAAGTACACAACATAACCCTTCACTTAAAACAGCTGGAGAAAGAACAGCAAGGAAAACCTAAACCCAGCAGGAAAAGAGAAATAATAAAGATCAGAGCAGAAATCAATGAAATAGAAACCAAAAGAACAGAAGAACAAATCAATGAAACTAGGAGCTCATTCTTTGAAAGAACTAATAAGATTGATAAACCCCTGGGCAGACTTAATCAAAAAGAAAAGAGAAAGGACCCAAATTAATAAAATCATGAATTAAAGAGAAGAGATCACAACCAACACCAAAGAAATACAAACAATTATAAGAACATATTATGAGCAACTACAAGCCAGCAAATTTGACAATCTGGAAGAAATGAATGCATTCCTAGAGACATATGAACTACCAAAACTGAACCAGGAAGAAATAGAAAACCTGAACAGACCCATAACCAGTAAGGAGATTGAAGCAGTCATCAAAAATCTCCCAACAAACAAGAGCCCAGGGCCATACATCTTCCCAGGGGAATTCTACCAAACATTTAAAGAAGAATTAATACCTATTCTCCTGAAACTGTTCCAAAAAATAGAAATGGAAGGAAAACTTCCAAACTCATTTTATGAGGCCAGCATTACCTTAATCCCAAAACCAAAGACCTCATCAAAAAGGAAATTACAAACCAATAACCCTGATGAACATGGATGCAAAAAATTCTCACCAAAAAGGTAGCTGATAGGATCCAACAAGTATATTAAAAGGATTAGTCACCATGACCAAGTGGGGTTTATTCCTGGGCTGCAAAACTGGTTCAACATCCACAAATCAATCAACATGATACAATATATTAATAAAGGAAAGAACAAGCACCATATGATACTCTCAATAGATGCTGAAAAAGCATTTGGCAAAGTACAACATCCTTTCTTGATTTAAACTCTTCACAGTGTAGGGATAGAGGGTACATACCACAATATCATAAAAGCCATCTATGAAAAACCCACAGCAAATTCTCAATGGGGAAAAACTGAGAGCTTTTCCCCTAAGGTCAGGAACATGGCAGGGATGTCCACTATAACCACTACTATTCAACATAGTACTATTGATTGCATAGTACTATCTGATTGCCTCAGCAATCAGACAACAAAATGAAATTAAAGGCATCTGAATCAGCAAAGAAGTCAAACTCTCTCTCTTTGCAGTTGATATAATACTTTAGGTAGAAAACCCAAAAAACGCCATTCCAAAACTGCTAGAAATCATACAGGAATTCAGTAAAGTGCCAGGATATAAAATCAATGCACAGAAATCAGTTGCCTTTCTATAAACCAACAGCAAGACAGAAGAAAGAGAAATTAAGGAGTCAATCCCATTTACAGTTGCAACCAAAACCATAAGATACTAGGAATAAACTTAACCAAAGAGGCAAAGAATCATACTCCGGTAACTATGAAGTACTCATAAAAGAAATTGAGGAAGACACAAAGAAATGGAAAAACATTCCATGCTCATGGATTGGAAGAACAAATATTGTGAAAAAGTCTATGCTACCTAGAGCAATCTACACATTTAATGCAATCCCTATCATAATACCACCAATTTTTTTCAAAGAAATGGAACAAATAATCCTAAAATTTATATGGAACCAGAAAAGACCCCAAGAAGCTAGTGGAATGTTGAAAAAGAAAACCAAAGTTGGCAGCATCACAATTCCAGACTTTAAGCTCTGTTACAAAGCTTTTATCATCAGACAATATGGTACTGGTACAATATGGTACAGACACATAGATCAATGGAACAGAATAGAGAGCCCAGAAATGGACCCTCAACTCTATGGTCAACTAATCTTTGACAAAGCAGGAAAGAATGTTCAATGGAAAAAAGATAGTCTCTTCAACAAATGGTATTAGGAAAATTGAACAGCCACATGCAGAAGAATGAAACTGGACCATTTCCTTACACCACACACAAAAATAGACTCAAAATGAATAAAAGACCTCATTGTGAGACAGGAATCCATCAAAATCCTTGAGAAGAACACAGGCAGCAACCTCTTCCACCACAATCACTACAACTTCTTCCTAGAAACACCACTAACGGCAAGGAAGCAAGTGCAAAAATGAACTATTGGGACTTCACCAAGATCAAAAGCTTTTGCACAGCAAAGGAAACAGTCAACAAAACCAAAAGACAACTGACAGAATGGAAGGAGATACTTGTAAATGACATATCAGGTAAAAGGTTAGTATCCAAAATCTACAAAGAATTTATCAAACTCAACACCCTAAGAACAAATAATCCAATCAAGAAATGGGCAGAAGACATGAACAGACATTTCTGCAAAGAAGACATCCAAATGGCCAACAGACACATGAAAAAGTGCTCAACATCACTTGGCATGAGGGAACTACAGAACAAAACCACAATAAGATATCACCTCATACCAGTCAGAATGGCTAAAATTAACCAGTCAGGAAATGACAGGTGTTGGCCAAGATGCAGAGAAAGGGTAACCATCTTACGCTGTTGGTGGGAATGCAAGTTCGTGCAGCCACTCTGGAAAACAATATGGAGGTTCTTCCAAAATTTGAAAATAGAGCTACCCTATGACTCAGCAGTCACACTACTGGATATTTACCCTAATGATACAAATGTAGTGATCTGAAGGGGCACATGCACCTGGGTGTTTATAGCAGCAATGTCCACAATAGCCAAACTACAGAAAGAACCTAGGTGCCCATCAACAGATGAATGGATGAAGATGTGGTATATATACACAGTGGAACACTATGCAGCCATCAAAAAAACTGAAATCGTTCCATTTGCAAAAATGTGGATTAAACTAGAAGGTATAATACTGAGCAAAATAAGTCAATCAGAAAAAGACAGTTATCATATGATTTCTCCCATATGAGGAATTTGAGAGGCAGGGCAGAGGGTCATTGGGGGGGAAGGGAGGGAAAAAATGAAACAGGGGACCAAGAAGGGATACAGACCATAAGAGACTCTTAATCTCACAAAACAAACTGAGGGTTGCTGCTGGGAGGGGGGTAGGGAGAGGGTCATTGGGTTATGGACATTGGGGAGGGTATGTGCTATGGTTGAGTGCTGTGAAATGTTTAAGACTGATGATTCACAGACCTGGTCCCCTGGGGCAAATAATACATTATATGTTAATAAAAAACAACAATAATAACAATAAAAGAATTTCACTTTTTCTAAAAAGATTTTATTTATTTTTCTGACAGAGAGAGATCACAAGTAGGCAGAGAGGCAGGCAGAGAGAGAGGAAGGGAAGCAGGCTCCCCGCTGAGCAGAGAGCCCGATGCGGGGCTCAATACCAGGACCCTGGGATCATGACCTGAGCCGAAGGCAGAGGCTTTAACCCACTGAGCCACCCAGGTGCCCCAAAGAATTTCACCTTGACAAGACAAAAAGAGTTATGGAATTTGGATGGGATGATGATGGTTGCACAACAATGTGAGTGTATTTAATACCACAGAATCGCACACTTAAAAATAATTAAGATGGCGGGGCGCCTGGGTGGTTCAGTGGGTTAAGCCGCTGCCTTCGGCTCAGGTCATGATCTCAGGGTCCTGGGATCAAGTCCCGCATTGGGCTCTCTGCTCAGTGGGGAGCCTGCTTCCCTCTCTCTCTCTGCCTGCCTTTCCATCTACTTGTGATTTCTCTCTGTCAAATAAATAAATAAAATCTTTAAAAAAAATAATTAAGATGGCAATTTTTAAAAAGATTTTATTTATTTATCTAACAGAGAGAGTGGGATCACAAGTAGGCAGGCAGAGACAGGGGTGTGGAGCAGAAAGCTGAGCAGAGAGCCCGATGCAGGTCTTGATCCCAGGACCCTGAGATCATGACCTGAGCTGAAGGCAGAGGCTTAACCCACTGAGCCACCCAGGCGCCCCAAGATGGTAAATTTTATGTCATTTTACCACAATCAAAGAAAGAGTGAAATGTCCACACCATAAATAGACAGCTCAATGAATTTTCACAAAGTATGAATGAAACTGTGTAACTGTGTAACTGCCACCTCGATCAAGAAATAGACACCAACAGGGGTGGCTCAGTTTTTAAGAATCTGACTCTTGGTTTCGGCCCAGGTTGTGACTCAGGATTGTGCGATCAAACCCGGTGTCAGGGTGCACTCAGCGTGAAGTCTACTTGGGATTCTCTCTCTCCCTCTCCCCATCCTGCTTATGATTTCTCTCTCTCTCTCTCTAAAATAAATAAATAAATTTTTAAAAAGAAAGAAAGAAAGAAAAGAAAGACACCAGCAGACACCTTCCTCACTCTATGCCCTGGAAACTTCCTCAACCAGAAGCAAACCACTGAAGCAAACCACTCTCCTGAATTCTGATCGTATCAGTTAGTTTTGCTTAACTATGAAATGGAATTCTGAAAGTAGACATGCCTTTGTGTTTGACTTTTTTGCTCAATATCATGCTTAAGATATTCATCTCTGTTCCTGCATATAGCAGTGGTGAGTACATTCTCACTGCTGTCTAAATTCTATCCTTTGAATGTATCACGATTCATTGGTGCTTTCTATAATCAATGTTTGTTTCATTTTTGGGTTATGATCAAGGCTACTTTAATATATCTTGAACATGCCTTTTGGTGTATGTGTATTTGCTTTCTATTGGGTAGGTACCTAGGTGTGGAAGGGTAATTTCTGGTACATAGTAGGTACTCAAATCAGTGAATGAATGAGTATATGGTGGGAAGGAGGGAGAGAAGGAGAAAAGGAAGGAAGAAGGGAAGGAAGGAAGGTAGGTAGGTTAAAGAAGACTTGTTCAGCTTATTAGATAGTTTGTTACTTCCTGATATTGTGAATGAGACATTCCATTGCATTTCCAAAGTTGGTATTACTAATATATTTTTAGTGACAGATTTTTTTTAAAGATTTTATTTATTTGACAGAGAGAGATCACAAGTAGGCAGAGAGGCAGGCAGAGAGAGAGGAGGAAGCAGGTTCCCTGCTGAGCAGAGAGCCCGATGTGGGACTCGATCTCAGGACCCTGAGATCGTGACCTGAGCCGAAGGCAGAGGCTTAACCCACTGAGCCACCCAGGCGCCCCTAGTGACAGATTTTTAATGTTGATATCCTGTCTGGCTATCTGACTAAGCTGTTTTTATGACACATTATAATTTTTATTATTTTTATTTTAAAGCTAAAGTGGTATAGTTTGTTGAGTTTTTTTTATTATTTTATTTTTCATCATAAGTACGTTCTTTAATCTCCATCACCTACTTCACCCATCCCCCTATACCCCCAACCCCCCTTCTGGTAACCATCAGTTCATTCTCTATAGTTAAGAGTCTGTTTTTTGGTTTGTCTCTTTCTTTTTTCCTTTGCTCATTTGCTTTGTTTCTTAAAGGCCATGTATGAGTGAAATTATATGGTATTTGTCTTTCTCTTACTTACTTATTTCACTCAGCATTATACCTTGTAGATCTATCCATGTTGTTGCCAATGGCAAGATTTCACTCCTTTTTTATGGCTGAATAATATCCCGTGTAATTATTTTTATTTACTTGCATTTTATAGATAGACAAATCAAAAAATGTGCAAATAATGACAGATTTCTCTCTCCCTTTCGTACTTTGCATTTTTTTTTTTTGTCATCTTGTAGTGGACTAGGGACTTCAGTAAAATGTTGGTTAGTAAAGGTGATGAAAGGCATGTTGGAATTTTTCCTGCCTTTTGGATAAATTCTTTTAATGTTTCACCTTAATAATGACAGAAAGTAGTTATGGGTTGCAGACAGATTTCTCTATTTCAAGGTTAGGAATCTTCCTCCTATTCCTAGCTCACTGAAACTCTTCCTTTCTTCCTTCCTTCCTTCCTTCCTTTCCTTTTTTACAATTTTATTTATTTATCTGACAGAGAGAGAGAGACAGCAAGAGAAGGAACACAAGCAGAGGGAGTGGCAGAGGGAGAAGCAGTCTTCCAGCTGAACAGGGAGCCCCACGTAGGGCCTGATCCCAGGACCCTGGGACCATGACCCCAGCTGAAGACAGATGCTTAATGACTGAACCACCCAGGCTACCCTTCCCCTCACCCCTGCCTTTTTAAAGATTTTATTTATTTACTGAAATTCAGAATGAGTGTTGAAATCTAACCAATGATTTTTTTTTTTTAATCTTGGGATGATCACTTCTTCTTTTAATTTATTGATGTAGCTTTTTTTTTTTTTAATCAACCCATCCTTGTATTTCTAAAGGTTATACTGTTTTAGGTCTTACATTTAAGGCTGTGATCCACTTAGAGATAGCTTTGTGTTAACGAGTGTGAGGCGTGGATAAGGGTCTAAGTTCATCTTTTTGCATGTAGATATCCAGTACTCCTAGAACTGTTCCTTAAACAGACTATCCTTTCCCCCAGTAAATTGCCTTGACACCTTTCTTAAAATCAATTGCCTAGAATATAAGGAATTCTTTCTTGGGTCTGCTGCATCATTTTGTAGTTCTATATGTCTTTTCCCATCGCCAGTTCCATGCTTTGTTTTTAGCTGTAGCTCTACAGTAAATTTCAAAATCAGGAAAGTGAAAGCTCTCCAGTTTTATTCTTCTTCTTAAAAGTTTTGTTTTGTTGTGTGTTTTTTGGATTTTTTTTTTTTTTTGGCCAATCTCGGTATTTTTATATAGATGTAAAGATTGTCAATTTCTCAAAGAAAAAAAAAAACTGCTGGAATTTCCATAGGAGTTACATTAAGTCAACAGCATTTTTCATTTCTGATATAAACCCTACTTGGTGTGATTCTTTTACTATACAGTTGGTTTTATTTGCTATTATTTTATATATGATGGTGAAGGACCACAGAGGTTAGTTAAACTATCATTTTTTTTCCTTTCTTCTCTCCAAATGAATCTTTGATCCTAGTATCTGTACTCACTAGCTGAGAAATTTTCCATATTTTTGTATGTTAAGAGCTCTTGGGGTCATTCTACTAAAATTACAATGAACTAAATATTTACTATATTTTTATTCTTGATCAGATATACGAGACATGATTATTTTATTACGCTTCCCAAAATATTATCCATTTTTAAATTAACTATACTGATAATTTGTCCTCTGTCTCATTGAATTCTGCTATTTGATACCTATCTCAAAGTTGTTTTATAGTGTCCTCATCTTTATTCATGTCTTTGTTTCTAGTTTATAATTTTTATTTTGTTTTCCTCTTGAGCCTAAAAGTTATTTTTTTTGTTATTAATAACACTTCATTTTTATCAATGACGGGTTTGTAGAATACGTGCTTTTTTTTTTTTTTTTTTTTTTTTTTTTTTTTTTTTTGTTTAAGATAGACTGAGTGCAAGTAGGGTGGTGGAGGGGCAGAGGGAAAGGGAGTGAGAGTATCTCTGGCCAGCTCCCCTATGGAGCCTGACATGGGGCTTGATCCCAAGACCCTGAGATCCTGACCTGAGATGAAATCAAGAGTTGAACACTTGGGGCGCCTGGGTGGCTCAGTGGTTAAGCTCTGCCTTTGGCTCAGGTCATGATCCCAGGGTCCTGGGATCAAGCCTCACATTAGGTTTCGTGCTCAGTGGGGAGTCTGTTTTTCCCTCTGCCCCTCACCATACCCCCCCCATGCTCTCTCCCTAATAAATAAATAAAGTATTTTAAATTTTGTTTTAAAAAGGAGGTGAACGCTTAACCTACTAAGCCACCCAAGCACCCCTAGAATCTGTGTTTTTAAGATTTTATTGCAAGTTTGTTTATGGTTTAATTTAATCTACTTTTTTAACATTCTCTGTGGGTTTAAAAATCTATTATGTATTGTGTCAAAGGTCTATTTAAATCTAAAGGATCAAACTTGTTAATTGTGCTATTTAAATTCTCTACATCCTTACTTAATTCTTTTCTTTTTGATTCATTAGTTCATGAAATGTATTGAGTTTCCCACAATAGTTGTAAATATATCAAGTTTTTATCGTTATTATTTTTTTGCTTCATTTAACTTAAGGATGTATTGTTAATTACATATGTATAGTAGACATATTCTTGACTGATTTCTCTCCCATTAAAGAATCAATTTTTCTCCCATATAATACATCTTACATTGAATTCTATCTTAAGTGGTGCTATTACTACTCTTTATTTGCTTATCTAATATATATTTTTTTAAATTTATACCTGTTCTGTCATAGTTACAGTTGTGCTTCCTGGAAACAACCTATAATTGAACTCAGATTATATACTGAACCCCTCTATGTTTTATTAGGAAAACTTAACCAATTAATTCATAATACTGTTATTAGTGATATTCCTGGACTTATTAATATCATTTTATTGTTTTTCTGTACTTACAGGTTATTTTTCTTTCTTTTTTTTTTTGTTCTTTTTGTTTCCTTTTGTCTTTTGTTAGATTAATGGATGATTTTTTTGTTCTATAAATTCCTATTTTGTGGGGAAATTGTTCATCCTAAAGCCTTTCATTTCTTACATATCTATTTTTCTAACATCCATTTTATTTTTGAAATTTAAGATATTCTTGTTCTCTTCATGTAAAGGCAAGGACACTTAAACACTTTCACCTCCCTCCAACCTGTGGGGCTTGTTTTCTGAAAGCGAAGTCTTCCTGTCACTCCCATTCATTGCTATCTCTGGAGCTCAGCACCCACCCTGCTGCTTTCCTCTGTGGACAAAAAGCTCTGTTGTCCCTGGTTTTGTAGAAGGGGGAAGATCACATTATCTTACAGCTCAAGACGCAATTCTCCAGGAATTACCCTGAGAACTACCATAAGGTCCCCTTCTGTTCCTTGGGCTTTTTGCCTCTAGGGTTGGAGCTGTTCTGACTTATCCCATCCAGACAGCGTATTTGATGAGCTGATATTCCCCCCACTTATATTTCTCTAGAGACCTGATCCTGATAGATATACATCAAAGTTTCCTCAAAATTTCTGGTGCATTAATTGGAATCTTATCTTCACCTACTATTTATGGATTTTTTTTCTTTTTATTATAATATTTACATAGATAATTTTTGCAACTGAGGGAAGGCATAGGCACTTAGTGTGCCATTTTGTCCATTCTCATTTCTCTCTGACTGTGTCCCCTGTGATACCCTGTGTACGCATTCACTGAATAACCCTATGGGTATTTATCTTTTGCTTTTCTCCCTTCAAGCCTTGACTATTCTAGTGAGACTCTTGCTAGACATTTCTTTGCTCAACTTGAGGACATTCTGTTCCTTGAAAACTTCCCTGATGCCTATGTCCCAGTGTTAATATCCTTATACATTTCATCCTTATGGTACTTAATTTGAATCTTTGTTATGACTAAGTTATAAGATACAGCATAATTTATTGTCTGTGAACTTGTTCCTCCTTCACACCAAGTAGAGGGTCTCTTATTTTTGTATTTCCATTATACATAAAAGTGCTTTCCACATAGTAGGGACACCATCTGTGAAGGAAATTGAATTGATCTGAATTTGTAGCTTGTTTCCACCAATAAGAGAAAGTTTATCTTTGTACTGTGCTTGGGGTGACAGTTCTATGATACCTTTTTTTGAATTTGATCACGTAGTGTTCCCTAGAACATAGAACAGTATTTGTTGAGAAGCACAACAAAATAAATTATTCTTGTGATTAACTTATCCTTAAAATGGTCTTTCTCATACCTGACATTTGTGTATTAAGAGCTCCAAAGAGAACATTAAAAATATTTTTGGCTTGCTTCTCACTTGTAGACATTAGCTGACATGATATTTTCTTAAACAATACTCTCTATCAAGTACATACATCCTTAATCTCTTGCAGAGGGTGCCACGCTGACACATATTACTGTTTGTTACAACGCTACCCATAATCATCCATGCTGCTCAACCTCATCAGAGCTCCTTCCATCAAAATGTGTCTCCATGGTAACCCAAGCCAGATTTGGCCATTTGGTCTCTGTTTGGAACACAAAGGTCACTTGAGTATTTATGACATTTGGATTTTGGAGTGTGTTTCCAAAACTACAAATTCTGCATGGCTCTGACATTTGGATACACTGTTTATTAATAGTATTTTTCCTTGGTACACATGTATGTTTCAGTTTGGAATTGTATATGTTTATTGGAAATGAAAGCAGCCAGTGGAACCAGTTTTAATGGAACTCACTCTTCTTTCTTCATTACATTTCTTTCTAGAAAATAATACTTTGTGCTATGTAAGAAACTCATTGTAAAATGTAAATCACTGAGATTGCTACAAATATCTCAAACTAACAAAACTAAAACATTGATTATTGATTATTTTATAATGTTCTCTTTTTTCTCAAATTACAATTGCTTCTTGAGTTTTATTGAAATGGGATAAGAGAATTATTCAATTTAGCATACACTGTTACCTTTTTATATCCAAGAAGGATTTGATTTGTGGATGAGAAGAACAAATATGTGTTCACTGAAATATAATCATTTGCACTGAAATTAGAAATTGTCTAAAAAAGAAAATGTTAAATGTTTAATGCTAAATGTTTAATAAAATGTTTAGAACTCTAGACTCTTGCAAAAGGAAATTTGAATATAATAACAAGTGTAGTTGTTTCCAGGTAATAAGATTCAATATCTCAGAACCAATACTTTCCAAACACATCTATTTAAAATAGTAATAGCTAGGAGAACCTGGATGGCTTGGTCAGCTAAGTATCTAACTCTTGATTTTGACTCAGGTCACGATCTTGGGGTCCTGGGATCAAGCCCGCACTGGGCTCCGCACTCAGCAGGGAATCTGCTTAAGGATTCTCTCTCCTCTCTCCCCCTCTTCCTCTGTCCCTACCCCTTCTCACATGCTCTCTTTCTCTCTCTCTCTCTCTCCCTAAATTAAATAAATCTTTAAAAAATAAATTAAAATAGGGGCACCTGGGTGGCTCAGTGGGTTAAGCCTCTGCCTTCGGCTCAGGTTATGATCCCAGGGTCATCAATCCCTGGGATCGAGCCCTGCATCGGGCTCTCTGCTCAGCGGGGAGCCTGCTTCCTCCTCTCTGCCTGCACTCTGCCTACTTGTGATTTCTGTCAAATAAATTTAAAAGTTCTTAAAATATATATATATATATATATAAATTAAAAAATAAATTAAAATATAAAATAAGAAAACAAGAATAGTTAACAAGCAAGCACTTTCTCTGTGCCTAATTATATTCTAAATGTTTTAGACATTTCAACTCACAGCAACCCTAAGAATTTGGTGCTATAATATTCCCCATTTTTCTAGTGAAAAGCTGATACCCTGTGGTTATACAGCTACTAACTGGCATACTCCTGTTTAAACAAAGCCAGGCAGTCTGGGTCACAGCCTAAGTTAAACTGCCCACAGTAATCTATATGAAGGAGATTCCAATCAAAATCCAAATAAGATGACTTCTTCAGAATTTTTTAATGTAGATTTTATCTAAAGGAATAAGCATCTGAGAGTAGCTACAAAAAGTCTCCAAAAAGAACTTAGGACATATTTGAATGTTAAAAACAAACAAAAAACCAGAAAACTAGTTTAAGCAGGAGTTTTCAAATTTGTGGATTTTATTTTTCTCAACCATTTTCTTAAGTAGGAACCTCTGTAGGCAGTTGAGGACCAGAATAGTAGTGCAACAATACCTTCATGAGAAAATAGGGTCACTCCAGATTTCCTCTTAGCCAATCTCAGTGAGCATCTTAATTCTCAAGCCGATTCCTTTATGTTTCAAGATGGCTACTCTACATCCCTTTTTGTGTTGCTCCGTATTACTTTTGGGTTCCATTGGGCAAGAAGGGAATGAGCAAGAGTGAAAGGGACATAAGCCAGATGAGCTGGCTTCTTTAAAGAACTTTCTCAGAAACGACTCACAGTGGTTTTCACTTAAACTACAGCTACCTAGACCTAACACGTAAACAAATCTAGCTGTAAGAAATGCTGAATATTTAATAAAAAAATTTTTAAGCAGGATTTTGACTAGACACTTTGTGACTGGACACGTAGTAAAGAAATGATGTTGGGAGAGGTCTAGAATAGCTTTACTCCAGGGCTGGGTTAGCACCGCTGATATGGCTTAATGTACCCTGGCCATTCAAGGAGCTTTGTCACTGGCTAGTCAGGACTCAACTGTTTGGAAATCTTCAGTTTATAACTCGTAGTTCCTCGCTCTGACTCATGACATTTCACTCCAAAGATTCATATTTCTGTGTAGCCCCCTCCTCTCCAGTGTTCTTTCTGGAAAACTAGCTGCAAGAGGCTCGATGAACCCAAGAGGCTCCATGAACCCAACAGCCTCTGCTAGGACAACTCTGGGAGTCATAGTTGGCTCACATTCCTTCTTTATGACAGAGTTCTGAGGTATTTCCTGACAGAAATTTCGGGCAATTAAAGGCTCACATGACTTGTTTACTTTGTCTCAGGTATCCCAACCATGTCTGTCAACCGATGTCTCAAAACCCTTTGTCAGGGTTTCCAGTTGTTTTCAAGGGAGGGCAAACCTAGTGTCACTTTCTACACTGTGGAGGAAGCAGGAGCCGGGTGACTATCCTTTTCACCTTTAAGGTCATGCTATAGGACACTAAAAAGAGATATTCTCCCTTTGTTAATAACTTCCTTGGAGAACAAAATACTTTTCTTATAGAAATCTCATTAAATATTTGCACATTTGCCAAAGATGTGGGTTCTGTGCCCTAAGATTTTAATCACAATTTATAATATTGTGTGGGTCGCCTGAAGAATTCCAGATAACATCCAAATGTGAGAAGACGACCTATATGCCATTAATCTTCTGTTGTCACAGAGGCTTTGCTTCCAAAAGCAGATCCCAATCACTCCAAAGCTTTTGGAAATTATAATTATGTATCACTTTGAAGTTATAATTACATAAATCTGTCCCATCTCATGATAAATGCGCTATTGCCTATTTGTCTTCCACATTAAGTAAAATTTAAGTTACCATTTTGAGAACTTTACAGATTATTTTGCAACAGACCTAAAGATGGAGGCCATGTGACTAGGCCTTACAAATCTTGTCATGAGTGCAACTATTTCATTGCTGAAAAGCAGCAACAACTTTTGCGATTACATTAAGTATATAATACATTAATATAAGAATACATATAGTATGGGAATCAAGGTTAATTATAATTCAGTGTGAAGTTTTCATGGTTGTGTTTTTGTTTTTATTTGTATTTTGTTTTGTTTACTATTCCAAATGTTTTTTTTTTTTAAATGTCTCTCTAGATATGCCTAACTCAAGGAGTTGAAGATGCTAGCTTTCATAAAGGGGAAGTAACTGTCCATAAAATGATTAGATTAGTAGCAAAAAGGCCAGCCTGCACTGCATCTCTTACCTTAGGGTCATAGCTAAGAAAGATTCAGTTAAATCCATTGGGTGAAGATTGACTGGAGTTTCCAGGGGCACCTGGGTGGCTCTATCAGTTGAGTATCCAACTCTTGATTTTGGCTCAGGTCATGATCTCATGATTGTGAGATCAAGCCTCATGTGGGGCTCCACATAGAGGAGGACTCTCTTGAGACTCTCTCTCAGTTCCTCCCCCATTCTCACTCTCTCAAAAAAAAAAAAAAAAAAAAAAAGGAAAGGAAAAGAAAAAGAAGAATAACAACGACAAAACAGTTTCCAAAAGATAAGTCAGTTGAGTAAAAAGTGTTTGGCATCCAGAACCAAGAGGACCAGACATGAAGCATGAAGTATTCTGTATAGTTGACATGGTGTCAGGGGAGGGAATTCTACACACACAAGCAGAAAGGAGCAGATGTAATTCCAAAGCAATGGCATTTAGAATCAGGCAAGCAGAGAGAATTAGCATTGAGGGAAATCTATCACAGCATAGCAGGAACCCGGCAGAGTATCTAGGATTTGGGGCAATGGTACAAGATTAGAAAGAGAAATAAATGTAGGCTTTATTTCTAGAAGGGCAATAGTACTGGAGAGCAGCGAGACAGAACATTGAGGGTTCAAGTCAAACTGGCTGCGAAAGAACCCATTGAGAGTCTCAAAGTATCAGACAAGCACTCTCCGATTCATTTGCTCTCCTGTAGAGGTTTATCTTTGAAACTTTTTACGAAGCTGAGCACAAGGGAGGGAGGCAAGAGGCAGAGCTATGGGAAGAGAAAAGAAGACACTGGGTGGGGTTATTGGCAGGCCAGAAACACCGGGCTGCCTGCCATGTGCTTAAATGTCTCCTATTTAAAGTCATTTTCATTTTTTTTTTCATTAGAGGATCTGTTAAGTTAAAAAATATTACCAGAGAGATAACACTTTACACCCCTTAGAGACCAGCCTTTAGCATATATTGGTTTATCAGGTTAACTGTTAGTTTCAAATGGAAGAGTAAGGTCCTGAGGGAATGAAATTCAGATATTAGATTTAAAAGATATTTGAAGGAAATAGAGTGCCAGAGAAGGTAATCTTATACATATTGAAAATTAGGGAGAAATCTGTCTTTTATGCCCCTCATTTCACATTTCCCTCTAGACAACCTGCATGGAGAATTTACTATATGCCAGATACTTTCAAAGCCCTTCAGATATATTATTTCATTTAATCTTCCAACCCTATGGGTACATCTTATCATTTCCATATTAGAACTAAAAAAACCAAAAAAATTCCCGAAGTCTATGCAGCTAATAAGTTGCAGAACCGGAATTCAAACTCAAGTGAGAGGCTTTGATAATTTCACTCGGGGAGGTGTCGTTAGAAATGATGGGATGAGATTGGGGGGGGAACCCTACAAGTGGCATGGAGAGTAGTTCAACAGTCAGTTGCCAGTTGTTGTGTGCCAACCATTATCAGAGGTTGTGATAGGTCCTAGAGATACTGTCATGAGGAACCAGACATGACCCAGACTTCATGGGGCTGACTGTCTAACAGGGAGGAAACATTCAACCAATAGTGAATAAGACCTGTACAGAAGAATTGACTTTATGAGTAGTTGAAAACAAAGGTTGATGGTTGCCATCAACAACAGTGAGACACTGTTTTTGATAACTTATATTTAAGCAAAAGGAAAAAAGGAAAAATGATGTTGGAAGTGGGAGAGAAGGGAGGGAGGAAACGAAGAAGAGTAGTTTTGTGGGGGAGAATGTGTTGAGATGGTTCTATGATGTGTTGAGTTCAGCGTGAGTTTGAGACAGTCCAAGAATTGTCCACTGGCACCTAGAGATAAGATCAAGTGCCAGAAGGCAGGGAAAGAGATGTCGTCAGGAGCCCCAGAGAAACACTTGGTACACAACCAAACTGGACATGATGACGGGGCTCTGAGCTCTCTAGGGCATGATTTTCAACCCTACCCAAGTCTACAGCAGCCCCTTTGGAAGTGGAGGGGATGGGGCTCACGAGGGGCAGGCAAGCAAAGCTGGTAGCAGGAGGTACCTGAAACTTTGTAAGAATCCCCTAAGAAAGCCATAGCCTCTTTTTAAGTAAAAATAATAGTTAAGAAGAAGAAAAACTAACACCACTTTGAGCCTCTGCTGTGTCTGGAAGCTGAGTTAGTCCCCCTAACACCATGAAGAAACACCTAGAACACTGAGGCCCAGGGAGAGTGAGTTACTTCCCTAAATCCACCTTACCAAGTCTGGATCCAAGATTTAAACTCAGATTGGGCTTTAATCACGACCACTGATCAAGGGGAGAGGGAACAAAGGGATTCTTTCTTCCTTCAACCCCTGATGTAAGTGGGAGAGAATGAAGTTCCCTGTTTTATCTTGCAAAGACAAAATGTATAGCTTTATATCCCAGTGCTAGAGGGGAACAGATATTAGTCTGCATCTCTGAATCCTGAGTGTTTTAAATACATTTTATCAGACCCTGATATTCTGAATTTCATCTCATCTCTCATACCTGATCCTTCCGAGTGGTCAAGGTGGCAGGTGCTCCATCCACAGGTTTATACTAAACTCCTCCTTGTGGCTGCTCCCATGAAAACTTTGCAGATTGGGGAAGATGTTAGGGTACCAAAGGAGACATCAGAGGATGACTAATACTGGAAAAATTGGCTTAACAAGAAACATCCAAAGTAGCCTCTGAAGTCTATGGGAAGTCGGGGCAGGTTAGCAAAATTCAGAAAGAAGAACCGCCTCTTAGCACTTGCTAGAAATGGAACAGAACCATGGGAATTTACCTGACCTCTTTAATCTCTCTGTTCCCTCACTTATTTAATAGAGCTAATCTGAAGGTTGCCCCATGTTGCCTTTGTGAGGAGTCAATGAGAATGCTTCTGTGCTCTCTCATCATGTCCAATGCTGAGCAAGGCCTCAATAAATGTTTGCCTTAAAAAAAAAAAAAAAAAAAAAAGAGCGGGGTGCCTGGGTGGCTCAGTGGGTTAAAGCCTCTGCCTTCAGCTCAGGTCATGGTCCCAGTGTCCTGGGATCCGGCCCTGCATGGGGCTCTCTGCTTAGCGAAGAGCCTGTTTCCCCGCTTTCTCTCTGCCTATCTTTCTGCCTACTGGTGATCTCTGTCTGTCAAATAAATAAATAAAAATCTTAAAAAAAATAAAAAAGAGCTAATGTATGTGAAAACATTTTATAAGCCCAAAGTACTCTATCAGCACAATTATTTTTTAGATGCAGAAAAGAGAAAATAGACTTAGTAGCGTATTGTGAATATGAAGGCAATATGAAGACCTATTTCAAACTGAAATATTGATGCCACTGTTTCTCTTTAAGGCTTTTATTTGTCATACTTCACAAAATTTTATCTAGAAGTCACTCAGTACTTCCACCTAAACTTACCACTGCGGAACTCAATCATAAAAAAAAAAGTTGTACATCTGAAAACAATATGAAACATTGAAGCACCAATGGCCTAGTATTCTCATGTAGCTTTGTGACTTGTTATCTGCCAACATCAGTGTTTCCATTGTCACTCTGCTGTTTCAGATAACAATGCTTTCTGGACACTTGCCGGCTAGCCATTTAAGAAATGAGGGGCTTTTTAAAAAGTCTGTCACTGTGTTGATTCCCAGCTATACAGTTACCATTTGTAAATCAGTGGAGCAAGAAATTAAGGACACACTGGCAGCCTTCCCTGTAGAATACCAATAACAGTAAATGCAAAGGCTTACCTTGCCGTCTCTCTGCTGCCTATTGTACCTCCTACTAAATAACCCCGCTCCTCCAAAGAAACAGGCTTGTCTTAATCACTAGAAGAAATTAACAAGGCACAGTGATAATCAGAGTAGGATGTGATAAAATGAATTGCCTGCATTTTATAACAGAAAAATGAGGATCTGGTTTGTTTGTTTGTTTTTAAAGATTTTATTTGTTTATTTGAAAGAGGGAGAGAGACAGAGTATAAGCAGGGAGAGGGAGAGAGGCAGAGGGAGAGAGAGAAGCAAACTCCCTACTGAGCAGGGAAGCCTGAAGCTCATGACCTGAGATCATGACCTGAGCCAAAAGCAGATGCTTAACTGTCTGAGCCAAACAGGTATCCCCGAAGAAAGAATTCTTGGTGCAAAAAGGTGGTTTTATTAAAGCACAGGGAGAGGTACCCATGGGCAGAAAGAGCTGCTGCCTGAAGATCTGTTTTTAATGCATTACTTCCTTTTTTAAAAAATTATGCTTATAACACATCATTTTCATTGTAATTGTTAGGTCTTAACTCCTATGCTATCTGTAGTCCTTCCTCTGGTTTACTCTAAAGTGCAACCTGTTAGGCTCCAGTGATAGCTAATAAGGGCAAACAAAAGAGAGGACTAGAAAGTTGTTGAATAATATTACAACTGAGTGAACTTAGTTTTTCTCTTTGTATGAACGGACCCAAATCTGCCTTCCCTTACTGTGCTGGTTATTCAAATCCCTGCAGATGCTCTGGCCAACTATCCAGTTAGGAGAGAGTCCCCAGTGTGCCTGAATTCTGCCAGAATATTCTAAGTGGCACCTCCAATTTGCTCCAGAATTCAGGGCAGACAAAGGAAACGGCTACATGTGTAACACAATTTGGGAAGGACACAAAGTCCCCAGACTCCAAGTCGCTTCCTCAGTCATTTGACAGCGCTGCCAAATGTTCTGGGAGCAACACAATTAGTCCCTTGGCATGCAAGATTTCTGGTGAACAGAAGTTACCCTACCAGATATTAAAATACAATATAATGCTACGATAATGAAAATTGAATGTCTGAGGCAAAAGAACCAACAGACAGAATGAATATCCTTGAAACTCTAATATATACGACAAAATATTGAAAAGAGAATATTATAAATGAAGGAGGGGTATATTACTCTATAAATTATACTGGGGATTGACTGATGCCTTGAAACTGTAAACCAGAAAGAGTTTCATCTTATAACATACTCCAAATTAATTCGAGGTGAGAAGCTAAACATAATAAGGGAACCCATCAGAAAACTAGAAGATGTAAACAAAGAAACAAAGCTTGACGAGCATGGACTTTAATGACATAAAATAATGACATAAAATAATATAAAAATAATGGAAGACATGGCAAATTTAAAATTAATGATAGATTGCATAAATATATAAAAATATATAAAAACTCAATATAATCATAGAAATAAATATTGATGTAAAAGTGTATGTATTCTCTCTATATCTTCCCTAGTTCTGTTTACCTAGAGGACCTGGGAACAAAAATACCATAGCAGTAATGAACAAGTGTGGTATCCAGACCATGGTTTTTAAAGTCCAGTAAAAGAAACAAGGAGTCTTAGGAAGAAAAGGTTGATTCCAGGGCTGGGGTGGGAAAGTATAAAATGGGCCTAAAACATCTAATTTTGCTCAAAGTAAGAAAGTGCTCAAAGAATATTAGAGATAATTCAGAAGGTCATAGGACATCTCAACTGGCCAAATCTGGAGTGATTTGTGCATCAAAATAAATGGTAGTTATAGATTACAATCCACTGAACAAAACAGGAATCCATGAGCCCATACTGACTTAAATTAATAATGAATCAATTGAAAATTTGAGTTGAAACTCGTTCCCCTCAAAATACTTATTAATGACAGAGACAGAAAGAGTAACTTTATAGTAAAAAATCTTGATAGACATAATGCTAAACAAGTGTTTAGAGTGAACATCACTAGGGTGCCTGGGAAGCTCTGTCCCTTGGGCATCTATCTGACTCTTGATTTCAGTTGGGATCATGATCTCAGGGCCATGGGATTAAGACGTGTGTTGGGGTCTGCACTCAGTGGGGAGTCTGCTTGAGATTCTCTCTCTTCCTTTACCTGCCTCCTTTCTCTAAAATAAATAAATAATTTAAAAATATATATATAATTTGTCACCGACAATGGGACAAATCCTGATAGAATGTAAGAAGAGCATAACATCACCTCCGTGGTATCCCTGACAAAGTTGCAGAACAGGAATCTAATCCCGAGGAAACATCAAACTCATTAAGGACATTCTACAAAATAACTGATCTGTAATCTTCAAGAGCACCAAGGTCATGAAAGCCAAGGAAATCCTGAGG
Organism: Mustela nigripes; assembly: GCF_022355385.1. Classification (NCBI taxonomy): domain Eukaryota; kingdom Metazoa; phylum Chordata; class Mammalia; order Carnivora; family Mustelidae; genus Mustela; species Mustela nigripes. Next base: position 124,433,639 of record NC_081562.1, on the reverse strand, counting down.
GACTGCTCTACATTTAAGGAGGCTAAAATGATGACATGGCCACTGGATACAATGTGATCTAGATTGGATCATTTTATATAAAGGACATTTTGGGAACAATTGTTGAAACTGGAATGGGGACTGAAGATTAGACAGTAGCTGTGTAGCAGTGTTAATTTCCTGGATTTGATGATAATATTATTATTATGTAGCAGAATACCTTTGCTCCCAGGAAATACACACTAAAGTTTTCAGGAGGCATCATGTAAGCAACTTGGTTGTTTCAAAATAACAACCATGAACAAAAATCTTCCAAATTCTCTTTGGTCTTCTTTCAGTCAGATACATGTAAATACTGTGTTAGTACCATCATACTTTTTTGGTGTAGCAGTTCCGGCAATGTAATCTTCCCTTGTGCAAATTTTAATGTCAAACATTAGGGAAATTATGAGGATATAGCTATATCCTAGAACATTATAAATATTTTTAAGTTTTTTTTTTTTTGACAAATAGGCAACAACATGGAAAATTTCTTGTAGGTTATACTGTTTTAAAATAAAATTGAAGTAGTCGATACAAAATTAAACTGATTTATAGTCGTTCATGACTTGAAGGAATGACAGCATTTCAACCACAGTTACATCTGGTTAACGTGAATATAGGTGACTTATTTTTATTTTGGTATAATGTCTCAGTTCCCTACAATGACCATCATTTTTAAGAACACATTTTGAAAATAAAAAATTAATAAATTTAAAATTTAATATGAAGTTATGGGGAGGAGCAAGAAAAAGTTGTTGTTAAAGGGGAAAGTCTCTGAGGACACGCAGCGTTGCTGTTGGCCTTGCTTTCCTTCTCTGTGATTTGATGTTCAACGTCAAAGACACCGTATATGAAGGCCCCAGCACAGTCGCTGGCATTCACAGGAACTCTACTGGAGGCCGGTCACCAGGACCGGCAGTTAGATCCACAAGTAACATCCTTCCCCACCCGTCCTGGCTGGTGAGGCATAGACTGCTCAGCCTTCAAGAAAGAAAAGGCACTAGGGGTTATCAGTAATCCACATGATCCAAATATCCAGTCCCCAGGTGTTTTAGAATCATTCCTATTTTCAACTCAAAAGGGTCTGTTCACTATCAAACAAAATTAACTGCCTTTAACGTTAATGGAAACTCCAGGCAGAAATCCCTAGAAAAACGACAGACATGGATTTGACAATTCGTCATGCTCTCTATTCTAGGCTCAGTTTGAACATATTTGAAATCAAGCAGAAGGCTTAGGTTGATACAAAACATTGGCAGACTTTGATTTACTGCTGCTAAACTGATCACATACAGATGGTGAAGAAATATTAACTGAAACGGCCCCGTGACGGTATGAAGGAAAGTTTTCTCTGCAGAGAAATGTTTGAATGTGTCATGAAAACTGTCAGAGAATTAACATCTCCAAAGCCTTAAATTGAGTATGTAGAAAGACGATGTTGGCTTTGGACTCCAGCTTCCTGCGTTCAATGTCACGTAAGTCATAATGTGACTTTGAGCTAGTGACTTATACTCTGTAGGCTTTGCTTTTGTCCCCAACCAATGGAGGTCTCTGCTCAGGGTTATAGTGAGGATGAATGAGATAAGGCATATACAACACCTAGCATAGTCCCTGGTTTATATGTAAAACATGGTACTAGTTATTATCATTAGTATTTTTATAGTATTAATGAATGGGTGGTATTACATTTAATTAATATCTACATGCTGTGAAGGTATGCATAGGCACATGGAAGAAGAATGTGTGTGATAGGAGGAAGAGAAAGAAGTAGAAAGTCAATGCTAATTCACTCTCCACCCCTAACACTCCAATCTTATTTCTGTTCCTGGCCCTCTCCAGCTCAGGGGAGTATCTCAGAGTCCCTCTAACCACGCCCATTTCCCCCCTCCCGGGCTAGCCCCGCCCACCCACAGTGCAATCCCAGTCATTCCAGTCTCTTCATCCTCCATCCCTAGTGTTCTGTGCCTGTCTCTTAGCTCCTCTCCCTGCTGTTGCTCAAGTCCCCCCCATCCCTCCCCGGGTTCATTCTCCACACAAGACCAGAGCCATCTTCTTGAAACATACATCAGGTACCTCTTTTCCCAGCTGGCAACTCTTCAATGCCTTCTGGTTGCACTTCGAATAATATCTAACCCCCTCTGAAGCCCTACCTGATCTGCACCCTCTTATCCCTCCTAATGCCACCTCCTGTCACTCCCTCCCTCACTACAAGTCAATCATTCAATGCTCCTTCTCACCTCAGATCCTTTGCACATGCAGTTCTCTCTACCGGGGACCCTTCCTTTATAGCAAATGTCCATTCCCCTCCTGACCTTCAAGGTCACCTCCTCAGAGAGGCCTTCTCAATACTCCAGCAAAACCAACTGTCCCCTTTACCTCAGTTATTCTCTAGATTGGCACACTCTCTTAATAGCACATAAAACAATGTCTAATTATTTTATTTCATTTTTTACTTTTTTTTTTTTTTTTTTTTAAGTCTGGGTCATCCAAAGACTGTAAATAACTGAGCTGGGCCATATCTTTTTTTTAAAGCACTTCCAAGTCTCAGTTCACTCATTGTGCTGGGCATACCAGAAGATGTTCAGGAAATATCTGCTGAAACCCATGGGCAATTGAAAAATTGAATCTTGTAAATGCCCAGATTTCAAATACATTAGATGTGTAAGAATTTATTTTTGCTCTTCTTTGAATGGCCAGAGATGGAGAAGGTGAGATACACATATTTTATATGTTTCTATGTATCTATAAATGTAAGAAATAGCTCACTATATACAGAGTGGTTGTTTACAAATTCTCTGTTAATCCCAAAAAGTCATGTGGAAAAGACAAATGTAAGTTCAGGAATTTTGTGATTGTAGTTACTTAACTGGCATTTTTGGGGCCAATGGATCACATGAACCCATTTTTAAAATCTCTCTATTTTTAGAGGATACTGTGGTTTGAAACCAACATCATGACCATCTTTTATAGGATTCACATTTTTTGATCAGGGATGATCAAAGACTAATTTCATGTTGGTATTTGTTATTTGGGAGCTTATCTTCTCATGGGCCCCTGAACGATTCTTTTCTGAAGAATTCTCTCTCTCTCTCCCTCCATATATACAACTGACTCCAGTGGGTGCTGTAATGAGTCACTTGGATCCTCCCTCTGAGACTAAGACCCTTCATCCTCCAGCTCTTGGGGGTGTAAAGAGAACTGCCTTGTCTAAGATCATGTGCCATCCCTGGGGATGGCCCTCATCTAAAAACTCGCCCTTGATATATATGGGGTGGGGGAAACCAGCCTCTCGTCTAATGGGGGTTCAACTTAGAGGGACCGTCCCAACTCCGGAACTCTGGGATCAGCTCAGGCTTTGGTTGCACATAATTTGCAGCCTGGGGTCCAATGCCTCCCTCTGCCCACCCTTATTTTCTTCACAGGTATTGATCCAGAGAACACTCCCTTGTAAACTCCCAGCACTCAAACCCTCCCCTCAAGAGGGATATAGTGTCTCCTTCTTGAGACACTGACTAGGCTGATTGGGTGCCACTCTCTTCAACCATTTTCCTGCTCCTTGACTTAAAAGAGCCACTGTCCCCAAAAGGCAGACAGACAGAATCTGCTGTCCAGCTCTCTCCCAAAGATAAATAATATCTGACAGCAGGGTTGGAAATGGTGATGACCTAGGCTCCTACTAACCTGTGTCCTAGCCTGAACTGCCCTCAATTTCCTTTCTCTACTGTCTGGTGTCTTCTCAGTGCAGAGGGTATTATAATAGAGACTACTTCTTTACTCATTAATTACTAGGAAGCTAACCATAAGTATACACCCTGATATAATTATTTTTAAAACATGTGATGGACTGAATTATGTTTCCCCAAAATTCAAATGTTGAAGTTCCTAACTCCTAGTGCCTCAGAATGTAGTGGTATTTGGAGATAGGGTTTTTACAGAGACAATGAGGGTTCAATGAGTTCTTTCTTGTGGACCCTAATCCAATACAACTTGTGTCCTTATAAGAGGAGGAGATGAAGACACAGACTCACGCAGAAGGAAGGCCATGTCAAGACACAGGGAGAAGGTGGCCATCTACAAGCCAAGGAGAGGGACCTCTGCTGAAACCAACTCTATTGACACCTTGATCTCAAACTTCTAACCTCCAGAATGGCGAGCAAATGCAATTTTTGTCCTTTCAACCACCTGGTTTGTGGGTAATTTACTGTGGTGGAGCGCCAACAAATTACTCTAGCTTGGGATCATAAAACCTGTGCATTTTGTTTCCTGCCCTTAAAGGCGCAAAGCACACCTAGGAAGGCCAGAGAGGTGCATCTTTAGGAAGGCTCTAGTATGTCTTGAAGACCTGCACCAGGGGAATTCTTCATCTCTTGCTTTGCCCCATTTTTGTTTCCATAGCTTTATTTCTGCTTAATGCGAACACCTCAAGGTGACCGCACGGTTTGGCCATGTTTCCTTCAGCCCCAACCTTGCACTCTTGTGTGTAGCTTTTTTTGTTTTGATGCTGTGGTTTGCCTGATTCTTTATTTTGTATCCTGAACCCCCATCTCCGGGAAGCTATCCTGGCCAGCTTCCATGAATCTAGCCTTCCCTAAGAGAGTGGGTGGGCTAGATATCACAAGAGCTGCACAGAAGCTTAGAGGGCAGGGCACCTGGGTGGCTCAGTGGGTTAAAGCCTTTGCCTTCGGCTCAGGTCATGATCCCAGGGTCCTGGGATCGAGCCCCACATCGGGCTCTCTGCTCAGCGGGGAGCTCGCTTCCTCCTCTCTCTCTCTCTCTGCCTGCCTCTCTGCCTACTTGTGATCTCTGTCTGTCAAATAAATAAATAAAATCTTTAAAAAAAAAAAAAAAGAAGAAGAAGCTTAGAGGGCCTGAGTAACTAACTGGGGGTTGATCACATTGATTTTATTCCAACACTCCATCTACAAAATTTAGGAATTAGGTCTTAAGGACAGTGTTGTAGCTACCTTGATGTAAGGCATTGGACTGTATTGTATCAAAATAATTAAGGGAAGGAAAAAAGTTAATAAATATGTGTCCCACAAGAGAACATCATTGAGATGGTTCCCACTATCCCTAGGAACTCCTTATGCAACACCCTGGTCTCTACCCAGTATTCCCCAGGCTCTCTGATGATCAGATCATCATAGATGACAGTCCTATTCACCGCCATGATTCTGTCATCCCACATCTGGACCACCACAGATGTTTAGGAGCCTCTGGAGACTTGGAATGTGCTGGTCTGTGGCAGAAGGGGCATCTCGGTGTCCTTGCTCTCATTGTGTTTAAAGAGCATCAAATCTGTGCCACCCACACAAAAACTCAGCTTCTGGTGTCACAGCTGTTCAGTTGCTTCACTTACGGCTTCCATCCTTGCCCTTGGACTCAGTCAAGGTCCAGGGACTTGGTTGAGTGACAGCTTTTGCTCTGTGTTCCCCTCCGATGACTAAGGCTTTGTTTTTGGGTCAAGCTTGTCACGATTCCTTCTTCCCTTAGGGGAAGCTCTCTCCTCATTCACTCCCTGTTTCTCAGGCAGAGACTTCCCATAGGCTGTCCTGCCAGCTCTCCGTGCATGCCTGAGAGATCTGAGTGCTAGCTTCCGAGCATGCCAGGGGGGTACTTCCTGTCTCCAGGGCCTCTCCCCAAAGCCCCCTTCGCATCTGTGCACAGAGAGTGAGCTCCAGAGGAAAATAAAGAAAACACGGCTGCTTCCTGGGGACAAGCTGAAATGCTGGCCATATTCTCCTCAGGATGATCTATGTGGCACTTCTCCCTGGTGCCTGATCTGAGGCAGGACATCCAACTTCTGCATTATTATCACAGCAGATCATTCTGTTGCCTCAATTTGCTTTTGAGAGAATGACCATGACACATCCGAGTTCTGTCCCCTGAGTGTCCTGTACTTGTAGATTTCTCTTCAGCTCGAGTCTTCCTTAAGACATCAGTGGTTGGGGCACCTGGGTGGCTCAGTGGGTTGGGGCCACTGCCTTCGGCTCAGGTCATGATCTCAGGGTCCTGGGATCAAGCCCCAGGTCGGGCTCTCTACACAGTGGGGAGCCTGCTTCCTCCTCTCTCTGCCTGCCTCTCTGCCTACTTGTGATCTCTGTCTGTCAAATTAATAAATAAAATTAAAAAAAAAAAAAAAGACATCAGTGGTGCTGTTCCTGGTTGGCTCCCAAATTCCCTCAGTGCACCTTGATCATCGCAGGATTAATCTGAGAGCCTCTGTAGAAACAATAATTTCCCTCTGTTTAGAGCCTAAATGAAAAGTGAGTATTCCTGTAAGTTGTAGTTTAAAAAGCTCATGTCTGATTGGATGTGGAAATTGACTGACAGAAAAGATGACATTACATTCTGGATCAGAGAGATTTTTCCCAGTAGAGGAACTGGCCGTCGAGAAAGAGGTGACCCCACTCTCCTTTCCTGGGAAGGCTGCACAGCCAGGCCCTGAGCTAGGTATCCAGCCCGGTTAGGAGCTCAATGTCCAGGCTATGAACCAGATGTCAAAGGTCATGGTGACCCTTTGATAAGTGATAGGGATCAGTGGCAGTGCCTTGTAAAAGCAAACCCTCTTGGGTTACCTATGGAATTAAGGTCTGGCAGTAGTCAAGGTTCTTGATATTCCAAACACGTGCCAAGGGTTTCCAAAAACAAGTTGCTCAATGCTTTTTTCTGACAAATCTAGTGATAACAAATGTGCATGTGTTTGGACACCAGAGGTTGTAGAAGACAAATAGAGTACAAGGGAACAACTGTCTATTACCCATGACGTTGAAAGGGAGCACAAGAGTTAAACAATATTTCTGGGTTGGAATCTCAACTTGGCTCTTTTGCAGATTGCAAAATCTCTCTGAGCTCTGTATATTGCTCTAAGATGTAAAGGAAGTAATTTATGCAAAAATACCTGGGACAGTGCTTGGCACATGGTAATCATCGAAGACCCTAATTGATGATAACAGGTACAGCCAAAAAAAAAAAAAAAAAAACCACTTTCATGTTTAATTCACTTAGAAACGAGGAGGACCAAAACTTCATGGTAAATGATAAAAGCAAGGTACCAACCAATAAACAAATAAGACTGTAATTGGAATTTTATCTCAAAACATAAAAATTAAAAAAAAAAGTTTAAAGGCCGATTTTGATATAATCAGGCTTAAACTATAATTGATAGCAAATTTCTGTTCCAGTCCCCTCTGTAAAAGGCCCTGCCCTGGGGGCAAGAAGCAGATATAAGCGTCACATTGCCTGGGGCTTAGCTCCAAGGCAAGCCACCCAGGGCAGCAGAAGGTGGGCGGCCATCTTTCCCAGCTCAGCCTCTTTCTCGCAGTAGGAACAGGATATGAAAATACATACCTCTGTTATGTTGCTCACACTGACCTTGATCCAAAAGCCACTGGGTCAGGTGACACCCAGAGGTCCCTAGAAGCTCTCACAAATTCTTTCCCTCAGGGCCTCCATCTTTGCCTATGTCATAAATCTATCCCAAATTCCTCCTTAGAGCTTCCCTTAACATAGAACTGAACAGACTACACACCGTTCTGCCTGCAGTGATTTCTTATTTCCGTTCATGTGGCTTTTCAATTTTAATGTAATTAGCATCATTGAGAAGGCGCCCATTACCAGAGCAGCTGCACTGGGTGTACACAGCTGAGCCTTGGTTCAATTTCCTAGTCCATGTGGTCAGTCTCCATGTGTGTTCTTAAAGATTCAGAACATCTGGTGTTTCAGCCTCGATCACATAAGCCAACTTATTGGGACTGCCGCTAAAACCTAAATAATGATCTGCTGCATGGGTGAGAATCCCTGTTTGTTTTTCATTCCTTTGCAGCCCAGTCTTGACCTGCGGATGAGCCCACTGGCAGAAATGTGCTGCCAAAACTCAAGAGAGAAATTCCCTAGTTCTAATCAGTAGACCAGGAGAAGGGCCCTCTAAGTGCCAGAGTGTGGCAGAAATCCCCAGTGGCTTTCCTTTTTCCTAACCCTTGTGTCCTCCAGCTCTGTCCTGAGGCCAACCCTTGCTTGGGGAACTGCTTTGCTGTGGCAGCAACTCTTGACATTGAAAACCCAGAGAGAAGAGAGAAAACCTCACGCTGTCCTGAGGAAGAGAAGAAAGGGATCCCTGGAGCCAGACAATGTGTGGGTTACCCCAGAGTTAACAGGGCTAGAGAAGGTGATCTCCTATCCATGCTATGAACTCCTAAGGTCTGGACTTATTACTGAACTTAGCATGTTCTGAACACACCCACAGGAGTATAACATGAGTTTTAAGAACTGAACTATGATATAAACCACTAGCCAAATCCTAGATTAAATCCAAAGTGGTATTCATCATCAGGTAGATCCAACCAGCACAACAAAGGTGAAAACCAAACTAATGTTGGAACTACCACCCACAAAACAAGAGACAGAGATTATAGATGGACCCTAACTCCATTAATACCCACAAACATGTATACTTACATTATTGTCATGGCCAACAACAGCATAATTACAAGGATTCAAACTACCGGAGAAGAAAATCTGGTGCCCATAAGGGAGGTGTTCTGACTGTAGTTAAGAAAGCTTGATAGCTAAATAGTACCTAAATAGGTACTTCTCAAATAGTTGAGATTCTTGAAAAGAAGTAATTTGTCAACCTTGTAAGTATTAAAAGCCATTCTACAATTTATAGTTAGCAAGAAAGGATCTGTGAATGTGAAATAAAATTTAGACAGACTCTATCAACAATTACACAATTACTCCAAAATGAATATCTATCATACCTCAGAACTAAAAGGTGGCAAAACCACTAGAGGTAAAAAAGAGAAGACAGTTTTTCCTTAAAGCTATGGAAAAGGCAATGGATTCGTCTCTTTTCAGGGCGTATCTTTTGTTACGTACAATTTAATAAGCCTCAATAAATAAGAACTTCTCAGAAATTAGTATCTATCAAATGAAGTTACAATCTTTTCCTGAGAAAATATCTAAGTGCTCTATATATTCAATAACTAGCTACATCAATGAATAATTTAGAAAGAATAATTAATCCAAGTTTGTCTTTTCAGATGAAAAACTTTTTTTTTTTTTAAGATTTTATTTATTTATCTGACAGAGAGAGATCACAAGTAGGCAGAGAGGCAGGCAGAGAGACAGGACGAAGCAGACTCCCTGCTGAGCAGAGAGCCTGATGTAGGACTCGATCCCAGGACCCTGAGATCATGACCTGAGCCGAAGGCAGAGGCTTAACCCACTGAGCCACCCAGGCACCCATCAGATGAAAAACTTTTGCCTAAAAATAATAATTCTCCTTTAATTAAAAGTTCAAGTTAACTTTTGTTTAAAAGCCAAGTTTGGGGCACCTGGGTGGCTAGTCATTGTCTGCCTTCCCCTCAGGTCACGGTCCCAGGGTCCTGGGATCGAGTCCCGCATCAGGCTTTCTACTCGCTGGGGAGCCTGCTTCTTCCTCTCTCTCTGCCTGCTTCTCTGCCTACTTGTGATCTCTCTCTGTCAAATAAATAAATAAAATCTTTAAAATAAATAAAGAAAGAAAGAAAGATGAAAATAAAAAGGTCAAATTTGGTAAGCTAATACCTGTATAGCACTTCTTTTTAAAAATATTTTATTTATTTATTTTAGAGATAGCACCATCAGGGTGAGCAGCAAAGGGACAGGGGAAGCAGGCTCCCTGCTGAGCAGGGAGCTCAAAGCAGGGCTCCATCTCAGGCTCCTGAGATCATGACCCGAGCCTAAGGGAGCTGCTTAACCAACTGAGCCACCCAGCCACCCTGTGGATAGTGCTTTTATAGGGACTTTTGAAAACTGTGTTTTTATGTAATAGTCAAATTGAGAAGTATAGAGATTTCTGTTTCTTCAAAACAGTTGCGAAATAAATCGTGTTGTCTAGTTGTATTTAAATGTAGACTATGCGGTGCCTGGGTGGCTCAGTTAGTTCAACGTCAGACTTGATTTCGGCTCAGGTCATGGTCTCTGGGTTATGAGATGGAGCCCTGAGTGAGGCTCCGCCCTGGGCATGGAACCCGCTTAAGATTCTCTGCCTCTCCCCCTTCTTTCCCTCTCCTGCCTGGTGCTATTTCCCTAAGACATTTGCTAAGGTGTTCAATGCTCCTTGATGTAAAGAGAAAACATGAGGGTGGGAACAGAAATCCCACGTAGATCTGGGGACCCCAGCTGACTTATATCCCCCTATCCTAGATTGATATTAAGAAGGTAGTGGGATCCCAGAATAGCAATGGTTTTTTGACAACTAGTCAGAATTTCCCCAGACCCCAGGATCAGGAGAGATAACATGACAATAGAACCCAAGTGGTGGGCATGGTAGTTACTAAGAGAAAAAGACAGACCTAGAACCTTAAAGTTACAAATGGAAAATGACTCAGCAATGACTGCGGGGTGAAGTGAGATCTTATTACAGTTTTATAGATGAGCTAAGTAAAGCAATAACTGCAGTTAAGTACCCAAAGGCCAAATCAACAGTATAGGAAAACCAGGATTTATATCCAAGTAGGCTCCTTCAAAGTTGTGCAGTAGCTTTGGCATGTAAGTGAAGAGTAAACCAATGGAGTAGACTAAGTAACCTAGAAGAAAAAAATTCATTTATTAAGAAACTTCATTGGTAGGTGGCTCAGTGGGTTAAGCCTCTGCCTTTGGCTCAGGTCATGATCTCAGGGTCCTGGGATAGAGCCCTGCTTCGGGCTCCCTGCTCAGCAAGAAGCCTGCTTTTCCCTCTCTCTCTGCCTGCCTCTCTGCCTACTTGTGATCTCTCTCTGTCAAATAAACAATTAAAATCTTAAAAAAAAAAAAAAAGGAAACTTTATTTATGACATTTCAAATCAGTAGGGATAAAAAATGAACTACTTATAGAAGTTTCCCTGGGCAAATTTTCATCAATATGAAAAAAAAATTTGGAGTCTTTCCAAATCATATATAATAATTAGTTCCAAATGTAAATTATAAAATTATAAAATGTAGAACATTCAGGTGAATATGACTGATATGAAAAAGGACTTCTCCTTTTTTTTTTTTTTTTTTTTGGTAAGATTTTATTTATTTATTTGACAGAGAGAGAAAAAGTGCAGGCAGGAGGAGTGGCAGGGAGAGGAAGAAGCAGGCTTCCTGCTGGGCAGGGAGCCCGATGCTGGACTCCAGCCCAGGACCCCAGGATCATGACCTGAGCCAAAGGCAGCCACTTAACTGACTGAACCACCCAGGAGCCCTTGGAGAAGGACTTCTTAAACAAAATACAAAAATAGTAATTCATTATTGGAAAAATTACAATTATAATTTCCTAAAGACTTTATAAAGAAAGTAGGAAAAAAACACACACAATCTGGAAGAAGAAATTTCAACACATGTAACCGACATCAGGTTTATATCCAAAATATATAAAGAATTGTTATAAAACAATAAGGTGACAAGGAAAACATGCAGCAAAATGGGAAAGGACATGAACAGACTTCTGGCAGAATTGTGTCACAATGTGTATTATAGTCAGAACATATAAGGAATTGTTGAAAATCCAGAGGAGAAAAAAAAACCAATCATATAGAAAAATGTACAATGAGACACACACAACTATTAACTATCTGAAGGCAGGAGCCATTTCATTGACCTTTCTGTTCAATAGGGGAACATCACATAGTGCTACACAGATGGATGATTTATTTTTTTAATTTTTTTTAAAAGATTTTCATTTACTTATGAATAGAGAGAGAGAATGAGTGAGAGAACACAAACAGAGAGAGGAACAAAAGGGGAAGAGAGAGAGAGAAGCGGACTCCTCACTGAGCAGACAGCCCAACGTGGGACTCAATCCTAAGACCCCAAGATCATGACCTGAGCTGAAGGCAGACACTTAACCCACTGAGCCCCCCAGGTATCCCGGTTTTAATAAGGAGGAAATAAACATTTGGTCACTGAGAGCAATCATAGTATTAATAAGATAACAAAACCTTTTAAAGAAAGACACGAATACGAGTTAAAGAAGAAGAAAAAAGAAATGAGAGATTGAAGGTGAAAGAGGGTGGGTTCTTAATGGAGAAAGTCTGGTTCCTGATCAGATTCATTTTGCGTCTCTCAGATGCTGATTCACTAGCAGCGATGATATCCAGCATCTTCAAGTTGGGGTGGCACAAAAATGATTTTGAGAAAAGGGGTCCTGGAGTCAAAATGTCAAGGGTAGTTGTTTCTTGTATTTACTCTCGGAAAGACTCAGACGATCAGATATGAACTGTGGGAAGTGTTTAAGAATCAGAGAGATAGTTTGGAATCACAGAGAAAGAGATAATGTATCACCTGGGTAAACATGTGTTGCCTATTAATGTTAATATATGTGAAGCGCTCATGTTGGACCATTATGACCTGCACGGCCCTCTCCGTGGAAGCATCGATGATGTCAACAGACAGTGGACATTCTCTAATGGGAGCAATAATAGATTTAGCTGAGCAGCGTTAGTTGAACTTTAATGTTTTGCTATATTTTTCTGGGTAATTCACCCCACAGGAGAGGCAGGAAATTTCCTGACCATAAGCTTTTCCTAACAGACGCCAAAGGAAACCTGGAGATCCTAGATCAATCAAAGCGAGGTGACGATGATTTGATGGTGGCCGTATCATTTGGCCACACACATTTCTTTTCGCGAGTTAGCTTCCCTCTTGCAGTTAGATTTGTTCTGTCTCTGTGTAGCTTGCGGTTTGGGCTGAGGATACCAGTTTCTGTAATCAAAGCTGACTTCTTGGACTAAAACACCCTCTGAAAATTAATCAGCCTAGTTTTTGAGGAGACTCTGGCTACTTTTAGAGAAGGGCGCAAAACTGGAAGTTTCTAGCCTTGGCTTATCCAGAAAAAATGAATGAATCGGACAGACTGGGGTCTCATTGAGTGACATTCTGTCCTGCATCCTTCCAGACTAGATTTCTAATATACTTGTTGCCATCCTGTAATGGCTTCCTTCCTTGACTTTCTGCACCATTCACCTTGCTAGTCCCCCTTCTTGAACTGCCAACCATTGTAAGAGATCAGACTTCTAGCTCCTGTATTGAATTGACTTCAGATACTTCCCCATCACCCTTCCTCTTGAGTACCCAGCAATGTCTTCACATTCTCCTTAGAGTTTTCTGCTACCAAATCCTTCTCCTGGCTAGGAGACCTGGCCTCAACCCACCCATTTAGTTCATCCTCTAACTATACACCCATTTACTCTACCAAATAGCATTGTAAGGCACTGGCCTCCCTTTCCTTTATGTTTCATCTTTCTATTTCAAATTCTTTCCACGTATTTGCTCTCTAGGCCTTTTACCCACATTCCTGAAGACTAACATTACCTTTCCATGGCTAGTAGTGCCTGTGTGTTCGTGAGCCTGCCCTGTCTATACTCTCCTGGATTCACTCCTTGCTTCTGCCTCTTTTCTCCTGTCTTCACATCCAGCCACTTATTCAATTTGCCAAACAGAAACTCCATCCTGTGCTTAAGCACTGAGGACACAAAAATAGATAAAGGATTGTCTCTGCCTTCGAGGAGATGCATAAACAAAAATTTAATATAATGGGATCAGCACTGTTTAAAACAGTTACTGCAGGGGGGGTGGAAAGAAGGTGCACACTTCAGAGCTATCTGAGAAAACTTATGGCAAGCCATTTGCCCAGGGCATGAAAGATGTGCTTAACATATGCTATCTCTTTTCTTTTCCGAGATAAATTGGTACAGGATCTTCAGCTGTTCCTTTTCCTTGCTCCCATCTCCACTAGCCTAAAAAAAAGAAAGAGGCTTTCCTACACGGCTCTCTTTCTTTCCCTTATCATCAGACTTCTTAAGAGGGTCTCCCCTGGATAATTTTTCTTCTTTGCTATCCATTTATTCTAGAAATATTTGTGATCTTGAGTGAAATAAGAATCATCCCGGATATATCTGTATGTTTACATATACACACATAAGGAAATTCATTTGATAGACAAAACCTTCGAGACTGTCTCTATTTGTGTGTATGTGTGTATACCATTTTAGAGATATTTGGTGAGGATGGGTATTCTGGTCTACCTGGTCTGGTTGGTGTGCTGGGGCTTTTCTTGACCTGCTTTGTAGAAGTACTTTAATCACAATTTGTTCTTTTAGGATAACTTTTAAAGATGTCAAACTCTCCAAAACACCATTAATCAGAGTCTATCCTTTGGGGAATGATCAAACTTTATATCCTAATTTCCAAGACTGTTCTAGAAATTAGATCTCGCTCCATGAGTCAGTCAGTCAGGTAATATTTGCTGAGGAGGTATGTGGCCAGATAACTATAATGAGCCATGGAAATAATCTTCCATATCACATTCAGTAAGAGATACAGGTAGGGTCTCTTTGTTTATCTCAAGACTTTAAGTAAAGCTCCATTCTTGATATTTTATGGGGCCTAATTCACAATCTTTTTTTTAGAAGAAATGCATATAATGTCACTGGTGATGTGCAGCCTTGGAGATAGAGCATGATTCTGGAAGTTGGTTTAGTTTTAAACTTATACTTAGAGGTCATGCTGAATGTCCCAATTATGGGCACCTCTGGCACACTCCACTGCAACTAGGAAATACTATGAAATGGGAAAAATACTATTAGAAAATGATTTTTATTAGGGATACCTGGTTGTATTATACCATTCTAAAGCTTATTCCCACATCCTTCCTTATATTTTTCCTGTTTATTCATGTTTCTAATTTTGTCTCATTTCTGAGTTCAACGTATTACTGTTCCATTCTTCCAAATAATTTAAATAATAAACTCGGTGGATTATTAGGTGGTTATCCATGCTCTAAAGTTCTTAGTGTCAGTTGATTAGATAATGAGCAAGTGAATGGGGTCCTAATGTCTGCTCTTTTTATTTCTTACTGTCCAACTTATCATAAGACACTCATCTTGAAGGGATTTTTAAAAATTGCATTATTAGAGTGTCAAGCATTACTAAAGGTTTTTTTTTTTTTTTTAAATGAATGGTGTCCCTGGTAATTTTGGAGCTATAATATAACAATTTCTGAAACAGAGTTTAATCCTTCCATATACAGGGGTTCATTCTAAATTTTCAAGTTTGTGTTAAACACAGAAAGAATGTCTAATTATCTTTGTCATTTTTCAGAGTAAAGTCAAGTAAATAAAATACAGTAAGCATTTTTCTCCAAGAAGCTCAAAAACAAAGAGGCTTAGAAAATGATACAGATTTAAATGCTTTGGTTTTCCTGTGAGGGAGCGTGACCTCTGTTTTTCAGGTTGAAAATTGAGCAGGATAGAAACAATCTTGCCCAGTGTTTCCAAGGCGTGTCAGTAGCAAATCTGCAAGAAGGCAGAGGCCTCCCTTTGCAAAAGAGTGAAAACGGGTTATGGTTCTGTTCAGTTTTCCTCAATTTTCACTCCAACATTCTTCTCCTCTGAAAACTCTGCCACTTCTTCAGAGCGTGGAATCCTTCACTTGAATTTAGTTTCACTTCAACCCCACCGTCAAATTTAGGAGTGCCAATTCCACACTCCCTCAGGTCCTGCTCTCCACTCATCAACCCAGTGTTTTTTGTTTTTTGTTTTTTAAAAATATTTATTTATTTTATTTTACAGAGAAAGAGCATGTGGGGGGGGGGGTAGGAACAGAGGGAGAGGGAAAGAATCCTCAGGCAGACTCCCTGCTGAGTGCAGAGCCTGATGCAGGACTCAATCCCAGGATCCTGAGATCACAACTGAAGCCAAAATCAGGAGTCAGAGGCTTAACTGACTGTGTCCACAGGTGCCCCACCAATCCAAAAATTTCTAACCAGTAATAACAATTTCCTCTTTTAACAACTTTCCCAACTGCCTCCAGCCTCCAGCAGTGTGGGACTATGCAGAATTTGGAGCCAAAGGATCTGAGTTTGAGTCTCTGAGCTCTGGAACAGTTCAGACCTCAGTTTCGTCATGTGTAACATGGGGTTAATAATACTGACCTCACAGAAACATTATAAGGATTAAACATATGTGAAAACAATTTTACAAATGTTATTAATTAATAGCTAATATCCATTTTGTTGAGAGCTTTGAATGATTCACACATTGTAAAGAATTTCAGATTCAGTTGTTAGGAAATGGAGAGGATGTTTTGGGATATCTATTAAGTTTCCTACCTTTCTATACAGAAGCAAACCTATGCTTAAAAGGCAATCAACCTCACCCCCCACCCATGAAAGTGGCTACTATCAGAAACAACGTAACAGATGTGGAAGAGGATGTGAAGAAATTGGAAACTGTGCACTGTTGGTGGGAATGTAAAATGTCTACTTTTGTAGACAATAGTATGGCAGTTCCTCAAAAAATTAAAAATAGAATTATAATTTGACTCAGCTAACCCCACTCTTGGGTGTATACCCAAAAGTATTAAAAGCAGAGACTTGGAGAGATATGTGCCCAAACATTCATGTTCATAGCAGCATTATTCTTAATAGGAAAAATATGAAAGCAATCCCAGTGTCCATGGATGGAAGAATGGATAAACAAAATCTGGCATACGTGAACAGTGGAGTATTAGTCTTAAAAAGCAAGGAAATTCTGACACATGTTATACAACATGAATGAGCCTTGAAGATTTTGCCCTCAGTGAAATAAGATAGTTACAGAAAGACAAATACTATATGATTCCACTTACATGAGCTACCTAGATACTCAGTTCTTAAAGACAGATAGTAGAATGGAGAGGCACCTGGGTGGCTCAGTGGGTTAAAGTCCCTCCCTTTAGCTTGGGTCATGATCCCAGGGTCCTGGGATCGAATCCCACATTGGGCTCTCTGCTCAGCAGGGAATCTGCTTCCCTTCCTCTCTCTCTGCCTGCTTCTCTGCCTACTTGTGATCTCTGTCAAATAAATAAATAAATATAATCTTAAAAAAAAAAAAAGTAGAATGAAGGGGTGAGCACTGAGCATTATTGCTTCTCATGGTGCCAGGGCCAGGGGCAATGGAAAATGCTAGTTACTGTTAATGAGGAAAAAATTTCAGGTTTACAAGATGAAAAGAGTTTTGTGGATGGTTGGTGGGGACAGTTTTACCACAGTGTGAATGTACTTAACACCACTGAAATGTACACTTAAAAATAACAAAAACGGTAAATGTTATGTGTATTTTGC
Source organism: Mustela nigripes (assembly GCF_022355385.1). Classification (NCBI taxonomy): domain Eukaryota; kingdom Metazoa; phylum Chordata; class Mammalia; order Carnivora; family Mustelidae; genus Mustela; species Mustela nigripes. The sequence continues at coordinate 124,416,511 of NC_081562.1, read as the reverse complement.
CAGAATTTTTTTTAAAAGGCAGTCAACCAATTTGGCACATCAAGTCCCCCATTTTTTACAAATCAAAACCAAAATGAGATACCACCTTACATCAGTTAGAATGGCAAAAATTAACAAAACAGGAAACAACAAATATTGATAAGTATGTGGAGAAAGGGGAACCCTCTTACTCTGTTGGTGGGAATGTAAGCTGGTGCAGCCACTCTGGAAAACAGTATGGAGGTTCCTCAAGAAGTTAAGAATAGAGCTATCCTATGACCCAACAGTTGTACTATTAGGTATTTACCCCAAAGATACAGATGTAGTGAAAAGAAGGGGCATGTGCACCCCAATGTTCATAGTAGCAATGTCCATAATAGCCAAACTGTGGAAGGAGGTGAGATGCTCTTCAACAGATGAATGGATAAAGAAGATGTGGTCCATATACACAATGGAATATTACTCAGCCATCAGAAAGGATGAATACTTACCATTTGCATCAACATGGATGGCAGTGGAGGAGATTATATTAAGTGTAGTAAGCCAAGCAGAGAAATACAATTTTTATATGGTTTCATTCCTCTATGGAACATAAGGAAGAGCATGGAGGACCATAGGGGAAGGGAGGAAAATCTGAAGGGGGAGACATCAGAGAGGGAGATGAACGATGAGAGACTATGAACCCCAGGAAACAATCAGGGTCTCAGAAGGGAGTAGGGTGGGGGGAGGCAGTAACAGGGTGATGGGTATTGAGAAGGGCACGTGCTGTGATGAGCATTGGATGTTATACTTAACAATGAATCATTGAACACTTCGTCAAAAACTAATGATATACTGTGGCTAACTGAACATAAAAAACAAACAAAAATCAAAGTCCCCCATTTCTTATCTGAACAATTGTCTGTAAACAGTGTCTAAAAAAAACAAAGAGAGTGCCTGGGTGGCTCAGTCAGTTAAGAGTCTGCCTTTAGCTCAGGTCCTGATCCCAGGGTCCTGGGGTCAAGCCTGGTAAAGGGCTTTCTGCTCAGCAGGGAGCCTGCTTCTCCCTCTGTCCCTGCTCCTGTGCACACGCTGTCTCTCTCTTTCTCTTTCTCTCCCTCGTGCACGTTCTCTCTCTAACAAATAAATAAAATCTTCAAAAGAGTTTAAAATTTTTAAAAAATAAAAAAAGATATGCCTTTAGAATTTATTATTTTAGGCAAGTTTTAAAATAAGAAAGTCTGCTACATAGCCCATACTCTATAAAACTCAACTGCATATAAACTTGTTTCTCAGTACCTGAGGCCACCACTTATAAACAGGAGTGCCTTGGATTAATTACTCAACCTCTCTTAGCCTTCCTATACTCGCCTATAAACTGGAAATGCCCATTTCTTTCCAATCATGGTCTTGGGAGGGTTACAGTAAATGATAGAAGCAAACCGCCTCATTGGCATATGGTACAGTCAGTTCTCAACATGTTTCCTTGTATAGATAAATTCTCTGAAACGAGAATTAATTATACCCTAGGGGTCCCAATCAACAAAGATACGGATGGAAGGAAGGGCGGTGATCTCATTCTTCTTCTGGAAGGTAATGGGGACTTTGTAGCTTTGTAGCATCAGATGTGCATTTAGGCATCGATTTCTTTTTGGCACCACAAGAAGCAATAGTTTTTACCGCTTGCCACTCCGGCTCAGCTGCCCATGCACATTCTGTACCAATGGGGACTGCCATGCACAGCAAGGGTTAGAATGATTTGCTCCTCTCTGCTCTGCCCGAAAGATGTCCCCGCACATAATTTTAAGCTTCAGAGCCTGCACCCTCAGAGGTGCAAAAACCACATATTTGGTAGACTTTGGGAGAAAACATGTCATGGATCTGAAAACATTTGAAAATTTATTTCCAAAGGTGGATCTTGTTTGTTTTCTTTCTTTTTCTTTTCTTCTTTTTTTTTTTTTTTTTTTTAATGTTTGCTTTCCTGGTTTTCCTGCTTTTCAGAGCTATCTTGTATAGAATCTACTGCTCCCATTACACTAATTACTAATGTAAATATTTTAACAAACCGTGGGATTACTTTACCTCAGCTTTAAGCAAATGTATAATTTAACACCAGCTGGACAACTTGCATCACCCCATCATTTGATGCTTCTCGGCCTTGAATTTATACCATGATAAAGAATTTTGAAGTTTTGAAATCAGAGATAAGTCTGTCCTATAGAAGCTAAGGCTATGACTTCATTTCAGCTTCAAGAACTTTCCGAAGAGAATGTGCATTGGGTTTTTTACTGGTGTTGCTTAAATCAAAGAGAACAAAACATCCACGTCCTGAATCCTTGGCCTGTTAATTATTATAATCATAGTGAAGGCTAATTATATTGTTAATCAGGAAAAGTTTATCCTGAGCCATGTTTGCCTAAAAGCTCTAGTTCATGGTCTTTAAAGGAGACTTACTTAGTCCCTCTGTGCCCTTCCCATTGTGTTGAGAGAGGCTTGTTTTGGAGTGGGATGTGCAAAATTTATTTTTTTCTGTTGACTTTTCCATCCCTCTTCCTTTTCTTCTCTTTCTGTAGTGCAGGGCTTTTTGGAAAGTCTCTGCCTAAGAAGGACATTTCAGCAATAATGAACTAACACGTGAACATGGACAAAGTGCAATTGTCTCCTAAGAATGGTTGCTTCCATTTGTTCTATGATTCACCTGTAATTGCCCATAGGATTCCTCATTAGAAAGAGTAGGTCTGGCTTAAACTCTGGCGCAGTTCCTCTGAGGCTCCTGCCCTCCTTTCGGTTTGGATCAGATCAGTTAAAGGAACTGCCAAAAGCCAGTGAGTGGCAGTGCTCTGTCCTTCTCTATGAGAACTTAGATGAGGTTCTCTCTTCAGTGACAGAACCAGACCCCTGTGTGCGTTAGCCTTGCAACGGGCTAGGCAATTGCTGCATGTCTTTTTGTTTTCGTATATTCGATCATCTACCTAAAGGAAGATAGGGCTTGTTTACCCTTTTTTGGCTCCTCATTCAGTGAAGAAATATGAGTAACATGAAGCAGTAGGTCCTTGGAAGTCATGGCCACCTCTTTATTTAGATTTCTGCTGAAGAGTTAATACTGGGCAGGAAAGAAGTAGGAAACATTCAATTCATAAGAGGTACTTCTGGAAGGAAGTCTCTATTAGTCTTAACTTTGGCTGCCTCTGTTTGAAGAAACACATAGTTTCAGTATTCAGGTTTTCCTGAAGGAAATAATAACTAAAAGCAGTAGTTACCATCTAATGAGTCAACAAAGTACCAGAACTTACATTTATCTTTTTAGTCCTTAACATCTCTGAACTTGAATATACACATCTCTGTGAAGGCATTAATAATAAATATTTTGTCATATAAAAGAGAAAAATAATGTTTGGAGAAATTAAAAGAATTGAATAAAATTCACACAGCTAGTACTAGAGTGAATCTCAGTGATAATAAAGGTCACTTTCTCTCCATGAGATTATAAAGACCATTCTCTATGAAATTATTTGAGTTTCTTGATTTGAATAGCTAGCATAATGGAATATAAAGAAAAGAATTTTGTAATAGGAGCCCTGAAATCCTTCCGTGAGAGGAAGATGATAATTATCATACTGATGACAACAGTAATAATTAAAGCTAATATATGTTAATTATGTATTATATGCCACTTAAGGTACAGAGTTTCTATAGTGATAACTTCATTTAATCCTCAAAATTGCTCTATAATGTAAATAACATTCTTATTTTTCGCCATTTTCTAGGTAAGTAAATTGAGACACAGAAACCTTAAATAATGTACAAATTGCAAATATATATTGTACATTGTACATAGCCAAGAGGTCATCTGACAATAAATTAATTAAATGTATATGATAAATCCTAATTTCTTTTTTTACTGCTAAGTTAGAATAAGAATTGAGTTTTATGTGGGAAAAAATAAACCAAAGTAAGTGAAATAAACTCTACTGAAATGTAATGGTCTGGATGGGTCTGGATAACTAAAACATGCTGGGTATTATAGAATATATTGTAGAATACCATACCAAGAGTATCTGGTGGGGGGCACCTGAGTGGCTCCGTTGGTACGTACCCGGCTCTTGGTTTTGGCTCAGGTCGTGATCTCAGGGTCATGAGATCAAGCCTAGCACAGATTCTGCTTAAGTTTCTCTTTCCCACTGCCTTTTCCCCTACTCTCTCTCTCTCTAAAACATAATAAATAAAACTTAAAAAAATAAGAATTGAGAGTATTTTTTAAGCACTCTTATACATTGGCAGTATTTTTATGATTCTAGGATATTTTCATTCTGTTTACTCTCTTATACCTACTCCCTGGCCATATTTAACCCCCCAAATTTTCTATACTTGGTACATCCTGAATGTTTCTTGGCCTGCTTTTGCCTGAATATGTTCAGGATCTCCCACAGGTTATCTCTAATATTACAATGTCAATAGGAGATACTAACACACATGCATTTTGACCTGAAAATTCCTCACATCCCAGTATCTGATCATACAAAGAGACTGAATGCTTTGTTAATTCCATAATTTTCAAACTCAGGCAGAAGATTCCTAAAATCATTGGTCACTGAGTGGAAAACAGGAACTCGATTCCATGTTTTTAGGTAATTTCCTTCCAAAATTGATTCTACTTGGAACCTCCATACATCTCTCCCACATTGTGGTGTGTGTATCTACCCAGGACAACCACTTTATGGGATTACTGGACTCACTATTAAGTTTCCTGAGTTGTCACAATCTGCATGATGCTGCTAAATTAGGAATATTCAGCCCAAATGTCTGTCAGCAGATGAGTGGATAAAGAAGATCACACACACACACACACACACACACACACACACACACACACTGGAATGTTATTCAACCATGAAGAGGAAGGCAATCCTGCCATTTGTGACAACTTGGATGAATTTTGAGGGCGTCATTCTAAGTGCCAGAGAATGAAAAATATTCTATGATATCCCTCAAAAGCAGAATCTAAAAAAGCTAAATTCCTAGCAATAGAAAGTAGAATGATGGTTGCCAGGGTCTACAGGGTGGGGAAACAGGGAAATGTTGGTCAAAGGGTAGAAACTTTCACTTATAAGATGAATAGATCCTGGGGATCTAATGTATAGCAGGGGATGATAGCTAATAATTAAACCCGTATTATATACATGAAAGTTACTAAGATTGTAAATCTTAAATATTCTCACCACAAAGATGAAATGGACAAGCTAGAAGTAATAGCCAATATTATGTGGTAATCATTTTGTAATATATAAATGTTTGAAATCCCTACTTGGACTCCGTAAAACTTACACAATGTTATATGTCAGTTATATCTCAATAGAGCTGGAAACAAACAAACAAAAACAGTTTGGAAACTGATGTCAATTGTTTTGCACAATCTCGGACTCACTGTGGGTTACCTCCCAGCAATCGGTTCCTTCTTCCTATTCTCTTCCCTGAGGTCAAGTGGTCATCACATTTTAAATCACTAAACACTTGGGAACCTTTTGGACAGCAAGTAAATTCACAGAGGCCTCACCTCTGCTGAAGAGTGAGAAAACAAGGCACCCTGAAGATCTGGGTGCTTCAGGAGAGACAACTCCGCCCCACAGGAGGACCATTTTCCAGGGTACAAAAGAGCCTCCGTGTTTCATGGGCTCTGGCCACCATGTTAGTTCTTGGATCCTCATTCCCACAGGGCCTGAATGCCACCTTCTCAATTGGCCCTACCCCTCCCCACACTACTTCTTACAGCCTCTACCCCCAACCCTTTTATCCCCTTTCCCTGCTCGATTTCTTTCATATTTGTTACCATCTGAAGTGAAATATACTTGACTTATTTATTCAGCCTCTACTACTAGAACACAAGCTCGTTTCAAGCATGGATTTTGACCATTGCTTGGATTGTCAGATCACCTACATTGAGAATGCACCTGGCATACAGGAAGCTTTTGATCCATATTTTTTTTTTAAGATTTTATTTATTTATTTGACAGAGAGAGATCACAAGCAGACAGAGAGGCAGGCAGAGAGAGAGGAGGAAGCAGGCTCCCTGCTGAGCAGAGAGCCCGATGCGGGACTCGATCCCAGGACCCTGAGATCCTGACCTGAGCTGAAGGCAGCGGCTTAACCCACTGAGCCACCCAGGCGCCCCGATCCATATTTTTTAATGAATGAAATTAAAAATTATTTATTTTCTTAATTCTCTTTCTATATCTTGATCCTTTACAATTAGGATGGCCAAACCCAAAACATTGACCTAAGGAGATCTAAGGGTCTCTGTTTTCTGTAGGAAGTGTGCTGGGGTCTACAAGGATAAGCTTAACAATAAAGATCATAATAATTTCTATCTGTTTGTATACCACAGGTACCTTCCCAGACCCAGTTCCCAGCAGCCCAAAACCCACTCCCAAATTAATCAGGCAGTGAGGGCAATGTTCTGGCAAGAATGTAGGCCAAAAGAAAGAAGGTCAGCGCTCTTCCCTTGGGGGTGCTACCTTCTTGATGTGTGAATTCAGGCAAATGAACTAACCCCCAGTGTCCTACTCTATAAAAAGGGGGTTGAAGTATAGATGTTGAAATTTCCCTTAAATTCCCTCTTACCACGGCATCTATTTTCCAACCCAAAATGCTCCATAAGGAAAAAAGAACAATTATAAACAGTCTGCAACAATCTAGAGACAGCTTAAAAAACAAACAAAAACAAAAAATGAAACCAAGAAATCTCTCAACACGTTTCAAGTTTTTAAAAAGTTATGTTAGCTACAAATATTCTGAAGGAAAGATGTCAAATTCCTTCCTCTGCTCTGTGAAAAGATTTAAACCCCCCACTTCACACCCTCTATTCTTGTCCTTTTTCCCCAACCAAGAGTTGGTCACCCAACTGACTGTACCATCCAGGTGCCCCTAAAATGAAACTATTTTTAAATTATGGTTTTATGTCTGGTTACGAACCCAAAACAAATATTTTTATTTTGATAATGATTATCTGATACATCATCTTGCCAAATGAGGAGCTTCAGAGGAAGTATGGGATACTAAATGAATTTAGGTCAAGGTAAAAAAAATAATAATAATAACCACCAACAAAAATCATTAACTAAACAAGACATGTTCTTCCTTTCTATTCATTGCTTTACTGCCTGACACATAAGGAGCAAGAGGGAAAGAAAGCCTATGCAATGTCTGCTATTTGAAACAGCTTGTATAATTTTTACAGCAGTGAACATTTCAACTAAATTACATACAGTAGTACACAGCTCGTCCTTCCCACACAACCTAATACAAAGCAATGGCAGAAGTTCAAAACTCATAAAGAAAAATCAAGTCGGTGACCCCAATGAGATCTTAAAATGCGGAATATTTTATGGACACGTGAAAGTCAAATGTGGACTCTGTCTGAATAGATGAAGTACGAATGATAGTTTTGAAATACTTGCACTCGTAATAATGCATATGTAAATGCGTACAGATCCTTAGAGCTGAGAAACTGATAACAGGGGGGTAACCACTAGCCAGAGGGCCTGGAACAAAGATGAAGAAAACACCTGGACCAACTTTTTGGATGACTTTTGAATCCAGACAAGTTAAATGATCTACATAAGGTTAGTGGTGAAAGAATGTGTTAGTCTCAACTATTTGAGTATTATTTATATGAGTAATCCGATATTAGTAGTCTTCTGCTTAGTTCTGGAATGTCAGCTCATATAGATAGGAAATGCTGCAAACGTTCTACAGGCATATATAGCAAAGATGGGTCTCAAATTCAATGCCTGGAACAGCTCTAGTCTATAGAAACACTGAGTAAATATTTATGGAGTGATGAATCAAGAATGAAGGGACGAAATTCTTTTAAAAAAATGGCTACTGCACCCATCATACTGATTTTGGCAAAGGGTTTTCCACAGGAAAAGAACAATCAACTATATCATGACTGAGATTTTTTATGGTTTAGTAAGCAGAGAGGAGAGTGGGGCAAAGTTTGAATGGAGCCAGAGAAAGGTTCCCAAGGAAGACTCATCTGGCCAAAGTCTAGCCCTTCACTGGGAAGCTGTAAATTGGGTTTAGATGACTTGAAGCATCATGCTTTCATCCTCCATCCCTCTGTGAAGATCAAACTCTATTTTGAGCATTTACAGAGGTGGCAGCCTTCGGAATGTCTTATCTCGAAGTGATGACTTTATTAAGATTGTGGCCTTTGAGAAGTCATTATTGGGTGCCTGCTTCTGTTTCCTTGTCAGTAGATACAGACACTTATTCCTTACAGAAATTTTCCATGAGAGGAAGGTAGATAATGCACTTGAAGAAAGCTTGCACATTTAAAAGAGAGACCTGGTAGTAAGACCTGCAGACTGTTTTACTATATTTTCTTGACCAAGAAGATCACTACCTAGATGTGCAAAATCAATGCAAGGAAACTTCTTACCAAGAGTTTGAGGAATACATCTAATAATTTAATTTATTATGAAGTTGAGAGCACAAGGCAGAGGCAAAAATCGGGAGAAAAGTGGAACTGGCTAGGATGGTGATGTCTGAATTAAGACCACACCAGTGCAAGGATACACTTGAGAACAAATTTAATTGGACCGAGGTTCTTGGACAGATCTGGCACGGTGGAGTTTCTGAGGTTCAGAAAGCAAGGCTGAGCACTCTTCCTTCCCTTGCCTGCTCTCCTGGATCTCTGCAGCTGTTGAGCTGGGCTCATTCACAAGGCGCTGTGAGCGTCCAAGGTGGGGTCTTGCTTCTGGCCAGTCCACGGAACTGTCTGCTTTCTCTGAGCCTCTCTGCCTGACACTGGATGGGACAGGAGGTAAGAGGCCTGGGTTTTCTCTTGAGTTCTGTTCGAACAGTAATGAAGAGGACATTGTACTCTGAGCCTTAGCTCTTTGTGGCTCTTTTCTGATTTGTTAGAAATAATTCAGAATATGTGTGCGATTTAGTCCCATCAACCTCTGATGGGGAGGATGAGCATCTCCTGGATAAAAGGGGAAAAAAATAACAATAGAAAAAAATATTGTAATAAGGCAGAGAACTAACTCAGTAAAATGAGTTTAAAAGCAGAAAAAAGTGACACAGAAGACAAAAGAAAAGCAAACCCCGTTCTTCTTGGAATGATACACAGATACGGATCTATTCGAAAAGAGACAGACTTTGGGCATTCTCAAAAGCTGTCTCTTATGCCTAAGAATCCTTTACACTTCAAAGTCAATATGTAAAATTTAGAATTCATCGTTGCCATCCCAAATCCCATCTCCTGCTGTTTTCTGGGGCCACAGTTTTGTAACTAATTCGCACAACTAGAATCGTTTACGTCTGTCTGGGATATCTTGAGGCCAGACTTCATGCTTCGCCTTGCTTCCATCCAATATCTACCTAATCCTGCCTGCAGATTTTACTGAAGGTTTCATGGGGAGACAGAAGAGCTGCTTCCATCCCTCAAGCTCCAGGAAAACGTAATCAAATGGCTCTCGGGCCTCATTCTTTGCCCAGAATCTTCTAAACTTTTCAGTTCTACTCAGCAGAACAAAGCCCTCAGATGGCTGAATCCAACTTTTCCTGGAAGACAGTTCTGCAACCATTGGTTATAAATCAGGCACGGTCCTTGGTGGGGGCAGGGAGGAGAGTGTTTGTGTCCAGGTGTGCCTATCAAGTTATTCCTCCGACAAAAATAGATCTCTTGCAGGGGACAGGAGGAAGGGTGCTGACCAGAATAGGGTTCCTTTCTGTGTAATGACAGCCAAGGCAACATTTCGGTGATTTTTACCTCCTTTGTCTTTTTCCACATTCAGTTATCAAATCTGGCCATCAGAAATCCGTAGGAGCCCCCAAATATTCTTTAATAACTTTCATGGTCAAACACATCTCTTTGGCTGGGCATGTGGGCCTTTTGGCCAAACTCACTCATTTTACAGCTTTATCTGCCATACCTCTCCCGCTGTATTGGAGTATTTTGTTTTCCTCCAGGTCTGTTTTTCTGTCTGTCTGATGTGACCTTCTTTCTCCTACTCAGACTTATGGTCAAACCAAACACTTCCTCCGAGAAGCCTTCCCTGACTGCCACCCTTTTCTCCTGGCCTGTATCCAACCTCTCAACCCAGACCCACATAGAATTAGCAACTTAATCCTTTGTGCTGCCACAGCCTCCTGCCCTCCCTCTCAAGAGAGCATTTGTCATCTCTATAGAGCATTCTTTATGTGTTGAAATCCTGGCACTTTTCTTAACAATTTCATTGCACTTTTTAAAATATAGTAAAGATATAAACCCTATTTGATCTGCTGCTTTTATTTCTCCCAGAGTACTATTTCTCTTTTTATTTCTTTTGTTTTTTGTTTGTTTTGGTTGATGTTTTCAAGGGGCATACGGCATTATTTAGCTAAATTTGTTGATTGTTTTCCTATATGATTGCTTTTAATCGTAAAATATTTTCCATCCAGAAATTTGATTTTGATTTTAATTTTTTCTAGACTTCCAGTTTGATTTTCTAAATCTAACTTTTTAATCCTTATTGTAGCTCTCTTGTGCATGGTTTGACTGATCTAATTACATATTTGCCTAAAAGCTAGCCAATAGTCCTAAAGTCAATTATTGAATAAAATTTTTCTCCAATATCGCTTTTTATGGCTTCAGATCATATGTTAAGTTCTTGTATCTATTAGCAGACCATAAAGGAAAATAACTGGTAAATTTAACCCAAATCTATCCAGAACTATTTCAGTAGTTTCTTTTGAAAAACAAAAAGGACAGACTGAGAAAGGAAAAGTCCAGTGGACCTGTCTATTTATCAGACTGGGACAGCCAGCTGCAAGAGGAACAGGAAACCATATTTCTTCCAAGGCATACTGCAGCTCTAAAGTACCACAACAGACATCTTCTTTGAGTAACTACTACTTGCTTACTCATTGGGAATTAGTATTTTCTAAAACCCCAGATGATCAGAGATTTAAATTTCTGAAATTATATCAGTAAGAATGAAACATTCCATTCTTGCTTGGAAGTTCTAACTCACTTTGATACAGAGAAATGACCTTGATTTTACAACCCAGGAGCAGAGCTTCATGTGAGATGTTTCCGAATATGACATTCCACATTTATCCAAGGAAGCAAACCCTGAGTTCGTTTTGCAGTCCAACCCTCATATTGGCTCCTTCATTCCCAGCCCCGCTGGGCTTTGAGCTTATCAAAACTCTGCTTTGTGGTGGACAGTCTCCATTGTTGCAATGAGTCTGTAAACTTGACGGTGAGACCACAGGTTTTGTCCTTGATGGTCTTAGGCTGGTTGGATTGTGTATACTCTTCTATTCTTGTGTTATGTCATATTCTTAATTATTATAGCTTACTAATATGTTTTTATTTCGTTATAAAAAAAAGTTCTCAAACTTTTTGAGGGTCCGAGACCAAAAAGTTCTCAAACTTTCTGGTCTCGGACCCTCTTTTATACTCTTAAAAATTATTTAAGGACACCAATGAGCTTTTGTTTATGTGTTATGGCTACTGATATTTACTATATTAGAAATTACACTGAAAAATCAAAAAATATATTTATTTAAAAATTAATTTAAAAACACTAGTAAATTCATTGCATATTAGTATAGATAACTTTTTTTAATAAAAAATAACTACCGTTTCCAAAACAAAAGAAATTTATGCAGCCATCAAAAGAAATGAAATCTTGCCATTTGTGACGATGTGGATGGAACTAGAGGGTATTACGCTGAGCAAAATATGTCAGTCAGAGAAAGACAATTATCATATGATCTCCCTGATATGAGGAAGTGGAGATGCAACATGGGGGGATTGGGGGGTAGGAAAAGAATAAATGAAACAAGATGGGATCGGGAGGGAGACAAACCATAAGAGACTCTTAATCTCACAAAACAAACTGAGGGTTGGGGGAGCAGGGAGAGGGTGGTGGGGTTGTGGACATTGGGGAGGGTGTGTGCTATGGTGAGTGCTGTGAAGTGTGTAAACCCAGCGATTCACAGACCTGTACCCCTGGGGCTAATAATACATTATATGTTTATAAAAAAAATAAAAAAACTATTAAAAAAAGAAATTTAATGGAAGAAATGGCATTTCTTTATATTCTTGCAAATTTGTTTCGTGCTTGGCATGAGAGCAGGTATATCTGCTTCTGCATTCAATCTCTTGTGATAACACATAGGATGTAGCCACTGGAAAACTCAACTGTATACTTGTGAAAGAATGGACACCAAAAAAGGAGTGAAAAAAAAATCTAAATACTATCATGAAAGCAATTATTACTTTGGGAAACCCTTGAATGACCTCAAACATCCCAAGACTACAGTCTGAGAACCACTGGCCTTAGCTTTTCTAGTTTATGTAGTTTCTTGGATGAATTCTAGAATATTTTTGTCTCTTAATTTGATGTATTTAAAACATTATCTTTTAAGGATATCCTCTGTCTCCCTAGTTAATAAAATATTTTATAAATACTTTCTCAATAGTTCTGCATTTTTCTTTTTAGATCTACAATTCTCATTTTTTTATCATTCCTAGTCATTTCATATTCTTTGTTGCTATTGTGAATGTGATCCATTTTCCCATTGTATTTTAATTGGTTATTGTTGGCCTATTTTATTTTGTATGTGGGCAGTTGGTTATTTCTTTTCATTATGTTAAATAATATATTTGATAGGCTGGTTTTTAAAGAAGTAACTTAAAATTTTGAGTCTGTGTATGTGTTAGCATTGATATGATATTCTCAATATTCTGAGATAACCTCAGATATCAGATAAGATACACGATATTCTGACAAAAACTCATTGTTCAATTTCTAGATTTCAAAGAAATCTAGATTTCAGAGAAATCTAAGGAAGGATATTGAATATGCTGAATGCCTTTTTGGCATGATCAAGTTTTTTCTTAAGGCAGATGCATTGATTAGGACTGGATGACCTCTGTTCTCTTCTAGAATTCTCAGATAACAACATCAATGTCAGGCCCATTTACATTATTAACAGAACCAAAGGACATTTTGACTATGGTTCACACCTGTTGAAGGTGAGGAAGGCCTAACTATGCGCACAATGACCCTTGAGGCTGTTCAGGGCAATGTGGTCAGCATGGACCCATTCGATGAGATGAGCTCCGAACAGTCAAGACAGGACCAGCGCGGGACTAGCTAGAGGGCTGGTAATTGACTGGAGTCTTCCAGAAGCAGGGCTTCCAGCTTTCACTCAGCCTCAACCCCAGGCTCCTTACACCGCCCAAGTGAGTTGGTATCTGGGGGCGACTTCATTAGTCACTTTCCCTTCTCAGGTCTAAATTTTCAGCCCGGAGCCTGCCGCTGGCTTGAACCCCCCAAATTGGGGAAGTTCTTGGCGGGGGCAGGGTGGGGGGAGCGGAGGAGCAGGGGACTGGGGTAGACACCGCGCATTAAAACGAGGTGAATTTGTTCCGAGACACTGGGCCTGTCCGGGAAGTTCCAGGGATCCGGGGCGCCCCAGGGTGGGCGCTGCACTCCCCTTCCCCCGCGTCCCGGGCGCCAGGCGAAGGAGGCGCAGGTCGAGTCGAGTCCGGGAAGGCCCTCGCAGCCCCGGCCGCCGACCCACTGCCCTGCGAGGTTCCGAGGCGCAGGTGGCGGCGCGGCCATCCCTCTCGGCGCGCGCGGAGTGCGGCGGGGGCGCGGCGGGGAGGAAGCACGTTCCCGCGCCCCGGGAGGGGAGTAAGCGGGCACCCACTTCCGGCCCAGGTAGGGGTCAGGGCCGCGCTCGGGCGAGGAGCGCGGGGAGGGGGCGGGGCCTGCTCGGCGCAGGAGGCGGAGCTGCATTCGGGCCCCGGGGGTGGGGTGGGGTGGGGTGGGGGTGCGTGGAGGGCGCGCCCCGGCCTCCGAGAGTGCGAGGCCAGGGTGCCCGCGCGCGTCCGCACGCCTGCCGGGAGACCTGGACGGGGAGCGTGAAGGCGGTGAGGAGAGAAGCGGAGGGGAGGACGCACCTCGCCCCGGCGGCCCGGGGGGAACCTGTGGCGCCACGCCGCGCCGGGTCGGCCCCAGGGAGCTCTTGCTCGGGGATGGTTACTCTAGGAGCAGGTCGGTGGGGCTGGGGTCCCTGCAACTCCAAACGTCTCTGGAAAGTTCTCTAAGGGGAGAGAAAGGGCAGACAAGAGCACTGTGATCCCTGTTGAGAAATAGAGGAATCCTCCCAGAAACGATGTCCTTTCAACTTGCTAACAGTCCCGTTCTGTTTTCCAGTAGTTTCTACTACTTGCACCTTGCTGACATTTTCCTAAGAGAAATTTAAAACAAATTTTAAGAGATCATTAGTACTAGGATGGTGTTAGACGTAAGCCTTGAAATAGCTTGTAAGGGCACTAAAATTGAAAAAAAAAAAAAAAAAAAGTTTGAAAATCCGAAGAATACTCATGGGTTTCATTGTGTCTACAGTTTTCTTGGTGGTTGTAGTTGCTCTTAAAGCCTTAATTTTTTAATTTTTATTTGTATTTTTGTAATTCGCATTGATCCAGTGACTTTAGATTTGTTTTATGTTGGTAGAGGAGATGAAGTGCTTTGTGCTCCGTGTTAGTTGTGTAAAAATGCTAAAACGGAGGAAAAAATTGTAGTTCTGCCATACTGCTTACATGTTTGTAAGTTCATCTTCTAATTATTTTCCCCAGATCCTGGATGCTTTTCCCTGTAACACCATGACTTCGCTGTTGTGTGTCACAGGCCCTGGACCGCAGCTGCAGCCTGGACACTTGATGTCTTGTATCTGAGCAATATTGTGTTTTACTTTCAGACTTTTCTAAAGGTAGGTGATAAAGTTGACCGGTTTTCTGGGTCTGCTGGAGCCTAAGTTCCAAGTTTTGACAAATAAATGAGGATCCATGTTATTCATGCCATATCTTTGATCTTATAAAAGATAATTGTTTTCAAATGGGAGAACTTAGAGATGTATAAGATTTCAGTGATAACTTGTTTTTTATGAATATATTGATGTGATGTCTAGTGGGTATGAAAAATTACTCTCATTTGTCTTAGTCCTTTTTTATTATTGTTGGTGAAAGGAAAAAGTCCAAAATGAAAGATTAAACTTGATGGTCTTTAATACCAGCTTGGTATATCAATTTGTAGAGATTGTGGTCACATCACAAAAGGGGATAGCATTGTCTTGCCTTCCTTTTTCAACTGTATCTTTACGGCCTAATTTTTTTGGGCAAGTGTTTGAAAAACAACTTTTCTCTGCCAAATCTAAAATATTTGAAGGTCCACTAGTTGCTACTAATAGTTTTGTGAACAAGTATTTGGAAGTACAAATCTACTTTATAGTATATGAATGTAGATTATATAAAGTTTTGATGTAACAATGTTTTTATCATTTTAATGATTTCTGTAATGTCAGTACTCTAAACTTTTCATTTCCACCTTTTTTTTTTTTTTAAACAAAGAGCCCTTCATTAATCTTTCCCATGGAGCTATAATTTGAAAGACTGTATCTAAGAAGCAAACCCCCTTTCCTTGGTAATAGGAAACAAACTCAGTTATCCATTAGAGAGTAAACAGATGTCCAATAGGCTTTCAAAATAAGTCACAGAAGACCTTTTACCATTTTGGGAACACACAGGGAGTCAGGAGCCTCTAGCTGGGGAGCATTACTCTTCTGAACTAAAATAATACATCATTGAACAGCAGCTTTCTACCATGGGCTTTGGCCTGGTCTTTTTCTTGACTCCACCATTCACCAGCATTTTGACTTTAAAAACTCTGTCTAATCCCAGGTTGTGGGTTACAGTAATGCCTTTCTGGAATGTTTCTCATTAAGTCTTAAATGACATAAGGCATATAAAGTTATAAGAATAGTAGGCACCTGGCATATTGCAGTTAGTCAGAAAAGTGCTAGCTGCTGTTAGTTTCCATTTTCCTGAGCTCTGAGGATGATTACACCATGTGGTTAGGTTTTTGTCCATTGTCCACTTCTTGCAAAGAACAGAAAACCTCATGTAGAAGTCTTAAGGCAATAGCTTAAAAGCTGAATTTGGTCTTGAGATGTGTTGGTTTGGGTGAGCTCATCACTTAAAAATAATTGAATACTTTAAAATCATTTACCAATATTTTAATTTTCTTTTAAAGATTTTGCTTATTTATTTGAGAGTGAGTGAGAAAGAGAGAGAGAGAGAGAGAGCAAGCACAAGCTGGGGGAAGGGCAGAGAGAGGGAGAAGCAGACTCCCCACTGAGCAGGGAGCTGGATGCAGTGGTGTGGGGGGCTTGACCCCTGGGGTCATAGGATCATGACCTGAGCCAAAGGCAAACACTTAACTGACTGAGCCACTCAGGCACCCTTCATTTATCAATATTTTTGAAATTAGTATGTTTCATATAAGTTCCCAGAGTTCTAGCTTTTCCTGAAAAACAGTTGCAAGGTGGAGCTTACAGCTGCTAGCTGCTGAAGCCAGCAGGTGGTTGGCCCATTTTGGATGGGGGGCCTGTACCGCCCAGGTTCCACAAGGTCACTCTCTGCTTGTACTTCCTCCCACCTGCTTCACTCATGTATTTCACTTCCCTTGTCCTGCAAACATTGCAGGTTGTGATTTTGGACTCCGAGAACATGCCTTGCTAACTTGAACAGGTAATGGTGTGGCCAAAACCATAATCCGAATTTCTTCCTTTAAAAAGGAGTACAGTAGTCCTGTATTACAATTTATGAAGCATTTCCTTATTTGATACATAAATCAACTCAGAAATAGTTCAGACACGCATTTTCATTGCATTATATGGCTGTGGACGTTGAAGCTTATAAGTTTGTTTGAAAACTAAAGATAGTGTTCTGATGACTTAAAGTTGTTTTAGGTTTTTACTAATGCCACATTTTATTTTATTTTATTTTAGATTTTATTTATTTGTTTGTCAGAGAGAGAGAGTACAAGTGGGGGAGCAGCAGGCAAAGGGAGAAGCAGACTCCCCGCTGAGCAAGGCTTCCTAACGTGGGACTTGATCCCTGAGCCCTGGGATCATGACCTGAGCGAAAGACAGACACTTAACCAACTGACCCAGTCAGGCATCCTACTAATTAATGCCACTTTTTAACTATGGGGAAATTTGCTAGGAAATGATAGCCTTTCTTTGGGTTTCAGCATTTATTTTAAGCGGGTACTTTTATCCCCATAATTACAAACTAAGGAAAGGAGTGGTAGAAAGAATACATGTATAGAAGTGCATCAGTAGTCTTTGTTTTCTCTCTCGACAGAGCATCTTAAGCAGATTGAAGGGAACAAAACATTGATTATGGCTCATTCAAAACAGACCATATATATAACTAGACAAAGGTCTGTTTTAAGTTATACTTTATTACCTATGTTATTGGAAAGCTGAAAGGGGTATGTGTCTAGTTCATCGGATCTACAGTTAAGTTAGACCAGAGATTTCTGTGAGTGCATTTTAAAATTCTGTAAAAGGAGATACCCCAAATTTGTGTGGTGATTTAGCCTGTTCTGCGAAGTTGTTTTATATGGCAAGCACGCTTTTTAGTCGGCTTCTTTTAACCAGGGAGGCTTTATTACTTTCACAATCATGCCAAGAGGATAATCAGACAATAAGATAAAAGCAGGGGTAGTTCATTTGTGGGTGTAGTGACTGTATGTGATCTTCATGGTATATGTACGAGAGAAGGTCAGGCCAGGCATGCAGAGGGTTTGGGGAAGCAGCGAGGCCAAGACAACAGGACCTCCTGTGGCAGACAAGACTTTACGGTGTCCTAAGACCTGTCAGAAGGCAGAAGACACAGAGAGTTGTGAAGAAAAACTTGGGGTGAGTTTAGGGGTATCAGAAAGAGCCAGATGTTCAGGGTCTGGGGAAGGCAGTAGGAATACGGATTTTGAAGGCTTGTGAGCAAGAAAATCATGTGATCTGATTTTCTGTTTTGAGATCGTTCTGGCTGCCATGTGGAGAGGGACAGCTTAGGTAGCTGACCTGTTGACCTTCCAGTATGTTTCTTCTGTCAGAGGCAAGAGATCCTTTTGAATCTAACTTAAACTTTATGTGGAGAAGTTGAAACAGCTTGGCGGAAGTGAGTGCGTTAAGGGAGGGATCCTTCAATAATGTTCTGCAAATATATATGATGAATATTTTTTAAAAAGTAAGAATCGGGGTAATACAATATGGCTTGGCTTTGAGTAAAGCCACCTGTTACTTTCTTTATAGAACGGTATTTTGAGGTTCTCATGTTTAATGTAGGTATTTAACATGTATATCTATCTTAAAAGTCTGAAGTTATTATTTCTAAGTGCCTCTTTAACCATATAAGGAATTTAGGAACATTGACATCCTTTTACGGCACTTTTCATTATTTGTCATTATTACTCATTTTATTCATATTATTCAGTTCATTATTATTATCATTCATTATTATGTATTATTGTGTCCTGCAGGCAGTGCTAGTTTAGATTTATACACATGCCTAACAGTTTCTTTGCTGTTTTTGGCAATTCAGACCTTTCTTGTGGATCATTATTATTCTTGAAAGATATCCTATAAACGTGCTCTTTCTCAGAGGTCGTTATTGTTAAACACAAATTTTTTTTGGTGAAAAATGAATTTATCTTGCAAGATACTTTTGTGGATATTTTTGTTTATTTTTAGATTAACAATTTTTTCTTTCATTTGAATGTGTATATATATATTTTGAATATATCATACTTCCACTTTCTATTGAAATATCAGCCGTCAAGGGGCACCTGGAAGGCTCTGTCCGCTGAGTGTCTGACTCTTGATTTCTGCTCAGGTCATGATCTCAGGGTCTTGGGATCGAACCCTGTGGGGGGCTCCCCTCTCAGCAGGGAGTCTGCTTGTCTCCCTTTCCCTTGGCCCCTCCCCCAGCTCTCTCTCTCTCTCTCTCAAATAAATAAATCTTAAAAAAAGGAAATATCAGCAGCCATTCTAATTGTTTTCCTCTACATGTAATCTGTCATTTCTAGTTGGTTGGTTTTAAGAGATTTTCTTTGTCTTTGGTGTTCCATGGTTTCACTGTAGTGTGTGTCTAACTGTGGATTTCTTTTTATCTACCCTACTTGAGCTTCCTAACTTCAAGTATTCACACCTTTCACCTATTTGGGAAAACTCACAGCCATTACCTGTGGCTTTTTCTCCATTTTTTCTAGTCTTATCTCAAATGAATTGGATGTGTTGGACAGAGTCAGTCTGGAAAACAGTTAATACCAGATACTTCCACAGGGAATTTCAGATGGTGTTCTGGTCTGAATGTTTGTGTCCTTCCAAAATTCCTGTGTTGAAATCCTGACCACCAGGGTGTTGGGAGGTAGGGTCTTTGGAGCCTTTTTTCAGTAAGCATGAGGTCTTCTAGGCTAATCCGTGTCGCAGCATGTGTCAGAATGTCCTTGCCCTGATAAGGCTGAGTAATACTCCATTGTAGATCCATCCAGCATTAATGCATATCGTTCATTGATGGACATGTGGCTTTCTCCTGCTTTTGAGCTACTGTAATACAGCTATGAACATGAATATGCATATATCTCTTCGAGAACCGTCTTTCTGTTCTTTTAAATATAAACCAAAAGTAGAATTGTTATTAATTGTTGTTAATTCTGTGTTTTTCTGAGTAACCACTATCCCATTTTCCACAGCAAACGTACTAGTTTACGTTCCCACTGGCAATGTTCAAGAGTTCCAATTTCTCCCAACCTCAACAACACTTGTTTTCTGTGTTTTTTATAATAGCCATCCTAATGGGTATGAAGTGGTATTTCATTATGGTTTCGATTTGCATTTTCCTAATGATTAGTAGCGATGAGCATCATTTCATTTGCTTATTGGCCATTTGTGTATCTTTTTGGACAAGTATCTATTCATGTTTTTTGCCCATATTTTAAATTGGGTCATTTTGTTGTTGTCCTTTAGGAGTTCTTTTTACATTCTTGTTAACCTTATATACAATATATGACTTGCAGATATTTTCTTCTGTCTGTAGGTTGTCTTTTCACTCTGTTGATAGCATCCTTTGATGCACAAGTTTTTAATTTTTATGAAATCCAGTTTATCTGTTTTTTTTTCTGTTGCTTGTGTTTGAGTGTCAGATCCAAGAAATCATTGCCAAATCCACTGCTATGAAGCTTTTCCCCTATGTTTTCTTCTAAGTACTACAGTGTTACCTCCTAGGTTTAAGTCTTTGATACATTTAGGGTTAATTTTTTGGGTCTTTCTTAATTTTATTTTTTTAAAGACCCCTCTTCCAGGGATTCTTTTTTTTTTTTTTTTTAAGATTTTATCCATTTATTTGACAGAAGTAGGCTGAGAGGCAGGCAGAGACAGAGAGGAGGAAGCAGGCTCCCCACTGAGCAGAGAGCCCGATGCGGGGCTCCAACCCAGGACCCTGGGATCATGACCTGAGCCGAAGGCAGAGGCTTTAACCCACTGAGCCACCCAGGCGCCCCGGTCTTTCTTAATTTTTAAAGCTTTATTTACTTGAGAAAGATCAAGAGAGCAATCATGCATTGGGGGAGGGGCAGAGGAGGAGAGAGAGAGATTCCCAGTCAGACTCCCTGCTGATCCCGGAACCTGATGTTGGGGGGTGGGGGACATTAATTTTTTGTATATGGTGTAATGGAAGAATTCAGTTTCATTCTTTTACATGTGGTTATCCGGTTCTCTTAACACCAGTTGTTGAAAAGATTGTTCTTTCCCTATTTAATGATCTTGGCAGTCTTGTTGAAAATCATTTGACCATATATATGAGGTTTTCTTTCTGGGTTCTCTCATTTATTCTTTTGGTCTATGTATTTGTCTTTATGCCAGGATCACACTGTTTTGATTACTGTAACTTTGAAGTAAGTTTTGAAATCAGGAAGTGTGAGACCTCCAACTTTATCCTTCTTTTTCAGATTGTTTGGGTTATTTGAGACTCTTTCAGATTCCATATGGTTTTTAAGGTGGATTTTCTTTTTTCTGTTTCTTTTTGAGATTTTGATAGGCAATGCATTTGTAGATTGAGGTAGTGTTGACATCTTAACAATATCAAGTCTTCCAATATGTGAACACAGGTTGTCTCTACATTTCTTTGTGTCTTGTTTAATTTCTTTCAACAGTGCTTTATAGTTTATACTGTACAAGTCTCTTGCCTCCTTAACTTTATTCCTAAGTATTCCATTCTTTTTGGTGCTATTGTTAAGAGAATTGTTTTCTGGATTTCCTTCTCAGATTCATAGTTAGTGTATAGAAATGAAGCTGACTTTATATCTCACAGCTTTTCTGAATTCATTGGTTAGTTCTAACAGCATTTTTGTGTTTTCTTCATATAAGATCAAGTCATCTGTGAATAGAGAAATAGAGATAATTTTAAACGTCCCTTCCAATTTGGATTTTTTTTTACTTTTGTTATGGGAAGGCTTTATTCTTTTTTTTTTAGTTTACTTTTATTTATATTCAATTAATTAACATAGTATATTATTAGTTTCAGAGGTAGAGTTCAGTGATTAATCAGACTTATATAATACCCAGTGCTCATTATATCACATGCCCTTCTTAATGCCTATTGCCCAGTTACCCCATCCCCCCACTTCCTTCCCCTCCAGGAACCCTCAGTTTGTTTCCTATAATTGTGTCTTGGTTTGTCTCCCTCTCTGATTTTGTCTTGTTTCATTTTTCCCCTCTCTTCCTCTATGCTTGTTTTTTTGTTTCTTAAACTCCGCATGTGAGTGCAATCCTATGATAATTATCTCTCTCTGACTGACTTATTTTGCTTAGACTGATAACCTCTAGTTGCATCCACATCATTGCAAATGGCAAGATTTCTTTTTTTTTTTTGATGGCTAATATTACATTTTATATATATACCACATTTTCTTTATCTATGGATGTCTTTTCTTTTTCTTGACTACTTGCTCTGGCAAGGACTTCTGGTACTGTGTTGAATAGAAATGGCAAAAGTAGGCCTCCTTGCCTGTTCCTGTTCTTAGAGGCAAGGCTGTCAGTCTTTCACCAATGAGTGTGATGTTTGCTATGTGTTTTTCATACATGGCCTTTATTATGTCCAGGGAATTTTTTTCTATTCTGAGTTTGAGGGTTTTTTAAAAAAATCTTAAATGAATATTAAATTTTATCAAACACATTTTTGCATCAATTTAAATGATCATTTTTACCCTTTATTTTGTTAATATCATGTATTACATTGTTTGATTTTCATATATTGAGCCATTCCTGCATTCCAGGAATAAATCCCACTTGGTCACCATGTATGATCCTTTGAATACGCTGTTGAGACCCTTTGAATACTCTGTTGAATTCAGTGGTGGTATTTTATTTGAAGATTTTTGTATCAGTGTTTTTTGGGATATTGGTATTCTTGCAGTGCCCTTGCCTGGCTTTGGTATCAGGGTAAAGCTGGACTCATAGAATGAGGTAGGCAGTGCTCACTCCTCTTAAATTTTTTGGAAGTTTAAGAATTCTTAGTCCTCGCTTGTTAAGAGTTTAAGGTGTTAAATTTCGTTTAAGGTGTTAATTTATCCTCAATGTTTGGTCAAATTAACCAGTAAATCTATGTGGTCCTGAGCTACTTTTGCTGTTGAGAATTTTGATGACTGATTCAGTCTCCTCACTAGTTATAGGCCTATTCAGATTTTTAATTTTTTCATGGTTCAGCCTTGGTGGCTTGTGTGTTTTTATGAATTTGTCCATTTCATCTAATTTATCCATTGTGTGGGCATGTAATTATTCCTAGTTCAATCCTTTCTATTTTTATGAAATTAGTAGTAATGCCCCCTCTTCCCTTTCTGGTTTTATTTGTTTCTTCTCCTTTTTTTTTTTTCTCTCTAACTAAAGGTTTGTCGATTTTGTTTATCTTTTGAAGAACAAACTCTTGGCTTTGTTGATTTTTTTCTGTTGTTTTTGTCTTTTCTGTTTATTTATCACTGCTCTAGTATTTATTATTTCCTTTTCTTTTGGGTTTAATTTGTTCCTCTTCCTTTAATTCTAGTTTTAGGATATAAAATTAAGACTTGAGATTTTTCTTTTTTTTTTAACATAAATTTATGCTTAACATAAATATTATGTTAAATTTAACATAAATTTGCCTCTTAACACTGCTTTTGTTGCATCCCTTAAGTTTTGATATGTTGTAGTCTCCTTTGCTTCAAGATATTTTCTAATTTTCCTTGTGATTTCTTAGAGGACTTATTAATTATTTAATAGTGTGTTGTTTAATTTCCATGTATGTATCAATTTTCTAGTTTTCCTTTGGCTGTTGATTTCTAGTTCCATCATGTTCTGACTGAAAAAGGTATTTTGTATATTTTCAGCCTTTTACATTTTATTAAGACTTGCTTTGTAGCCAAACATGTGGTTTATCTTGCAGAATGTTCCATCTACATTTGAGAAAAATGTGTATTCTGCTATCGTTAGATGGACATTCTGTATGTGTCTTTTAGATTCATTTGGGCCATAGTGTTGTTCAAGTGCTGTATTTCCTTACTGACCTCTGTCTCTTTGTTTTACTTGTTATGGAAGGCATCGTATTGAAGTTTCCTGCTATTATAGTAGAGTTGTTTATTTCTCCTTCAATTACATCAATGTTTATTTTATGTATTTTGGAGCTTTGATGTTTTGTGCATATATATTTATAATTGTTATATCTTCTTGGTGAGTTAATCCTTTTATCATTATGTAATGTGTAGCATCCTTCACTTCAACCCGAAGGACTCTTTTTAGCAATTCTTGTAGGACAGATCTAGTGGCAATGAACTCCCTCAGCTGTTATTTATTTGGGGAAGTGTTAATTTCTTTCTCGTATTTGAAGGACACTTTTTTGTTGCATGTAAAATTCTCAGTTGACAAGTCTTTCTTTCAGCACATTAACTGTGTTGTCCCACTACCTTCTGACTTACAAGATTTCTGCTGGGAAATCTTGTAAATGGTGAGTTGCTTTTCTTTTGCTGCCTTCAAGATTACTTCTTTGTCTTTGTCTTTCGACAGCTTCATTATAATGTGTCTCAGTGTGGGTTTCTTGGGATTTATCTTTGCAGTTTTGGAGGTCTCTTAGGTTTGTAGATCCATCTACTTAGATTTGTATATCCATGTATTTTTCTTAAATTTATGATGTTTTCAGCCATCATTTCTTCAAATATTCTCCTTGTCTCATTCTTTTTTTTTCTTCTTCTTCTTCTTCTCTTACTGGTAATGCTTATATTGGTCCTCTTGATGGTATCTCATGAGTCCCTTAGGCTCTGTTTATTTTTCTACATTTCTTTTTCTTTTTCTTTTTTTCCCTCAGACTTGATAATTTCAAATTACTTGGCTTTAAGTTTGCTGGTTTTCTTCTGCCTGTGCAAGTCTGTTATTAAACCCATCCAGAAAATTTTTCAATTCAATTATTTTAATTTTCATATCTGGAATTTCTGCTTGGTTCTTAAAAAAAAAAAAAAACTTCTTTCTCTTTGTAGGTACTTTCAAGTGTTCTATCACTAGTCTCTGAAAAAAGCTTGCATCAGATGACATTCTTTCTTTCTTAATCACTTTATTAAATTCATTGGTAAAATCACCTGAAATTTTTCTGGTTACTGTGTTTTATTTGTTTCTATCCAGTATTCAACAAGTACTTATTGAGTACTTCTTCTGTGCCAGTCATGGGTTTAGAGTCTTTGGGATATATCAGTGAACAACCTGGATAAAATTTCAGTGCTCATGGGCTTAAATTCTAGTAGTATAGAAAACCAATAATTAAAACATAATAAACCAGAAGTGTTGTAGCATGAAGGAGATAAAAAATGTTATGAAAATATAGTGGGGAAAGAGGGACCAGGAGTTTGGAGATAGGATAGGGTAGAGGGGAGTAAGGTGGCATTTTAAACAGGGTGGTTAGGATAAGACTTACTGAGGAGGTGATCGCTGATGTAAGAATTAAAGAAAGTGAGGAAGTAAGCAACATGGATATCTAGAGAAAGAGCATTCCAGGCAGAGGGAAAACATAGCCCAAAGGGAGATCAGCCCTGCTGTGTTTTAGAATGAGCATGAAGTCAGTTTGGTTATTTTAGTAAAGAAGAATGGAAGAAAGGTTTACAAAAGCAATCAAAATAAGTGTTAAGATGACTGATAAGATCCTGAAGTAAGATACTTTTTTCATTGTAATATGGTCTTTTTTTAATCGTGAAAAAGACCCCTCAGCAGCTCAGTATATAATAAATCAATTCAAAAAGATGATTTTTCATTTTTTAAATGTAGCTTTTAAAATGGAAGTACCTTTTTGAATTACGGTAAATACATATGTCAAAATATATACATAATATATACTATAATACATATGTACATACATGTGTATAAAATATATACTTACTGTATATATGCCAAAAAGATATTTAGCATATATGATCACATAATTAAGAAGTTATTCATTTTTATGAGCTAGAGAATTACTTTTTATTCCGTGAGTGGTAAAGGACTAGGAAAAATAAGAACAATCATTGCCATGTAGGATACAACCTACTATAATCATTAAATAATTAGTTGTTTACTAACTGATATTTTATTCTTAATAATAACCTATCAGTACTGGAAAAAGTAGAGTGTAAAATTTAGAAGACTTGTTTCTATTCTAAGGTTTTGAATTCTTTAATGTTTAATTTTGAGGATGTCATTTTAGACTTCATTTCATCTGCTTCTTGGGAGTTTTTTTTCTTTCTTTTTTTTTTTAATTTTTTTTTTAAAGATTTTATTTATTTATTTGACAGAGAGAGATCACAAGTAGGCAGAGAGGCAGGCAGAGAGAGAGAGAAGGAAGCAGACTCCCTGCTGAGCAGAGAGCCCGATGCGGGACTCGATCCCAGGACCCTTA